>NC_046154.1:75958422-76314966 GCF_011064425.1 Rattus rattus
TGATTTTCTTGGTTGAAATTGAACACTACAGTGAGCCCCTCCCCTGCCAAATCATCTCCTTTACAGATGAATTGAATGTGTCATTAGATTTCCTCAACAATAACAGATGCTGACCTTCATCCTAGCTGCCGTTTTATATCTCACCTCAAACTTATCTGTCATTTGACTTTTTCAGAGCATCCCCCACATGTTGTTTCATTTAATCCCTTTGGGAAATTAAGCCAAGAGAGCCTTATTTTCATTTTGTATATGAATATAATTAGATTTTCTGAGGCTTGGGAGAACTAAGGTGCTCACGCATGCCATGTAGAGTGTGATAGAATTCTGAGTATAACCTTTACATTCACCTTTGAGATGATTATAATCAAAGGATTAAGAATAACAGAAGTGGGGGCTGGAAGGATGGCTTCCTGCTTAAGAACATTGCTAGCTCATCTACAGGGTTTGCTTTCCAGCATTTACAGAATGGTTCATAGCATCAGACACTGAGACAATGCAGTGCCAAAAGAATGTAACATCCTCCTCCTCCTCCTCCTCCTCCTCCTCCTCCTCCTCCTCCTCCTCCTCCTCCTCCTCCTGCTCCCCTCCTCCTCTTCCTACTCTTCCTCCTCTTTTTCCTCCTCCTCTTCTTCCTCCTCCTCTTCTTCTTCCTCTCTCTCTCTCTCTCATACAAAGCACTAAATATGTAATATTTGATGCTGTTCAACAGTAGAACTCCTTAAGTTTCTGAATATATACACTTCTTGAAAATCCTAACTATACCATGTATTTGAGTATATATCTGTTACCCAGCACTCAGGATACTAACAGGAGAGTTGTGGCTGCCAAGCTAGCCTCAGATGTACTGGGAAAATTCTCCACACTCTCAAGCATACACAGGCTACACATATGTACACTCAGACAACAGAGAGAGAATATTCCCTTTAGTTAACAAAAAATGAAAAAAAATTAAAATGTAAACACAAGAATTTCAACTATGAAAAGTATTGTTTTTCCTCAATATTCCAATCTCAAGTGTTTCAGTTCTCCCAACTTCTCAAAATCACTTTGTATTTCAATAGTACCAACAACCTAGAACAAATCTGACCACCAAAAGTGATCAATGATCTCATTTCTTGCAGCTCATCAATCTATGAGTGTGGCAGAACACAGTCAAGCTTTGGAAAAGTCACTTTCTGATTTAGCAGAAAGGTAAACTGTTTAGTGTGTCCTTGTCTTCTATAACGCAGTTCTAGGTGGGCAGAGAAATTAGTTGACAGGAATAGGCTGCTTCCCAGAGCTGGGAGGCCATATAGTCTGTGCACCTTAGGGTCTAATCTTTGCCATTAGTAAGCTCAGGGTTTCCTAAAGGTCCCTATCTGATGACAAGAGCTTTAACCCACTACAGAGGCTATTTTTTTCTTTCAAATATCTACAGGTCATTAGTCTCATTTTGAAAACTGAGGTTTTGTTACAATCTAATGTGATCACAGTTACTATTACACTCATTTGGGAACATTCATGGCTGCCTGTGATTTAGCTATCACAGTAATGGTATGGAAAGCAAATTAAATCTTTCACATACATTTTTCTTTCATTTTCTGATATCCTTTCTCAGTTTCCCCTCTCCGCTCTCCTCCAAGTACCTTCTCCCCCACTTCCCCTTCCCCTGACCAACCCTGCATGTACTCCTCTATTTCTCTTCAGAAAAGGGCAGACCTCCCATGGACATAAACCAACCATTGCTTATTAAGTTTTAATAGTAGACACCTCCCCTCGTATTGAGGCTGGACAAGTCAACCTAGTAGTAAGAAAGAGCCTGAAAAGCAAGCCCAAGTATCAGAGATAGCCCCGCTACCGCTGTTAAAAGTCCCACAAGAAGACCAAGGTACACCACTGTAACAAATATGTAGATGGCCTAGATGGGTCCTATGCAGGATCCCTCATTGTTGGTTTAATCTCTGTGAGCCCCTGTGAGTCCAGGTTGGTTGATTCTGTGAGTTTTACTGTGCTTTCCTTCATCACTCTGGCTCCAACACAGTGACCCCAAAACAAATAAAAGGAAAGGTTTATTTAGGTTTATGGATGCTGAGGGATAACATTTATGGGCATCATAACAGGGAGATGTAGCAGCAGGTAGGTAAGACATTCAGAGTAGCAAGTTGAGAGCTCCTGTCCTAGAATTCAAGCAGGGAGCAGTGAGAACAAAGTGGGAGCCGTGCATGTACAGTGACTTATTTCTCCTAGCTAGACTGAATCTTCTAAATTGGGGACCAAGGATACAAATATCTAAACCTATGGTAGATATTCTCAGTCAAACTAACACACTCCCAAATACAATTTTCTTGTGTTGATACATGCCTTGCCAGGTTCTAAGAATAATTACAGGACAATGTTGGTAGACACTTTCTTATAATAGCCTGGCTGTCATTTATTGTTACATCCTGGCTTTACAACAAGCCCATTGAATTTTAGGCCTGGGCCTCCAGTTAATTAATGTGTCCACCCTAATTTATTCCTTCCCCTCTGTTATTTTGTTCACTAACTTGGGCGATTAAGACTGTATCCTCAATAATTTGAATATTTGATGTTTAAGGGCAGAGATTAAACCACAGGGATTTTTTTTTCTTTTCTTGCTTTGTTTTTTATCTTATTCACTTTTCATCCTGTTCACTGGTCCCTTCCGGTCATATGCTCCCCAAATTCCCCTCCTCTTCTGAGAAGGAAGAAATCTCCTGGGTAACCCTCTTCCCTGACACTGAGTGGCTTGGGGCTTCGTGTTCCACTGAGGCCAGGCAGCACCCTAGATAGAAGAACATATCCCATGTTTGGGCCATAGCTTATCAAATTGCCCCGCTCCAGTTGTTCAGGAACCATATGAAGACCATATTACATATGAACATGGAGGCCTAGATTCAGCCCGTGTATGTTCTTCGGTTGTTGGTTTAACCTCTGAGAGCTCCAAAAGTCTAGCTAGTTGACTCTTGGTCTTCCTGTAAAGTATCTATACCCTTCAGGGCCTACAATCCTTCCTCCTATTCTTCCATAAGAGTCCCCAAGCTCCAATCACTGTTTGGCTGTGGGTATATGCATCTGTCTTGGTCAGTTCCCCGGATGGAGCCTCTCAGAGGACAGCTATCCTCAACTCTTCTCTGCAAGCACAACACAGTATCAATAATAATGTCGGGGATTGGCACTTGATCATGGCATGAGCCTCAACTAGGGCCGGTTATTAGTGTGCCATTCCCTTAGTTTCTGATCCATCCCCCATGCCTGCATTTCTTGTACACAGAAGAAATTTTGTGTTAAAATAATGTGGGTGGGTTGATGTCTCGATCTCTCTACTGTGGTTCCTGCATGGCTATAAGAGGTGGCCTCTTCAGGTTCCATATGCCAAGGAATGGAATAGCCGGATATTGAGGTAGAACTATTCCAAGTTTTCTGAGAAACCACCAAATTGATTTCCAAAGTATTTTTACAAGTTTGCACTCCCACCAGCAATGGAGTGTACCCCTTGCTCAATATCTTTGTCAGCATATTTTCTTAAACATTTTTAAAGTAACTCTTTCTTTTTTCTTTTCTTTTATTGGAATTTTTAATTTACATTTTAAATGTTATCCTTTCTGGGTTTCCCTCCAGAAAACTTCTATCCCCTCCTTCTTCCTCCTGCTTCTATGAGCGTGCTCCCTCACCAAACCACCCACTCTCTCCCATCTCCCCTCCCTGACATTCCACTACAATGGAGCATCAAGACTTGACAGGACTAAGGGCCTCTCCTCCCACTGATGCCAGGCAAGGCTATCCTCTGCTACCTATGCAACTGAAGCCATAGGTCCCTCCCATGTAGTCTTGAGATGGTAATTTAGTCCCTGGGAGCACTGGGGTTTAACTAATATTTCACCAAGTAAAAAAGTCTAAATTTTAATAAATATCAAGGATTTTACATATGTGCATATATTTGCTACAAATGTATATACTTATTTAACCTTTTGTGACATAAAATAAGTCATGAAATGAGGAAGAAGTAACTAATTTCCTGGATGAAAGCATTTTTTTCCAATGATTACATATCTCACACAGTACAAAGATTGCATGCATATGAATGAGGGTATATCTGCTTTATGCTCCCTTGCAATCTAAATCTGCATGTTTTAATATTTTTTCTGCCAATCCCCTATGATGATTAGCTAGCCTGTTTTTTTTTTTTTGAAGTTTTTAACTTCAAATGCCATGGTAAAACCATTAATATTTGGAAAAAATTGTTCTCATCTTTCACGGTACTGTTAGCTCTGCATTTCTACAATGTGTATTGTGTCAAACCAGTGTAGTCAAATTGTGATGCATGTTGAATACTGGCATTACAAAACCCTATAATGAGTAAATAAAAGGAGTGTATTTAATATCAAGTCATTGCCAACTTCATGTTCATTAATATGACTTCCCAGATTCTACTTTGCATTTCATCCATCAAGACATAGCTATGAACTAAAGTACAAGAAACTCTTTGAAACCTAAGTAATATGAATCTAATTAAGATTCTTTCTATCCAAGAATAATTATATCATTGTGCATGCAAATTCCTCATGAACTCACAGCTACAGTTCTTGAGAAAGTAAAAGTCAGATACCTATATTTTTTGTTTATTAAGAAGGTATTTCTTTGAATAATCTTAGGAAGCATAAACTTTAGGTATGGATTCTTAAAATCAAATGTTAATGATCAACAAACCATTTTATTTATTTCATGTATCATAAATGAGAGTTCAATTTATTATAGTAGAGTATCTTCATAAAACTGTAAGTCTTATCTTTGCAAAATAATTCTTAACATTTGACCTCATTCATAAATAGGAAAATAATTTTCTATGAATTACACTTTGGTTGCCAGCACTAATCCAGGAGTTTCAATATTGGAGGACCATTAGTCCTAAAGTAAACATTACTTTTCCACTTGCTTGATGACAATGATATAATAATACTTTCCCTTTTAAACGTTCCTTTAAGTAATCAGCCAATATTCAAGTCAGGCAATTATTAAATGAGATTTTACACACTATAAACATGGGGAGTTTTTATATGTATTATCTGTATTAATAAATACTTGAATTCAATGAATTTAATATGAAAACAGATTTTTTTTAACTCACAAGGAATCTCAGCTAATCTTACTAATACATAGTTTAGTGAACTATATAATAGCACATGGTTTTCTATGGAAGACATGATACTAAAGAACCTATATGTTGAATAATTCCTATCCCCTTTGCTGTTTACATTGACAGTAAGATCTGAGTAGCTACAAATGCTTCAAGTGCAATAACCATATTGACAAAATGTAGTGCAATTTGTGCCTTAAAATGGAGGATTTTTCAAGTTTAAATGTCTGTAAATCCAGGTCACATAAAATTCTAGTAAAGACAATTGAAGTACTCTTGGGTTTATATCTTTTCTTCTAAAATACAAAATTAAAGTATTCCTATGAAATATTGAACTGATAGCATTTATTTTCGTGGAAATGAAGACAAACAGGCATTCTATAGATACCTTTATGCTGCCGCATTAAGAGTCATTACCATATATCTAAAACATTAATTAAATATTCTTTATTCCTTTAGTTATGCTTACATATCACCAGATTTCACTGTTTCAAGTGTTAAAGTAAAATGGTCATTTTGTGTTAGAATTTCAAATGTACTAAGTAAGTGAGCTACTCTATTTTGTTGCTCCTTACAGTTAATGACTCAGTTTCTCTTCAAAACATACGTAAAACTATAGAACTTATAGAGTCTCATGAGAAATTCAAAGCAATAGAGATGTTTTCTTATCTCTGTTAATTTCATATCTTTATATAATTCAAATAGTCATATCCACTCCCCATTTCACTCAAAATAATCCCCAATGCTCTGACATTATTGCCAGCTCCAAATTTCATATTCTTTTTCTCTTTTCTAAGTTAATCCACAAAGTTAATTTACTGCTGCCCATATGTAATGTGGCTGTTGCACCATCAACTAGACAATGAGAAACGTACCAGGGGTTACCATATCAAAGAATAATTCTCTCTCTCCATCAGCTATCAGCTGTCAATATTTTCTAGAGTTGGCATATTATGGGGGTTATGCTAGAAGCTTGACCAACTTGATCTTGTAGAGATCTTATACAAGCAACCACAACTATTGTGTTTATGAGTGCAATAGCCATGCCATGTACATCACAAACTTCACATCCTCCACTTTCTACATTTTGTTCTGTCTCCTCGATAGGTAGTTATGTGCTCTGAACCTCAAGGTGGATAAAGATGTCTCTTTTAGAACTAATCAGTAAAAGACATTTAATCTCAGCATTTTGGCTAATTATGAATCTCTGCATTAATTGCTTTCAACTTCAAAATGAAACATCTTCTGAACATTATTGATAAAGCTCAATTATACTAATAGAAACAGAAAATTTAGAAGGTAATTTGACATGACCATTTAGCAAAAATAAAAATAATAGGTTTTACAATGGGGCCTACAGCCCCCTTAGCCACAGGGTTTTGATCATGTTTACAGTACAGCATAAATTCTCTCCTGTAGAGGAGGCCTCAGATCCAATCAGAAACTGGTTGGTTACCATGTAACAGTCATGCCAGCTCCAGTATTATGGCACACAGTGCTTAGATAAAACCATTTGATATCATTTCTCATCAAACTTTACAGTACCAGCCATCACTCTGAAAGCCAGTCAGCATTTCGTATGTGTGCATGTGTGTAAGACATGTTGTTTTTCATCTAATTACTGGGAAGTAGCCTTTAGGAAGAGACCAGAAAGTTTTGCCATACATGACCAATCTCCAACAGCAAAACAATTCTTACCAAAAGTACAAGTAATTCCTATGTTGAGAAATACTACTAGTCAGGACGTTATTTATGAACAGCAACATAGATTGAGCATGGAAATATAAATCTGCTCACGTTCAGTCATCAATTTTTATTATTGTCACTTAGTAAATAGATATTCAGTTAATGATTTTCCTAATGTGTTATTAAAAGTGTTTCCCATTATAATCCAAATAAATTGCAACTGATGTCAGATTTGCATTATATTTATTTTTGAAACTGTACTCAATTATGGTAATTGCTAATATTTCAATTGATGCCCAAAGCAAGCACATTTTCTGATGTGTCGTTTAAAGCGTTCTTTTATAATCCATAAGTCAGTTAGCTCCTTAGGCCAATCCTCTTCTAAATGAGTTCCTTAGATCTAATTCTTTAGTGGATGTCTGTTTGATTTTTATGTTATTCTGCTGCTTATTATGTCCCCATTCTTTTTGAAAATTTGCTTAACAATCCAAACGAACCAAATCATTTCTCAAGCTATTAAAATTAATAGCACAATGAATAAACAGGATTGGCTAGTTCCTGTTTCAGCTACTTTAACCTAACATCAGTGCTGATTTCACCTAAATAAAAGACTTTAAACAGAAAGTGTAATTTCAAGATTTTACATTCTAAGTCTCTTTTTGGTAACATGATTCATCTTTCATCTTTGGAACTTTCCAAATTCTTCAGATTTCTAGTAATTGAATCCAAAAGACCATGAAAATGCACACTTTTGTGTGTGTCTTGTGAAGGTTCAAATTTTCACATTCTCTCTCTCTCTCTCTCTCTCTCTCTCTCTCGTGTGTGTAAGTGTGTGTGTTAGAAAGACCTCAGACACCATCATTTGTAAGCTAGAGTTGCATGAAGAAAAATAAAAGAGAGAAAAATTAAGCTGTCTCTGTAAACAAATGGATAGGCCCTAAGCATGTAGCCATCTCGTTTACAGCAGATGAACTGTGACAAACAGACCCTGTAGCTGCCCATCATTCATAGTGTGAGTAAGTTTCAGCTTCTACCTTTGTGCTCTATAACCTCAAGAAAGACAAGCTTTCCATTAGAAATGAAAAATGACCTTATTCATCTCCATTGTGATTGACTCAATTTTTAAGTTCCGTATCATAACCATAAAAAGAATAGCAAATATATAAATCAATGAGATTTTTAAGAAACCACAGACACTGAGTACTAAGCCAAAATGTAGCTGCTACTAGCTCTTCATTTTATAAATTGCAAAAAAACATGAAAAATGAAACTTTTACAAGTGAACTCTCCAAATGCAGACAGGGTCTTGTTGGGTTTGAGGAGCCTTGCCACTGTCTTATCACATTCTACAAGTCTATGGTTGAAATTTTCCCCTTTACACTATAACTATTTAACATTTCTTTCCCCTCCCCCTTACCATTTATAACTCAAGCCCCAGAGGCTCGATGGTATACATCTTTCTTCTTGTGCCTTTTCTCAAAAGGATCTTTGGGATAAGAATACTGTTTACAAGATACAGAGCAATCTCCATTCATCCCTCCAGATTCTCTGAGCCCTTTAGTTGAGTTTGCCTCCCAAGTTATATTGTTCATAGAAACAAAATATAGATATGCATATTGATTGTTTTGACCTGTTGGGCAACTATTGATTTGAGTTACTTTTTTTAATAACAAGGTTTTAGAGAAAAAGTAAAAATCGAAACCTTTTTAGTACTTTGTTTTTTTTTTTTAAGATAAAGCCACACAAATATCCAAAGATGCAGCAGAAACATCAAAGAGAAATGTATTCCACCAGTATCTATTACCACGTCCTTTACAGCATCATATACAAGATAGAGTAAAAAGCTGGCCTGTAATCAAAGGGGATAGGCAGTATATTAAAACTATGTTAACTCATTTTGAAGCATGACTGAAGTGTGTACCAATCAGTGTGTTCTCGTAAAGCATGTATTGTTATGTATGCTGTAGCAGACTGAATGACTGCAACACCAGTGTAGCCCATGGAACAATGATGCTAAGCTGCAATGTATAGGGCTTATGTGAGTTGGGGTAAGATGGAAAGGGGAAGATCAAGAGGAAAAAAAAACTTGAAGTATGTGGATCTAAAAGATTTAAAGTGTATGAATGTGGAATGAATATTCCTGTGTATGTGTATTCATGTGTATGAATGAGGAATACAGAAGCATTTGAAGTATGAGGAGTTCATGTGGTCTGAATTGATCGTAAGTGGTCTCTCTGTGCTGGATTATAGCACAGGTTTGATGGGATCTGCAAGAGAAGGAGTGAAAACATAGAGCGGATGGTGTAAGAGTTGAGTACAGATGATGAATATTAGCTCTGATGAAGTGAGAGTTAGGTATACATTAGGAAAAAGGAATCAGCTATAAGAAGATATGGTGGGAGCTAGAAGAAGAAACTCCACTGAGAACGATTCTATTTCTAGTTTTGACAGGAGAGAATTGAATAGAGTTAAAGGTATTTGGGGAAGACCCTACCCCTTTGTGTTCTTCCTTTTCATAGGTGCTTCATGCCTAAACACTGTTAAAGTTGGTAATTTTTCTCATGTCATAAAACTAGAAACTGAGGCATGGTTGTTTAATGCTGGATATTTCATTGTAACATTAGCTGTATATTGTGTGTGTGTGAGTGTGTGTGTGTGTGTGTGTGTGTGTGTGTGTGTGTGTGTGTGTGTACATGAGGGGAGGGAGAGAGAGAGAGAGAGAGAAGAGAGAGAGAATAAGTAGAGAAGGTGAATATTTACTAGTTTTCTAGACATAGCTTTACATATAGATATGTTATGGGTTTGATCCATTTCATTAATGAAAACAAATATTTCATATTGTAAATATTCCAGCATGATTTTACAGACACTAAAATATTGTTTCCCAAACATAAAATAAAATTCAGTAATTTATTCACTCATTTTTCACATTACTCTTCATTACTTAAGACATACTAGTCATGAAAGCTCAGGGTATAGACTTTGGAGCCAAGGAGTAAGTAATCATATTCAAATTAAAATCAATGCCTTTTACTTTCCTTTCTTTTTTTCTTGTTGCATAAACTGTTTATTTCTTTATTTTCTGCATTAATTTATTTATTTATTCAATTTACATTCCCATCACAGCTCGCGCTCTCTCTCCTGCCAGTTTCCCGCTTATACAGCCCTTCTCTGAGAAGGGTGAGGCCCCTCCTGGTAACCAAGTTCTCCTGGCACATCTAGTACCTGCAGGCCTAGGTACATTCCCTCCTACTGAGGCCATACAAGGCATCCTGGATTAGAGAACAGGAAATGTAGATAGTCAACAGTTAGAAACAGCCTTCTCTGGTTGCTGGAAGATCTACATCAAGACCAATAAGTACTTTCTTTTATTCTTTATGCTAGAGCACAGTTACACAACTGCTAAAAACCAAACTATAAAAGAACAGCAACAAAGAAACTTAAGGTTCTGCTTTCCTTCTTTAAAAGGAATTATTAGCTTGGTACAGTTGCATACATCTGCAATCCCAACAGCCAGAAGACAGAGCCAGGGAAGTTGCTGTAAGATCAATAATAATCAGGTATATATCAAGTTTTAACAACTAGTTAGCCAGGGCTACACAGGCAGACCCTATCTCCCAAAAACAAAAGTAGAATCCATGAATCAAAATTCTGAATGTTTTAAGATTCGGGCTGAGGCTGGCTTCTTGTTTTGTTCATGTTTTAAGTACCCTTCCTGGTCTGGTGACTTCTACCACCTTACCGATTGCCTCCTGGCTGTAAGACAGCTTCCTCACCTCCAGCTGCATCATCTTTCTATAGAGGAAGAAGTCAAAGCATGCAGATCAGTATGTTCCAAGTCACATTTTTGCAGTGTTCTCCTTTGATAAGCTCCAGTGGAACCCTGCTACTTACACTTTCAATTTAAAGATTGTTTGGTCCAAACTGTCACATGGTCTTTTAAGCTAAAGGAAAGTGGGGATCTGAACTCATTATGAGAAAGGCACTCCTATTTTGAAATTAATTAGTGATATAATGATGTCAGGTAGGTAAGCTGATATGTTGAACATGTTTCATGCCATATGTATTAGTCAGAGTTCTTTAGAGTCACAGAATTTATGGAATGTCTCTCTATATTAAGGGAAATTACTGGAATGGCTTCCAGTATGCAGTCCAACTAACCCAACAATGGGTAAGCTGTGAATGGAAAGGGCAAGATTCTAGTATTTGCTCAGTCTCAAAAGGTTTGGGGTTTCAGTTGGTCTTCTGAATAAGCTGGAATCCTGAAGAGTTGGTTCTAAAAGCTGTGCTGATAAATAAGTGCAAGCAGGCAGAAAAGAATAAGATGCCTCTTTCTCTCATTGTCCTTATCTAGAACCCCAGCAGAAGTTAAGGCCCAGATTCAAGGTGATTACCACCATGTCTGCACCTAAGTCATTCTCTACTTGGAACTTCCTCTATCTTAGGCTAACACTGAGCTCAGAGATCTCTTTGCATATATCACCTTGCCTGGGCCTAAGATTTTATGGCTTCTATTGGTCAAGATCTGGATCAAAAGCCTGTGTCTTCTAGCCTCAAGAATTGGATCACAGGTGTGCCCTCCATTTCTGGATTATAGGTCATTCCAGATGTAGTCAAGTTGACAACTGGAAATAGCCATTACACCATAGCTTTCAGTGGATTCCTTTCTTAGTGAGCACAGTTGAGGAAAATGCTCTTGTGTTAAAGGAATACATTTAATTGCTTATTTTTTTCCATATGGAAATAAGTATTTAGAATGTGATTTCTTTATTTGTTTTTTAGACAGAATCTCATGTAGCCCAGGCTAGCATGAAACTTGCTAGTGTATGTGAAGATGACCTGGAACTTCTAATCCTCTTGATTCCAGTTGCTGAGTTTCAGGATTACAGGTTAAAACCACCATGTCAAGTTTGTGCAGTGTTGGAAAAGAAACCTAGATCTTTATGAATGTGAGACAAACATTTCCCAAATGAGTTACAACTTGAAAGATAAACATAGTTAACCATAATACAATGCTTATACCAACGTATTTTAATTAGAAAGTGTATTACAAAAATAAGACATAGGACATCTTCTCTAACCATAATGTACTAGTCTCAAATATTTTATAAATTTATTCACATATTCTTTAACTTTGACAAAAGAACCTTACTAAAATTATGTTACAATGCAAGAGAGATATAATATTGAAAAGATTTGCACTTACTACCATTTCAGAGTGGTAATTTATAGTGACATGCCTTCCTTCCTTTTCTTCAGTCAAATGTTGAAAAATAAAACCATCAGAAGTAATACTTAAAAGACATGTTTATATTTTAAATCATGTTTATAACCATATTTATTCCTAGCTAATATTTAAAAAATAATTCCATTTATTCCTAAGAAAATTAAATTTCTTAAAAGCTTATCATAAATATTTCATGAGGCCTTATTACTAAGATATTTTTGTTGTTTGAATGAAGCATTTTAAGTCCTGGAGGCTTATGAGTTATGTCAGTGATAACATTGTAAAGTAGCAATTGACTTCATAAATGCATTAAAGGGGCATAGATCTACATTTACCTTAATGTTAACAATCCACACAAGAAATGCATAAATAGAAAGAAACCTTCATTGCCACCAATCACCACTCTGACAGTGAAAATTCTGTCAGAGAACTGGTACTAAGCAGTGTGATGAGCTTAACTCTGTTTCAAAGTGCTAGTGATTACAATAAATTTCCAAAAGCATTGCTTATGTAGCTGAGATTACTTAGCAGTAACTTCCCCTAGTGAGACAGTAGGAAATCATGACTATTTCTAAGAAAGGACAGCAAGGTTGGAGGATAACAAAGAGATAGGATGTTAGCATTTGGCAATATTGGAAATGGATTGCTGATTCTAAATGACAGAGGGTAATACGGGGAGCAGCGGCTGATGTGCAAAGCTCAGAGGTACAGATGAATGCTGTTTAGACAGTTAGATTAGAGAGACAGACAGCATGCCCAGTTTGAGGAGAGCCCTTTGCCTATGCATCATGGAACAAGATTTTAAAGTGGACATTAGGATGAGTATAGTGGCTTCCATATCTTATGAATGCAATTGTATGAACATGTTAAGTTGTTTAAACTCAATTTTAAATTTTTATGTGTGTGAAGACTGATGAGAGGGCTACATGTGAAAATACATTAACGGACTGGCATATAATAGACCTGATGACACTATCTGCATTGTCTCTATCTATCACATAACTCTAAGTATACCCCCAGTGTGCACAAGTATCTGGGGCACTTTTCTGAATGCCACATTCTTGCCCCCAGCTTATACTCCACATATTTTCTTGGATATCTGATGAACTGTTCAAATTTCTCATTTCTCTGAAAAAGTCACCATCCAATGACTTTATTGAATCCTCTACTCTCCTTCTATGGAGAACACTTTCCAAACAAGGACAAATATGTGCTTCTGAATCTCAGACTGCCACTTGTTACTTCACATCAATGTCATCTGGTTTCTCTGAACATCCTACAATGGGACCTTCAAATTATATCCTAAGTTAGCCTTTTCATCACTCTTAATCCATGTTTAACACCAAAATCTATGCAGGAGGAAAAAGGACTAAAATGTGTAAACTTCCGGTTATGACTTCACAACTCTGACATACTCATACTGCCTTAAGAAATGTTCATATCACAGCATTGTTAGTGCTCAGTGTTCTGAGTCATGCCTTTACCCGTGCTCACAGTGTTCTGAGTCGCACCTTTACCCGTGCTCACAGTGTTCTGAGTCATGCCTTTACTAGTGTTCTTAATGTTCCGAGGGAGTGAATTTGTGCTAAATATTTGGCATCCTCTACTTTTCTCTCTCTGGCAGGTTCTAACTCAGGCCTACTTCCAATTCCCTGAGCAGAGCAGGAACTGTCACATTTTCAGCCTTTTAACTTTTCTTTCTAACACACACACACACACACACACACACACACACACACACACACACACACACACACACACACACACACATGCACACGCACACGCACACACGCACACACACACACACGCACATACACACAAGCCTGATTCACATGGTTGAGCTTCATCACGTGAATCCCTTACAGAACATTTCATCACCTCTGTGTCACTGGCCTATTTAAATATTCATTCCTTCCCTCTTCCATTCTTCCCTTTTGCTGCATACCCCTCTTTTTGATTCATTTTTCTTCAAGAAAATTATCAGCCTTTGAGCTTGAATACCTTTGCCTTAATTACTTATTTATTTACTAGGCCTGGAATGTGGTAAGCACTCAATTAATGCTCATTAAAAGAATGGATGTACAGAAAGAAGCAATTAAAACTAGATTTTAGTTTAGTCCCAATTTCTTCCTTTTACATGATAAAATGAAGGGAAAGGCTATTTCTATTTTCTATAATCAGCTCGGAAGCTAGAAGTGAGAAATAGAATTAGGAGATATATATTTTAATTTTTAAAATTTAAAAACTCATGAAACAATGTTTATGGAATGCAGTTGGTGCTTAGTATATTTTATGTACCTGTTTACACAAAACAAAGGTATACTAGTCTTGAAATATCTACATTTCACTCAATTTGCAAATTAGTGTGTATTTAACAAGTGACCTACGCTTAAAACCCTGGAAAGTAAACCTTACTCCAGGGCTGGAAATGTAGTTAAAGCCCTCGGTTTAATCCCAGATTAAACATGAACACACACACACACACACACACACACACACACACACACACACACTTTCCCAGTAACTAGTAGAGTGTAATTTTTAAAAGGCATTCTTGGTACTGCTAGTTTCTGGGACCAGCAGCTACCTGCCTGTCCCTCCTAGCCAATGCCTCCCCCACATATGCAGGCTTTGCCTCTCCAGAGCGTCAAGATCACTCTCTAGTCAGCCAATCACCCCGTGGCCAGTCTGCCAGTGTCCAGTCATTTGGCTCACCTCCCAAACTGCCTGCTTGCGTGCTTGCATTTTTTCCAGAGAGCACCGCCTGTTCCTCTGAGCCCATCCTGATTGACTGCTTTCTCTTCCAGCCCACTTTAACACTGCGAATGGAAAATAACAGACACCTTTATAATTTAAAACCAACTAGATTACTCAAAGGCTGGTTGAAGAATACCCTGACCCATCTTCCTTAGCCTCCTCAGCCTTAGAGACCAGAAACCATAGGTATCCTGAGAAACCTACATGTTTACAACTTCTTGACCTTCTTGACTGGTCCAATTCCTAATCCTCTCTCTTCCTGTCTGGCCCAGAAAACCCCACTTCCACATCTTCCCCCAACGATTAGTTTCTGCCATCTTTATTAGCCAATCAACAATTAGGGAAATAATTAGGTAAAGAATCAGTGAAACTATAGTCTATCCAACTGAAATTAGTTAAATTGATTAATTAGATAAAAACTAAACTTCAGGGCCCTGAATTTGGTGTAAAGAAACAGATTAAAATATACCCAGTAGTTGTATAAAGGAGAAAACAATTACTGACAACTTCTATAGGCAAGAAAGGGCAAAATGATTATAGTAAGCTCAGAATTATAAGTCTATGTAAAAAAGAAAAAAACTTCACAGATTCATTTACTGCCACCAAACTAAAGATTTCTTAGTCAATAAGAAAAAGTCTAAAATAATGAAGAATTTGGAACACGCTCTAAAGAGTTCGTATTGTCCATACTTGCCTTAGAGTTTCTATTGCTGTGATAAACACCATTACCAAAAGTAACTTGGGGAAGAAAGGATTTATTTGCTGTCACATGTTCAATTATAGGCTGTCATGAAAGGAAGTCAGGAAAGTTTGAACTCAAAACAGGGGCCTGGAGCCTGGAGACCAGCAACTGAAATAGAAACCCATTAAAAATGGTTGTTTATTGACTAGCTCCCCATGGCTTGCTCAGCCTGCTCCTTAGGACCACCAGCTTTGGGTTTATACCACTCATGATGGGATGGCCAACACTATTCACCAGTCAAGAAAATGTATCATAAGTCAATCTGGTGAAGGCATATTTTCAACTGAGGTCCCTTTTCCAAAATGACTACAGTTTGGTTCAAATTTACAAAAAACTGGCCAGCATACCACCCCTTACCTGTGAAAAGCTCAGCTAGTTTGATGGGAGGTATAGAGTCATATATGCAGATGCACAAACTGTTGGATTTCCCAGTGCTTACCCTCCTTGCTTTGGCTTCTATAGGCATTTGACATGTCTGTGGGTCACTTAGAAGGCTTAATGCCCCCAAACAGTAAATTAGAGTAAGCCCATTTTTAAGAGTTGTAATTTAAATTTAACTATGCAAACTTCTCTTATACAACTCAAAATTAAACTAAGATGGGAGAAACACAAAGAGCTTCATCAGCATGAGAGGAGCACAGTGATCTTGGCTGCACTGAAGAGTCTGTATGTAGAAGCCTCAGCACTTACCTGTCAGTGTACCAACTCTACACGAGGTCAGTTCTAGAAACGGCATCCATGTCTTCCTGACTCTGCAATCACTCCTCTGTAGAGCAGGCCTGTGACATTGTTCTGGGACTCTGATGCTTAAGTCTTTTCTTCCAATTCTATTGAAAGTCTTTTTAGAAAAATAGCAGATATACTGCACAAGTCAGGGACCATCAGGAGGCAGAAATCACATGGTAATTTGGACTGCCAAAGATTGTAATTAGAATTTGTACCCATAGTAGAAGATGCTACTAGTTGAATTTGGTTATTAGGGAATATAGAGCTCTCTCCTGCTTTAAGAGTAGAACTAGTGAACTGGTTTAGTAGATAAGGTATGTTTTTACTGAAATGGGGGGATTTGGAGTTTGAATCACATATGATGGCTAATCTATAACTCCAGTGCTGAATAGGCAGAAAGGTGAGATCCTGAAGCAAGCTAGCTAACCAGACTAGCTACAATAACAAGTCTTGGTTCTATTGAGAGAGTATTTCAATGAATAAAAATGGAAAGTAATGGAGGAAGATAACTGAAGACAAAGTCGTATCTCTGTATGCATATAGAGAAGCATACATACATACACACAGAGGGAGAGAAACAGAAATAGACAGAGAGACAGAGAAACAGAGACATATTCATGCATAAACACCTGTACACTGTTGTGCCAACCCACAAGAACATGACTGGACTGGAATTTGCTAAACTATACTATAAAGGGCAGACTGGGGATAATTTCAATGTAATTCTTGAGAAAATTGCCCCTGGGAGGTTCCATGTGCCTCAGACCATAGTTACTAAAGAATTCAGGAAGTTTTGCTTTTTTGCTTTCTGTTTCTGCTGAATACACTCCTGGTGGGAATTTGCTGGAAGGAACAAAGGGGAGTCATGGAAGAGGTTCTTCACACTGCTGTATCTCCTAAATTCTCTCCACTAATACAGTTTAATGCTGTCCAGTTTCAATTGTGGCAGAGAAAAATACTTGTACTCTTGTTCTGCTGTTATGGAATAGGCGAGTGGGTAGGTTGGCGCTGAGTAGCAATGGGTTGATAAGCAGACAAACAATTGGATTCTGACCCAAGTAAAGTGAGAGGCTGGCCCTTGCTGTTCTCCGGGGTGGGTTGTAATGTTCTACACCACAGTCTGTGTATGATTGTTCTTTTGTACTTCTCATCTTATAGTTTAGGTAATTCATCATTCAGCTTAAAGTTACAGTTGAAGAGTTTGGCCTCCTCTCTGTCTCTCTGTCCCTCTCTCTGTCTCTCTGTCTCTGTCTCTCTCTCTCTCTCTTTCTCTCTCTGGGGTGTGTGTGTGTGAGTGTGTGTGTGAGTGTGTGTGTGAGTGTGTGTGTATGTGAGGGTGTGTGTTTCTCTCTCTGTCTCTTTCTGTCTGTCATTCTGTCTGTCAGTTGGCCAGTCTGTCTGTCTCTCTATCTCTTAAAGTAAGCATTTCCTAGTCTTTGGAAGTAAGCATTATAAGGAAAGTAACATAAATATCATTTCTACCAGCATTATGAGGATGTGTGTCCTTTAAAGGGAATAAGTAAATATTCTTCTCATTTCTTTTTGTATACAACTAAAAGAAACTTGTTCTATGGTTGCTGGGTTGGTGTTTTGTGAGACAAATCCCATTGATACCAATTATATATATTCTCCATGTTTTCCTGCACAGGACACATCCACTTGAGGGGTTTTCTCATTGAGGATTTCTTATTTCAGTGAATAACATCAGAGATATGTATGATGAATGAGTATCCAGCTAAGTACCACCGTCTCAAGAAAACATTTCATGGTTTGATAGTGAAGTGATCCTGATGAAGGCTTCTAGTATAGGAGCAAGCACTCCCACTGATTATGAGCTTCAGTGTTGAGGATGTAGAAAAGATTATTTGCTTAGTTTTCCTTGTGGCTATACAAACTCCTTCTTCATAATATGCTTAAAGCTTCATGTTGACTTTTGTTGATGAGGATTTGGGAAGTGTTGGGAAATAGCCATGTGGATATCCATGTCAGGAAATAGACACGCAGGAAGAGTTGGTTGACCATTTTATATTTTCTAATAACCTCCTGGAGGATATTCTACGGGCTCAGTTCATCTTCCCCAAGTGTGAGAGCTTCAGGCTGCTTGACTTGAGGCAATGGTAGACTATGCCAGAGAAGTAAGGGCTATAAGGCCTTTTCCAGCTGAGCCTTAAAAGTCACACAGCTTCCTTACTCACTCTACTGGCAAATAAGTTTTCAGAATCAATTCAACAAGCACAGAACTATTCAGCCAAGTCTACTGAGACAGAAATTTCTCTGAAATAAATGATTTTATTGAGTCATGACACATGCTAGTAAGCAAAAGGACTAAGTCTTGGAAGGAGTATATTTGTTATCAAATTAACTGAAATAGACAACTTAAATGAAGAAAGATTTCTTGGTTGGGCCCACTAGTCTGGAAATTTATACATGAACAGGACCCAGTGTTCATGGAAGTTAGTCATTGTGGGACTTAAATCAAGGTTTTATTATATAGCTGGAAAGATCAACAATCTTTCATTGATTTCACTTGCAGTTGTTAGTCCATTAGCCTCTCTTCCTGCTTTCTCCTATATTCAAACCTTTTAAAAATATAGCATGTCACAAAATTTTACTTTTTAATGATAAAATAGGAATTTTCTTTAAATGTGAGTACAAGGAACATTTTTTTTCTGTACACATAGGAACATTTCACAGCTTGTCTCTTTCCATAGAAACTTAAATACCCCAAATTTTATTTTGTAGTGCATTCTTTTACATTTAACTTAGAATTTCTGTTTTCAAAATGTGGGGTTCATAAAGTATCATATTTTTATATATGAAACCTGAGGACATCTCCACCCACAAATCTCTTTGACAGATACCCTTCCCTATGAAGTCATTTCTTAATTTCCCATTAAGGCACTAACAAATTCTTGCCCTTCATGAACACAGCTGCAGAGAAAGCATAACACAATTTTGGAAATCAAAGTTTGAAATGGATTAAACCATTCCCTACCTAGTGCAGAACTTACCCCTGTAGTTGGCCCTTCATCACTCCAAATTGCTTACAGGGTCATATCTTCATCCTTAATCCTGAATCACTGTTTTGTTTTTTGTTTATGTTTTTGGTTTGTCTTATCCTTGAAGTTGTGTCAAGGCATTCTGACAACTGTAGCTATTTTAATAATTACAATAATTCTAATTATTGTAAAATAGCTATCTTATAGTTGACAAATAACTTTCCATGGTAGCTGCATGTATTCCTACATGGGCCGCATGGGGTGATGGGAAAGCAAGCATCTGCATTGCTCACTGTGTCCATCTAGCTTTGCATATTTGCTAGATTTTATCACCTTCCCCATTCTTCTTTGTTAATATTATCAGAATGAAAAGACTGTCTGAATTCCTCCTTCTAGTTTAGTCATTTCTGATTTAAAGTAGCCCTTTAGTCAGCCTCTTATATTTCACATTGCTTTTTAAAGACAGGGAGCATTCAATTTTGAGGTCTTTTAAGTGCTACCATTCTTTAGTGTTATTTTGTTATTTTTTCATAATCCATAGGAACAAGTTCTGCTATCAGTGTAAGTGTGTTTCTCCTGATGCCAAATGTCATATTGTTCTGCTTGCCTTTCTTTTCTTTCCTCTTTCCTGACAGCCTTTAGGGACATCCGGCTTTCTCAGAGAGGATACTCCAGGCACCATCAGCATTTTGCCACACAATTTCAGGCATTAGTTCATATGTTTTAGGAAAGAGAAAAATATTAGATGTTTGATGCTTTGGTGGCGTGTCTGTGTTAGCTTGTCCATCACTGTAAAAAATATCTGACAGAAACAATTTCAAAAAAATAATTTTTTTATGGTTCCTGGCCTCAGAGGTCAATGGTTGACTGGCCTTCCTTGTTTCTGAGTATCATGACGGGAAGGTAAGTGAAGAAGCATTGTCCTTCATGCCAGGGAAAAGACAAGAAAGAGTGGCCCAGGGCAGGAACATACCTCCAGTGACTTTCACAAATTGTCCACATCTCAAAAGTTTCCCATTACTGCTAGCCAGGACCCATTAAGCATGTTAATCAATCGATTGGCCATAGATGGTGGAATTTCTTTAGAATTACTTGGTACACCAGAAATTTCTCTTCAGTGCTGCAAACTTGTGAAAGAGTCCATTCTGGGATGACAAATTAAGGTTGAAAGAAGGGAAGCTACTCTTTTCTTGTTTATAGGGGTTGTAGTATAATCATAGTAAAATCATCTGAATCCTAGAATAATACAAAGAGAGAACACTGTACAGACTGAATTATGTATAACTCATCTTTTTTTAAGAACCAAAATATCTCATGTGGTTCTCTAGAAGAGTCCACAGTTCATGCTTGATGGATGACAGGAACGCTGAAATGACCTGCTGAATGGGTTAGCACATGGTCAACCATACTCCTGATCATGCCCACTGAGTACTCCCTATACTCTACTGAATAGCTCACTATAACCAAGTCAGTATTATTAGGTGACTCTAAGAAACATATATTTTCCAAGTAAATGCGCTCTAAAGATAACACAATGAATAGAATTTCTAGGACTGGAAATTTAACGAGAGCAAATGTCAAAGAACTGCTGCAAATAACAGTATTGAGTTTAGCTTCCCAGGCACTCCTAACAGCCATTTCATTGAACATTACTTCTGCTGCATCACATTGGAAATGCACTTAGGTACAGTTCTACTTCAGTTGCTTCCCTTGGGTATTGGAGGGTTAGCTCTGGAAAATGAGAAAACCAAGTGATGGGAAAATTTCACAGCATATGGCTCGCTGACAAAGATATTTATTTTTATGCTGGAAAAGTAGAGTGGTTGAGGGGTCACACAGAGTATTCATGAGATGTGGCCGTGAATAGGCAAAATATTCTCAGGATTTCTAGTGGTTTCTTCACTAGCAAGATAGCATGGTGATTGTCTTATTTTTGTAGAAACTGATCCATTATTCCTAAAATTCATAATTGATGAAGAGATGTGGCCACCCTGAGGGTGAAAACAGGGAAGGACCTGATCCACTTCTGTATTCTGGGAGCCTGTGATTGCTACTCACCCTCTTTCCTTCTTGATCAGGCCACCCTTTTTTTGTTTCTACCCTTTGAATATTAATTTCATGAGGATTTTTATTCATAATGAATGTTATGGTTATAAATAATATATAAATTTGCCTAATGGTAAAAAGAAGAAGGACAAACAACCAACCTTTAGTGACCACTATAGAATAGAAAATATTCATGTTGTGTTTACGGCATAGTCTAAATGGAGAGTTCGTCATATAGTAGGCACATATAGTACAAAGACCATAAAGACGGCTGTTGTAACTGAAAATGCTTCAATAACAACAATATCAATAATAAAACCCCTCAATCTGTTCATCAGAAATAGTTAATTTTGGTTGAATACAAACTCTATATCCAGGATTCCTAAATTAAACCCTCTCTGCATTGGCAAAAACTACAAATAGTTTCTACTCTCAGTACTAGAAAGAAGTATTCAAGCCATATCTTTACTCTGCAGACTACTGCATCGACCAGGCACTGGGCATATAGGATAAGATAAATCAAACAAAGGTAGAATGATGGGATTTCTCCTAGAAGCCTCGGCATTTGTTCTCTTCTATTGTTTAGTTTAGAACCTTTGGCTGTCAAAATGAGAGAAATTCAAAAACTAGATCATAGTTGCTAATGGTTATAAGAAATGCAGGAGTGTTAGAGATTCCTGGAAAAGGGAAAATATGTAAATATTGTTTGTGTGCAAAGTCCATTAGATGCTGACTCTTAGTTTCTATATGTAATGTTTACACACACACACACACACGCACACACTCACTCACTCAGTAGCTATCAGAAGACTGAATATTAGCATACTAATCTCAAGAAAAAGTATACCTGACTACTATTTAGAATTCTAATTCATAAGAATAGTACAATGAGTATGATTTTTAAAACCGAAAGTTTAAATAAATTAACACGTTACATAAAAAATTTTCACTTTCATGGCAAGTAGCTATTAACCAGATAATTACCCTTTGAATACTTGAAAAAGGAAAAGGTAATATTTTCTTTTATAATTATAAAATATATTGACAGCAGACAACTTCAAAGTTTCAACTTTGATAACTTTTCTGTTAGTATCTATCCAATTGTGAGCAGTAGTCTTTGATATCCAGGCTTTCTAAAGGAATGAGGGCTGGAAGCAAGCTGCTCTCTGGACTGTGAAGCTAGAGGAAATAGCTGCATGGTGGTTCTAGACATTTCAGTGTATCTCTCCTTAGGAGATCTTCTCTTTTCAGAAAATATTTTATCTTTTATCTTGAGGATTCTGTTCTCTGAATCAAAACATCTTAATGTTTCATTTAACCCCTCTCAATCAATATTTTCATGGTCTGATAGTTGTGAGCAGACAACTGTCCCAGTTGCAAAAATTATTTGTTAAATTGTCAAATAGTTATTTTTTAGGTAAAATTTTGCAATTTTATTATTTTCAAAATACGTTGTTTGGTTTCCTTGGGATATAAGAAAAAAAGCCATAGTGAATGGGTCTTCAAAGTAGAGTGCTCTTTTAATATTTTATAATTATTTTATAAGCAGATATTAATTATCTGTAAGGGGTTAAAGGTTTATATTATGACATTTCATATCTACATAGTGTACTTTACTCATATTCATAAACACTCATAAATCCTTGTCCCTACCCATTTCCATTAATTATGTTCTTCATTCTACCCAGGTATGCTACTACTTTAATGTGCCTGTGTGTGTGTGTGTGTGTGTGTGTGTGTGTGTGTGCGCGTGCGCGCACGCATGCATGTCTGTCTATGTATATGTGTGCCACTTTGAACACATTAGTGATGAATTCAGCCAGCAGAAATGCAATGGTGCTACATTGAGGGAAAAAATATAAAAGTACGTCCCTCTAGGATCATTTAACCAAGAGTGAGCTCAGATGTGAATTCCACACTTCTCTTTCCCTATGCCTTCTATCACTCCCTATTGGTCTGTTGGATGCATTTGAATCTGTGCCTGCCTGCCTGCTGCCTTGCTAGTATTCTGTTCCTATGTCACCGTCTTTGCCTGTTTATGTATGTTCCTAATAAATGCCTCTGCTCTCTGTCCTACTGAACAGAAAGCATCATATTAGGAAGGGAAGAAGGTTACTTTACAGCAATCTGCTCCAACATGTGTCTGAAGCATTTTTGAGGGCATTATAAATACCCTATTTATGATTCAACATGCAATAATCACTCATTCTCAGGACTTTGACCAGTTTCTATCTCAACAGTCATCATTAACCACTGCAAAAAGCAACTTCTCTGACCAAAGCTGATGGGACACTATGCTATGAACATAAATGCACTTATTTAGAAGGAAATTTGACAGGAACATCGTGTCAGTTTAACAGAACAATAGCAGTAGCTTCTGACTACCCCCATCATAGTCTCTGGACTCTTGATTGGATTTATAGCCCCAGACGTGAATCTCCTCTTGTGGAGTAGACACCAAATCCAGTCAGACACGTGTATTTTCCATGACTTGTCACCACTGCTCTGATAGGCCCATCAAGCTGGTAGTATTGCTAAACAGGGGATCCATATCTCAGTAACACAACTCCTCCCTGGCAGAATTTATAACGCCTTCCACACATATGAGGGCTGCCAGCCAAGAAGAAGCTTTTAACTCAGTTCCAACTAAATTTCTCATTGATAATAAAACCTATGCCATCTTCTATAATAGCCTATTTCCTGTTCTGGTAGACAAAAACCTCAGTGTCTATTAATTACCTATACTATTAGGGGGCCTTCCCTGGCCATCAACCAAGAAAGATAAAAGCAGCTACTGCTTGCCTTAAGATTTTTTGTCTGAAACCCCATGATTTGAGGAAAGCTTTACCTACCGAAACAGGGTACCTCCATCCAAACTCTTATTTTTTCTAAAATTCATTTTAAAATAGCTTATGAAATAACGTGTCCAAGGGATTTTTCATACATATATGTTTTGCTTGACCCACCTTTAGCCTCAATTGTTATACCTTATTTTCTTGGTGTATGTGTGTGTGTGTGTGTGTGTGTGTGTGTGTGTGTGTGTGTGTGTGTGTGTGCAAGGACAAAAGCACAATTATAATGCATGTGCACACAGCTTACAACACTTCATGCCAGATCCTGACAAATACAGATGTGGATGCTCGCAGCCATCCATTGGATTGAGCACAGGGACCCCAATGGAGGAGTTAGGAAAAGGACTGAAGGAGCTGAAGAGGTTTGCAACCCCATAGGAAGAATAACAATATCAACCAACCAGACCCCCCAGAGCTCCCAGGGACTAAACCACCAACCAAAGAGAGCACATAAACCCAGGGCTCCAGCTTAATATGGGAAGAGAGGTCCTTGGTCCTAGGGAGGCTTGATGCTCCAGTGCAGTGCAATGCCAGGGCAGTAAGTGAGGTGGAAGTGTGTGGGTGGGTGGGTGGGGAAGCACCCTCATAGAAGTAGGGGGTGGGGGAATGATATAGGGGCTTGTTGAGGATAATCAGGAAAGGTAATATCATCTGAAATGTAAATAAAGAAAATATCCAATTAAAAAACAAATCACTTCATTCAAAGGCTTGTGGAAAGGTTGGAGAAGTGCACCCTGTCTGTTGGCCTCTGCAAGCAAGGCAGAGCTTAAAAGTCTCTCCATCCATCCCTAAAAGGATTCTACATTTTGTTACATTTTTATAGGTATTTTATGTGGAGCAATACATTCATATATTGATTAGTACTGCAACATAATTATATGATGTGGTTTTAAACAGAAAGAAAATGGAGAAATTTCAGAAGTTTTGGTTACAAGACACCGCCCCTCAATTAGACAAGGTTTCTCACCATATCTTGGGGCTTGGTGATTAGGCTAAGCTGGCAGCCAGTGAACTTAAGCAATCTGCTTGTTCTGCCACCGTAGTCCTGGTACCACAGCCATGCACCAGCATACTTGCAATTTTACACTGGTGTTGGTGACTCAATGTGGCCATCTATTGGGCATCTACCAGAGTAGTTTAATTCCAGTTCTGGTAGGCAACAATTAGAAGGGTCAATTAATTAACTGTACAATTTGGTAACCGTACCTTGTCAACATTCTAGAGAAATAATAGCAGCCACGCTGGCATTAAGATATTTGTCTAAATCCCATGACATTTGGGACAGCCTTTCTCACTGGCATGGAGCACCTTCACCCAGACTCTTCATGTGACTAGCATGTGGACTGAGTATTTCCCCTACCCGTGTAGAGAGCCAAGTACATTGGTTGAATTACATAAAATTTTCTACATGTAAAGCAGAACATGACTTATAATTGGCTTGGAAAACATAACTCTAATTCAATTTATTCATAACTCCAAGTTTTCTTGTTTCCTTAAATTGGCATATTCAAATGGCATTTTGATATGAAACAAATAAGCAAAAACTTATAATTTATCTCCTAGGATGACAGTTAGTCACAAAAACATGACTTATAGTCATCCTCAATGGATAGAATGACATTCATTTGTTTTGCATTTTTCAATAAGTAAGATTTGTCACCATAATAATAAAATACAGCTTTATTTTATGGAGCCAAATTCCACTGTAGAACTTACGTAAAACACATTTAAGGAAGACATCCCCTGATGGCAAAGAAGGGACCATCAATATAAATGTTTTCTGCAAACTATGGCCCTGTACCAATTCTCTGCTAATAAGCCCTAAGAAGTGCGATGATCTCATGTTTGTCTTATTGTTAAAATGTGGAGGTGGTTTAACAAGTCTTTCAACATCATGTATGCTTTGTTAAATTCTAAAACAGGATTTTTTTTTAGAAAGTGGCATAATTAAAATAGAATGTTAGGTGCCCTGGGGAGATATTCACAGCTATGGTTAAATATAAGTGAAATTTCACAGATGTTAGCAAAATTGTTAAATGTATCCTTTTTTTTTTCTGAAGTCCTACTTTGAAGATGGATTTTAAAATATTTTCCCAAGATGTTTACAGTGATTCCTCCTCATGTAATAAGTTTTCTATTTAGAAAGAAAGCTATTTTTTTTCATTCTAATTGGGAAAGGAAATAAAATTATGAAAGATTCATAAGGTTTTGCAACAAAGTGATCCCACTCGCCTTTGCAGACTTGGGCCCCGGATCGCCTTCATCATAGTCATCTGTTATCAACATGATCATAGACATTTCTGCTATTGAGGGTGTGTAACCCAACCTACTCATGAGACTCTAAGTTAACAGTGTTCTACGAAAATGTTCAAAGAACACAGCAGGAAAGTACTAGAGAATGTAGAATCTGGGTACAAGCAAAATACTTAAGAATTACAGTAACTACATATCATATTACTGTACAAACAATTTACATTTGGAATTAGAGGTTATTGTGGTAACATGATTACATAAAGTTTTCTAGGTTCTGGATTTAACCCCTAGGGCCCAAAACCACCTTGTGACCTCTCTAAGCCCCTGTTTCATCAATTTGCTGACAATAAGAACTTTGCTTTACAAAGGTTGATACTATCTCATTATTTTAGTACATTGAGTTCTTTAAAAGTACTTCTCCATCAATGAATATGTTAGTTGATGTCTTACATATCTTACTGTATGACTCTGTTAAATGTAAATTTAATATATTTTTTTAAAAAATTACTGATCTTACGCTCTAGATCTATGATTCCCAGACTGTTTTGCAATAGGAAATAAGAGATTATACCTTTTATTCAAATGGTTACAGCTCAGGAAGTTTAAGATAATCTATTATGAAGTTTTGGATCATATTTTATACTTAAAATAACAGATTTGTAGTCTACTAATCTCAATGTGGTGTAACTTTGCACTGTTTCCAATTTCCTGGGTAGAAGTGTTAGAGTTCATATTTATCCTATCTATATCTCCAAATTAACAAGAATGTATCAACAAGTACATGTAAATTATTCACCAATCACATGGTTTAGGAACACATCATTGATCCAAGTTTTCCAGAGAAAGTCATTTCAAGTTTAGCTAACGGACAAAATACATACTTTTTGCAAGAAAGCAGGGCTTACTATAACGTTTGCTGTGCAAGGGAAATATGATTCTGGACAATTGGGATGTTGTCAGTTTGGCTAAGAATCCTTGGAATAGTTCAGTGTCTCTATGCATTGAGAAAGGGCATAGTCTTGTTTCACTTACCATAATTCCTGTTTCTACCAACATTGCTTTTCATCTTCTCTGGATTGTTCCTTTCTTTCTGACCGGAATGTGCCCAATATTGCTACCTCATATATTAAGGTGAAGATATGGAGTTCATGACTAGCCATCATATATGCTAGAGTAGAAAACTCAAACCAACGGCATTCCTAATGGAGAGTGCATCACTCTCTGCCAGTGTAAGGATCTGGTATCACCATGCCTTAGCATCCACCTTCATTCAGCTCGTTTCAGTCATCAGTCAAACTCATCACGACAATGTGCTCCTTGTTCCAATCATGTTCCATATTTATTTCTCCTTTTCTTTTGTTTTTCTCCATGTAAACTACTTACTAAATGCCCCTCAGCATGATGTTGGTGCAGAACTTCTCTGTGCTGTCTTCTCTAGCTCCCAAAATATAGTAATGGACCCAGAATCATTGTAGTTGTATGACTTAATAACATTCCTTGTGAAATAAACGGATCAAAAGACCCAGGATTTAGATGGAAATTAGGACAACCTGGATACTTACTTTTTAGGAGCACTTGGGAAATAATGGCACTGTCTTGTGCTATTAAAAGTTGTTTCAAGTTAAAATTATTCATTAGATTAAACAAGATGGAGAAGAGCAGATAAACTACCTAAAACTATAGCTTCCATAGTGGAAAGCTGAGAGCTCAAAACAAATATTTATTTATTTATTTATTTATTTATTTATTTATTTATTATTGCATGAAATGTTGGAACAGTTTGTTTTTTTTTCATGTAAGAGATTACTTTCAACACGTTGATGATGCATTTTTCTTTAATTATAACTTCTGCCTGAAGCATGCAGACATCTGGTGAGAAAATGCAACTCATTGGAATGATCATAAAGGATGTATGTTGTTTATTTATTGTTTTTCATAACACATTCAGATTTATCCTTAAAGGTTCACTATTTCATATTCTAGTTGTATTTTAAATGTAAAATCTTGATGTAAAAATTCTTTGTTTTAAAATAAATTATTAGTCGCTAAATTCAATTATTTGACAAACACTTATTAAGTCCATATTGGGGCTTTGTGGTGTGATGTAGTTAAATCTAGATGGTCTTCTAAATGCTATGTAGAGGAAGTTTAATCCAGCAACAAGGCTGCTTTCTCATGGGATCACATTCAAAGGTATTTTAGGTCTCTGTGATCACACTAGAATAACATACTTTTAATCTCATTGGCTGGAATACAGACACAGCTTATTACATATCTTTAATAAAAAAATGAGTCTATATTAGGAAGCATTCATGTTTGAAAGTGACATCTAATTGAGGGACAGATAAAGTGACCAATCAAATTCTGACAGAATGAGTTGGAGACATGACACACCCAAATCCCATAAGAACAGCACAGGAAAGAGAAGTTATTTAAGAGAAGTACAAGGAGAGAGAGTCAGTAAATTTGGAATGAGTTCAGTCAGTGTATTGGCTGGAGTAATGTTAAATTCAGAAGTTCTGTTCAGTTTGTTCAGTTCATGCAAAGGCAAGTACAGGTCAGCAGAAGCAGTTAAAATCCAAGAAAAAGAGGAGCCAGAGATTAGAACAAATCACCCCAGTTAGGCTAAGGACAAGCAGAAAAATAAGGGAGAAGATGAGGGAACTCAGATTGCATCAGTCAGCTGGGAATGGAATTTGAGCCAGCACAGCTGAATTGAACCAGCCAGCCAGAGTTTAGCAAAAACTAGAAAGGGTGAGCTTATTCATCAGTAAACCTTCAAGATGACAATTCCATCTGAAAAATGTTATATTTACAATACTAGACTAATGTCACTGCTATTTCTGCTACCCCACCTGGCTTAGATAGTTTATTGTCAACAAAAATAGCTTTTTGGACAACTAACTGATGGCACTGCAGTTAGAAGGCTCCCCACCATATTAATGGTACCTGACATTTACTGGTTTCTTTCTCTGTATGTGTAAGTCACCGTGCTGTAGGTGCTTTTGGTGTACGTGTCTACCTAGTTCATATACCCTTACCACATTGTGAAGCGCTTGCCACTGAGATTATTAAGGGGAGAAAACTGCATTGATGAAGGCCACAATGATGGTTAAGTATAATAAGTAGAATTCCACTGCAGATCGGATACCTTTGGAACTTAGTTTCTTCGTCATTATGCTAAGACAGGCATCATAAAAGATGTGTCTTATTCACGAGAACCTTAAGATTAGTACCCTGGCCGATGTGAGCAGTGTGAAACTAATGAGTTATTGTTGAGCTCATAATCACAGTGGGTGCAGCACCCCTGACCTATAGCACTCATCGCAGATACAGCTGGAAAAAAGAAAAAAAGACACTTGAATATGAGACGTGGTAAGATTTAATTCATTGATGTTTTTAAAACAAAATCCCAGATACTTTATTTACCAAACTGAGTCAGGTGCCAGATGCTGTGGTGAAAGCCTGCTTATTCAGAGGCACCCACCCAGCTAATGTTCCTACTCCACTTACTTCCCACAGTTCGTGAGGGAAAAAGCTCTCTCTTTCTCCAGGGTGTCTTAAATTCTCTTCAACTCAAAGACCCTCCTGTACATTTTCTGTGTTTTCTTATGTTCAAGCAGTTTCATGTCAACTGATTGCTTGCTTTGTCTCTTGACCTATTGTTGACTATTGTTAGCTTTTTGTTACAGAAAGCTCCTGGGTAAGGTGTGTGCTATGACTGAGCCACACCACATCCACTTGTTTGCAGTAAACAGAAAACCTTGGGTTAAAAGCGCTAGTGCTGAGGTATAAGACACAGGTGTTTCCAGGGCACAATCCCTGGTGCACAATGTGTTCTTTCAACAATCAATGTAAATTCTACTCACAAAGAATCTGTGTATAGCTTGACAATTTCTGACCATGTGCTTTGATCTTTGACTTGGTATTTCCGATGAAACACATTTGTCATGATAGGTTGATTCTCATCCAGTGTATACACAAGGACATTAGTCCAGCACTTCGTTACAGAAAAAATCTGAAGCTTCTTCATTATTTATATATCTATTTAATCATTTATGTTATTTTTATGATATTCATTATTTTGTTTGTGCAACTTTCAAGCTATTTTCTGACCTCTATTTTATTCAAGATAAACCCAATAATCTCATTTTATATACATCTACTAGATAGACATTTTAAAGCCCACTTTTGCATTTATTTAACAATTTATTCACTTATTTCTGTTTTCAACATGTATACATGTATGGAGTAAAATGTGGTATTTCAACACATACTGATGAAATCAGAGTTAGTGAGAGTGCTAGTTATCCCTTTCCATTTCTGGAGTACTCTTTCGATTTCTAGTATTTTGAATTACATATCATGTTTTAGTTAACTGCTATGCTTTGGAACACTGACATTGCCTCTTCCTTGAGTGAATAGATCTCCATTCTTATGAAAATGATCTTGTATTAACTTAAAAGCAAGGTTTATCCAGGCCTACAGCTGCCAAGTTTCTGACAATAGTCAAGTGCATTGTTTTGGGGGCTTCTTGTGTGGTTGAACATTATGAAGGAAAGTATGAGGTGAATAAACATTATCTACTGCCTGGTGACCTGGCAGTTAGTAGGCAGCAGGATCCCCATGCATCCTTCAAGGTCCTGCACACAAACATGTGGTTTTCACTCCGTTCTACTTCCTCCTGAACTGCTCCACTCTTTTCAGTTCACACTGTATTTTCTCTTCTCTATTTAATCTCTCCCAAACTCTTCCTACCCAGCAATGGTTACTTTCCATTCTCTGATTTTGTGGAGTCATCTTTCTTAGCTTCCACTAGTGAGATTGTAAGGTATTTGTCTTCTTATGCTTGGTTTATTTAACTTAGCAAAATGACCAAAAGTTCCATGCATGTTGCCACCTGTGACAAAATTTTATTCTTTTTTTAGAGCTAAAGAATATCCCATAGTGTGTTTGTGATTGAAAATAATTATTAAAAATTCATTACTATTTTATGAAATACTACTATGAAAATAAGTTTTAATTTCTTTAACTTTTCATCAAAATATTTTTAAAAGACACAATAATACCCACAATATACATACAGGAAGTGAAGAGGGCATTTAATTAGCTATAGACACCTTCTTCAGAACTCCAGAATTGTTCCTGTCTGTAACTACTGCAGGAACAAAAATGGAGAAGAGCCTGAGGAAAAGGAGGCCAAGCGACAGTTCCAAATTGGGATCCAGCTCAAGGGGAGGCCCCAAGGCCTGACACTGTTACTGATGTGTGCTCACGGTATAGGAGTCTATCATGACTGTCCTCTGAAAGACCCAACAAGCACTGGAAAGAGTGAGGTGCAGATATTTACAACCAACCAGTGGACACAGAAGCTTATGACCCCTGTGGTTGAATTAGGGAAAAGTTAGGAGGAAGTTGAGGAGGAGGGCAACCCTATAGGAAGACCGTTAGTCTCCACTAACCAATATACCCAGGATCTCTCAGACACTGAGCCACCAACCAGGCAGCACACACCAGCTGATATGAGGCTCCCAACACATATACAACAGAGGACTGCTGAGTCTGAACTCAGTGAGAAAAGATGTACCTAACCTTCAAGAGACTAGACACCCTGGGATTGGGGAGGTCAGGTGAGACATTATTGTGGACACTTTGGGGTGGGGTATGGGATGTAGAGTAGTCAGAGGCTGGACCAGGAGGGTCCAGATAAAATCTGGAATGTAAAAATATTAAATAATAATAATAATAATAATGAAGAACTAGGGTTGGTAATTTTGAACTACTGCCTTTGTTTTAAAATGGGAGCTGCTACCATTCTGTATAGTGTATGCATTACTCATAATAGCTAGGAGTGGATACAGTCTAGATGTCCATCAACTAATGAATAAATAATGAATGTATAGTTCTCTCACACAATGGGATATTATTCACCTGTTAAAAAATGAAATTGTGAAATTCACTGCTAAATTAGTGGAAAGGAAATAATCATGAAGAGTGAGGTAACATAGACCCAGAAAGACAAATGTAGATTTTCTTTCATTTGTAGATGTTAGAATTTAAGTTATCATATATGTACATTCCATTTGGTAATTATTTAAGAGGCCATGTGGAATTATAAGGGATGGAGATAGAAACTAGTGGTATAAAAGATTAAAAGATATAAAGTCATAGAAAGGGTTAAATCTGAAAGAAATTGGGGCAGAGTAAAAGAGTGTTAACTAACAGCGTGCTGGATAGAATTTATGTCGACTCGATACAAGCTAAGGTCATCTAATCAGCTGAAACTTCAATTAAGAAAATGCCATTGCACATGGAGGGACCCATGACTCCTGTCACATATGTAGTGGAGGATGGCATTGTGCAGCATCAATGGGGAGAAAAGCCCTTGGTCCTGTGAAGTCTCATTTCCCCAATATGGAGGAATGCCAGGGTGTTAGAGTGAGAGTGGGTGGGTGAGGGTGAGAGCAACCTCATGGAGGCAGGGGGAGGAGGGAGGAGGTATGGGAGAGAGGGGAAGGAGGATAACATTTGATATGTAAATACATTAAATATCCAAGAAAAATAAAATTTAAAAAACAAAAGAAAGAAAAGGCCTCCCTGACATAGGCTATAGGCAAATTTGTGGGTCATTTTCTTAATTAGTGATTGATAATAGATTGCCCATCCCATTGGGGTGGTACAATCCTTGGCCTGATGATCCTTGGTTCTGCCAAAACCCTTCCTTATAGAAAGCAGCCTAAGTGAGAATAATGAGCAAACCAGTAAGCAGTGACCCTCCACGTCCTTTGCCTCAGCTTCTGCCTCCAGGTTCCTTCCCTGTTTGAGTTCCAGAATTACTTCTATGATCAACAGTGCTATGAAAATGTAAGTCAAATGAACCCATTCCTCACCAACTTGCTTGTATATCATGGTATGTTTCTTTGCATCGATAGAAACGCTAAGACAAATAGTAACAGCAATTTTAAAGAGTGATATGGATATCTACAACTTTAGAGGATAAAAGGCTCTGTGCTAAGAATGGGTGGGGTCTTCTGGGTTTGTCCAGCGAGGTCCCAGAAACACACAAACAGCACAGATTATTGATAATGCTCTTGTTGTGCTCCAGAGCATGATAGTCAGACCTTCTAGCTGTAGACACCATACATTTGATCACAAAACATGAAAGAATCAATTACCTGGAACCATAACCTCTACTGCCTATTTCCCATAGAGCTGAAAAGTGCTATGTAGTCTATCAAAAAAGAAAAGCATCGCCAATTTTATCCACAAACCCAAGAAAATAATCAGGGACCAGGCTGGCAAAGCATTCCTGCTCGTTTACCTGAAATGTGACTATTATTGGAGTAACCAAACAGATTTCGCCTCAAGACACAAGATATATCTGACACTGATGTTGGAGCGAAGAACATATGACTAGGAAGTACATAGCTAACGCTATATAGTACTGAACTTTCTAATCTGTGTTTTGAGTGATGTTGAGGCTTAATTTTGTATTTTCAACTTTCAATGTGAATGTGGTTCTTATAACAAAAGTAAGTATTCCTGAAACCTAAAAATAAACAGGCTATTAGAAAATTTACCAACAGAAAATTAGCAAGAACTCAGAAATACCTTTAAATTTGCCTAGCACCTTTATCCCTTATATGCACACATGCAGGGTAAATGTGGGTCAAGGTGAAGCTGCACTGTATCACGTCTGTTCTCATCACAGGAAGAAATTATGTCTATTCCCCTATTAAGTAAGTATGTGTTCAAGAAGAAATTCTCAATTTAGTTCCAGGAAGGCTTTCAGTGTGTTTTTAAGTATAAATTGTTAACCCATGATTACACTGCTTTGCTGAATTTGCATTTCATTCTTACATCCATGTAATTTTAATGGAGTGAAATGGTGAGTAACAATGGGATTCTTCAAAACCTCATCGTTTGAAAGACCATGTTGTATGCCTTATTAATAGTAGTATCTCTATAATACCATTAGCTATTATTTGTCTTTTCTAGTTGTTACTGTGAACAGTTACTTCTAAAGAACTTAGGTGAGATGATTTTTTTCCATCTTTATTAAATTGTGTATTTCTTATTTACATTTCAAATGTTATTCCCTTTCCCAGTTTCCAGGCTAACATCCCCCTAAACCTTCCTCCCATATGGGTGTTCCCCTCCCCATCCTCCTCCCATTGCTGCCTCCTCCCAAGAATCCCGTTCACTGGGAGTCCAGCCTAGGCAGAAGCAAGGGCTTCCCCTTCCACGGGTGCTCTTACTAGGCTATTCATTGCTACCTATGCAGTTGGAGTCCAGGGTCAGTCCATGTATAGTCTTTGGGTAGTGGCTTAGTCCCTGGAAGCTCTGGTTGGTTGGCATTGTTGTTCGTATGGGGTCTCAAGCCCCTTCAGCTCTTTCAGTCCTTTCTCTGATTCTTTCAATGGGGGTCCTGTTCTTAGTTCAGTGGATTGCTGCTGGCATTTGCCTACGTATTTGCCTTATTCTGGCTGTGTCTCTCAGGAGAGATCTACATCCGGTTCCTGTCAGCTTGCACTTCTTTGATTCGTCCATCTTATCTAGTTTGGTGGCTGTATATGTATGAGCCATATGTGAGGCAGGCTCTGAATGGGCGTTCCTTCAGCCTCTGTTCTAAATTTTGCCTCCCTATTCCCTCCTAAGGGTATTCTTGTTCCCCTTTTAAAGAAGGAGTGAAGCACTCACATTTTGGTCATCCTTCTTGAGTTTAATGTGTTCTGTTCATCTAGGGTAATCGAGCATTTGGGCTAATAGCCACTTATCAATGAGTGCATACCATGTATGTTTATGAAATTCATAGGCAAATGTATGGAACTGGAAAATATCATCCTGAGGGAGGGAACCCAATCACAGGCGAGATGATTTTTAAATTAAAGATGTTATAATAGTTTGCTATTAGGAGTCTTTTATAAATAAATTTACACAGAATGCTCTAATTAATATTCTAAATATTTTCTGACTGTTTGGAAGGTATTGAATGAAAGTTTGAAGAAAACACCTGCAAGGTATATCAAGAGTGTTGTAATAAGAAGAAAGCTCCCTGGCTTTTCATGGTATGGATACTCTGTTGACTCTTATCCCAGAGATTGACCCTGAAACTTGAACAAGAAATGTGAATGTGTCAGGACAGTTAAAGCAGATCTCATGTGTATTCTCCAAGTTCATAGGAACTGTGGGATTAAATCAAATAGGAACTTAGTTATCTCATAACTTATAGTTTTGATAAAACTTGAGCATTTATAGAAACACAGAAAATAAATTCCCTCCTACAAAGTAGGTTGTTCAAGAATTCAAATCACATTTTGGTGATTGAAATTGAAGGTTAAAGAGGGGATAATGTATTTTTCTCTTCCCTACCACTCCCTAAGCTCGAAATGCTACTAATTGCCTGGGACTCATTTCCAAACAAACTGAACTTTGATTAGTTTTCTGTGCATCAATTGAAGAACCAGAGAAGCATTTGGGGTTAGTGTGAGAATTGCCATTTGACCTTTCCTAAACCTTTGTTTTGAGCCAGTTTCTTTATGATTTAACTATGCTCTCTAAGATGCTTTTTGTTTGTTTGTTTGTTTTGGTGTTTCTGTTTAAGCCGATCACTTAACTCTTTTTATTTTCTATATCCCTACATTGGAACCATATTAAAATAAACCTCCTTAATTCTTCCTTAATTTATCAAAGTCCCATAAGCTTCCTGTCCTAGAATTGGGAAATTAAGACCAAGGCCAATGATTAGCTGTCAACCTGTGCCCCTCTTTGTGTTATTTTAATCTAAATATTGGCTTGCTCAAAAAAAATGTTTCAAAATCAATTAGTTTTGTCTGCTGGCTGGTGGGATGTTGTAATGCCACACATTTACCAGATGTCTTCTGTTCCTTATCTTTAAATAAATTACTATCCCCAAGTATTTTTAAGTAGACTAGTCATTAAGTATCAAGTCTGGGAGTAGGGAACGTTGATATAGTTTGGAAGCCAAAGGTGCGATTATCTAGAAAAGCATTCCTCTGTGCAACATCAAGCATATTCCCATTTCACTAGCCAAATATGAATTAAATCGAACTATTACATGCTATCATACTTATGGCTCTTATGTGTCTACTCATAGCAGATGTCTTAGTTATAGCACTTCTGGATCATCATGAATGGTACATATTTTAGTGATAAGAAAGATTTCCCCTCAATGAAATTATTTTGCATTTAATTCAGGGCCTGTGGATCTTTAGTCACTAAAACAACTGCTGGCTGCAGATCACAGAGTTCTCAGGGTGTCTTCTTGCGAGAAAAAAATATCAAGCTCTGACTAGTGTTAAGGAGTGAATCTTGTGACATAGATAATGGCGCAGTGTGGAATGATAATGCACCCTTTTTATCTTTAGTCTCTTTTTGTCACTTAAAATGATTTCCTTCCATTTGAATTTTTTTCATTTACTTTAAGTAGAGTATTCATCAGCCGTGCTCATTTAAACAATATTAACGTTCTCTTTCTTCACTCAGACTTTTAGTCTTGCCCAAGACAGATACTAAATGTGATTAGAATGAATGCTATCGTATTAGTTTCTTAATAAATGTATGGCTCATGAGGAGCATTTGCCCTAAAATAGAAATTTCAGCATCTCTTCTCAAAAGTAGCCAGCTTCTGCCTGCTGCCTGACTGAACTACCATTTACATTTGGTATAATATGGGCAGAAAGCAATTTTAATTTAATATATAAACATAAACCTTCAGCTTCCACTAGCTGTAATATGGACTCTGAGGTTTTATTTATTTATTTATTATCAGCAAAGCCGACATCCTGTGAGCTTCTGTGATGGAAATGCACTGTGCAGGGAGTGACTCTATTAGGCTATGGAAGAGGATGAAAATGGTTTGAGATAAATAAAAAAGCAATTACCTCGGCCTGGGAAAGAGATACATTTATTCAGGAGGCCTTTAACTTACTTGGGTTCAATTTCAAGGAATTGACGTTTCTTTTTGCCATTCTCCATAATACACAGCAACTCAAATGGGAAAAGCAAATGGTACCATCCACCCCAGGAACCAGAATTCAGAAAAAGATTGGAAGTCTTGAAAAAAACTTGCCATTAGAGAAAAGACAAACAAAGCAAAGCAAAATAAAACAAAACAAAAATATGACGATATATTATATTCCTGCCCCTGAAATTCTGAAAAGCCAGTTGCAATATCCAGGAGGTAGCAAGTAGAACCAAAGCATTTTTTTTTAAAGATATTCATGCTTCACATAGTTTTGGGAATGATAGCCAAAGTACTACTTACAAGAGTCACAGCTAATGTTGGGGAATGAGAGAGAAGAACACACAAATCCAGAGGACTTTACCATTCTTAAATGGCTAGATTCAAATTACTCTGACTCATTTTTCCATGATGGATCTCTCTTTCTTTTCAGGTCACTTATCAGGGGAGCCAAGTCAATGCTATTAAGCTATGTCCTTTTCCAAAAGGGTGTACAATCAAGAGAAAATGGAAAGAAAAATTGTATATGGAATAGAAAGATATTACAAGAAAGTGGTGTTTCTGCCACAACATAGTCATTTGAGGTTCCACGGATCCTTAAAGCACTTAGAACCATTTCGCCAATGATGAATTTGGAATTAACTTCTTTACCCTACATACTCTTTTTATACTTAATTCTTTCTGAGAATGCCAAGGCTCTTGCTCATCCTTGGGACCCTGTATGGCATAGGTCTCCTCTGCTGCCAGTCATCCTACTGATCTTGGAGTGAAGGACTGGCTCTTTTGCTCAGTGCCAATGCTGTGAGGTATAGATAGGGGATCAGAATACAACAAACATACAAGGAACTTGGGGAAAGGAGTGACCCATTTTCTGGCAGTTATCTTTCATGCTGCATTACTGTAATGTTTCATGTTCTCCTCCTGGGATGTTAACAATCAAGTCATATATACCTTTGCTTTTGTGAAAGATAGAACAGGCTGCATTGAGGTAAGAGCAAAGCAATCAGGGCACAAGAGAGAGCAAGTGTACATCAGAACCACTGAGTCTTGAATTATAATTTTAACAAAGAAATAATTATCTGGGCTGGGCAAATGGATTGGTTTATAAAGTCCTAATCTCACAAACTTAAAGACCTCATTTCAATCACAGAATTCATATAAAGCTAGTTGTAAAGACCTGTGCCAGGAACTCACTGCTTGGGACAAGGAGCAGGAGGAAGCTACTGCAGCCTGGACACCCAGCCTGGCCTCCTTGTGGAGCTCAAGGATTAAGAGTGTCCTGTTTCAATATGAACAACAAAAAGAGTTGATAGAACCTGAAGATTCATGCCAGCGATTATAACTCTGGCCTTTAGATACACCCCTGAGTGCATACACACAAATACCATACCTCTCACACATACACAAGCAAATACTTACACTTTCACACATATACAAACATGGAGTAATAATTAGCAAAAAGAAATCTATTGAATATATATCCATATATAGTTACTATATTGTTTGTTATTCTTGATTGTAACTGATTGACAAGCTACATAACAAAAAACATTTGAATAACACAACACACATTTATAAAAGCACATATATATGTATATTTATATATTTGAAACCAGTATATATAATACATAAACATGTATATGGTTTCTTTGTATTAATATTAAAGGTTAAAGTAAATGTTTCCTTGGATTTTGAATTTACCTTTTCAATTGTTGGAGAAAAATAAAGTTGATACAATGAGTAGTTCCTGGGAGTTTCGAGAGTTATTGCAGATATGCCAAAAGGTGCAATTACACGCAAGATGGCTTTCTACTTGGCCTCATCTATCAAAATGGGCAGGAGATAAGGCATTCTGTTTTATTTTTTGTTGCATTCTGGAGATTTAGGCTCTACAGAACATATGAAATTGAAAGAGACTTTTGAAAACTATATTATAGCCCAGATAACCCAGTTTAGCTTGGAAATATAATATAAAATAGAGAGAGATGGCAATATTTTTGGAGTTTGGAAAAATATGAGAGAGAACTATACAAAGTTTTGACAGGTAAATTTCAATATTTCATTCCAAGACTTCCACCAAAAAAGCCTAGATTTTTTTTACTTCCTTGATAAACCTTCCAATATTACCACAGTAAATATTCACAATTCTTCATTGTTTTTTTCCTGATATTATAATTTTAAATGTTAATCCACAAAAACATGACTCTGTTTTTAGCATCAAATAAGCATCCTTCTACTTTTTTCTCAACATGGAAAGGTTTATTGGGTTGGGGGAGACAAGGGGGAGACAAGAGAGGGAGAAGAGAGAGAAAAAAAAGAGAGAGAAAGAAACAAGGCATCCTTCTATTTTAGACCTGTTTTAGATCTGTTGGGTAATTAATGACATCATTGTGCATGCACCAGATGTCAGCATGTCTTCTACTGTGATACTGGTTCAGTTCTTGTTCTGGGAGCCATGGTGTTGAGGTATCATGAGTGTAGTTTCTCTGTCATTTTTAGGAATCACAACCTCACAACAGATCTTCTGGTCTTCTGGCCCTTAGAATCATCTTACCTATCTTCATGATGTTCCAGAACCAATGATGAAAGAGCTGTATTATAGTTATTATCTACTCTGTCTAGGTACCCACAATCAACTGTTCTCTGTGTTTTAACCAGTCATGGTTTTCTGTAATGATCTCTGTCAGTTGCAAAAAGAAAATTTTAATGTGACTGAGAGCTACACTTATCTGTGGGTATAAGGATATTCATTTAGAGTGTTCTCAATTCCGTGCCTTATCTTAGACACTTGCTTTTTCTTTCTGATTGTTTTTATTGTCACAATCTGATATTATCATTTTTTATTTTATCTTGTAACTCATTTTGTTATAGTGTATTATTATCCTTTAGAAGCCTGTTCTTTTCTAATGAAAGACAGAAATGAAATGGATCCAGATAGGAGGGAGATGGAGATGAACTTGGAGGCATAGATGGTGGGGAACCTGCAATGTGAATATATTATATAAGCAAAAAAACTATTTTCAATAGAAGTAATGAAAGGAATATAAAAATATGCCTATTTAATAAAGTGAAGACAGGACATTCTCCTAAGATCTATGACTAGTCCCAGAGAATTGATCACATTTCCAATACCAGGCATGATTTCTATGTTGGTCTTCAGTTCAATTAATCTGTTAACTTACCGCAATATTGCACCCTTAGTGATATCTTGCAATGCTGGTCATAGTTTTGGTTCATAGGTGCCTCAGCTGAGGAGGGTTACTGGTTGTTTCCTCCCTTGGCTGCTTGCCTCCCACATTCTGATATTGGTATCTAGTACTTAGGAAGGAGACGGTTGGATGTCCAAAAAATCAGGTATCTTCAGCAAAAGTGAACCTTCAATCTTTCAGAAGCAACCAAGAAGACTAGTAAGAGCTTATATTATTTGTGGGGACTCTTAGATTTCCCTGAGCAATAACTGTACAGGTTTATCATTTCTGCTACTACTGTTTTTATTATATAGCTTGGGGTAGAGTTATTGTTAATCCAAGTAGCGTAACTGCATTTAAACTATATATAGTATATATTACATAATTTTAGGTAAACAAAAATTCTAATTCCTTATGGCTTTTTCAAACATCCTTAGTTTTATCTTCCCCTTTCCACTTTCTTCTTCTGCATCAACCTTCTCCCTAATCTAATTACATCGCCAGAGTTTAGAGAGATGGTTTTGTTTGTCCAGATGACCTGGGCTTGAATCGTTGCACCTAAGTGGCAGTTTACAACTATCTACAATTCCATCCTAAAGAATTTGCCTCTTTTTGTCTTCAGGAGCATTGCATAAGTATGGTACACTGCCATATATTCAAGGGAAAGAAACATGTAACATAAAAATAATCTAAACAATAAACCCACAATTTTTTTCTCATTTCACCCTTTGTAGGACTTGGATATTTCTATTGCCCTCTCTCATGACCTCCCATGGTGCCTTTTTTCCATTTCTGGAGCTTTATATGATCTCCTGAGCACATATTTATATATTTTAATATGTGAGCAAATTAAGCCTTCCATGACATGATAAAATTACATCACACTTTAATTTGTATCTTTAAACAAAATTTTATTGGAAGAAAGTTAGACTCAATTGTTTTTATATTGATATTTTTCCTCACTTTATATATTTCTGTTAGTGGGTGGATGAGATTGTACACAGCATCAACAATTACTTAAACATCCTTAGAAGCCTAAACATGCTTGCTCATGGATTCCAGGGAACACCTTCCTGATGTTTTATAGAGACTTGAGGTCTTCACAGAAAATGTTATAAGCTGACTATTGAGAGAACTTCCACAAATCACACACAATTCAACCCTGTGATGTCCCCACATTGAAATGGCACCAGCATCACACATACTGTGCTTATGCCTGATTTACTCAGGTATATCACAGTGACCAAAAGCCTCAGCTTTCAGGCCCTACTGCATAGACTTTTGTGAGAACGTGCATGCTTAAGCAATAAATATCCCCTAGCCTTTCTGAATTATCTGGAGAGCAGGCAAAGAATGGTGTCTGTCTGAAAGGATTAGCTTTGAGCTAAAGGAAATCTTCCTCTACACAGTATCAGGCCTGACGCAAAGTAGCCAAAGAAATCTTACCATATCCATTGTCAGAATTATGGAAGAAATCCTTATGAGATGACACAAAGGATGACTGCAAGCTCTCCTTTTGTTATAAAGGGATAATAATTACATCTCCGTTTCATACAGCAAATATAAGCCTCTTTCCCTACAATGATTTACTGAGCAGGGTTCTATTTTAACTTTTAATTTCCTATCATGAAAGAACTTTTATAAGATGAATAAACTACTTATAGCCACAGTTTTTTTCTTTCATTTCTCAGTGTTTAATCATTGCCTGCTCTGCTATTTATCCTAGTTTCACATTCTCGTATGCTTGGGTGGCTCTCTTATTGATGAGAATAATTGCTACTGTGTTGGCCTACAGTGCTGAGAAATTCTGATTTTAGGTGCATCCTTCCCATCAACTCTTTTAAAGAAAAAATATTTTTTTACTCTTGTCTGTAAAATTAATTTATGGGGAATTGCTTTAATTAGTCTATCAATGGATTTAGAATCTCTCTCTCTCTCTCTCTCTTTCTCTCTCATTCTGTGCATTATGATATCTGGCTGTGGGTCTTTGTACCCATCTGCTGCAAGAGGAAGCTTTTCTGATGGTGACTGAATAAGGCACTGATATATGAGTGCAGCAGAATATAGCAGAATATCATTAGTGGTTATTTTATCACCACTTATTTGGTTTTATCTAGGTTTCTCATTCTTGGTCACCTAAGCAGTGTCAAGTATGGATTCCAACTCATGGAGTATGCCTTAAGTCAAATCAGACATTGGTTTGCTACAACAACAAACTTTGTGTCACCATTATCTTAAAATATTTTACAGAAAGGATAGTATTGTACATAAAAGATTTTGTGGTTGGTTGTTGTTTATGTTTCCCTGTTGGTAGCCTGAAGAGTACATTCCCATACAAAAGACACTAGAACATAGAGGTGAACACAGACACCTCCTTGGCCTCTCCATGATCAATGAGTTATATGAGTGCTGTCTTTAGCCAGGGGCCCTTGTTGTCAATTAGTGAAAAGCAAGTTATTAGCTTGGCAATAGCCTGGGATGTTTGAGGATTTCCAAGGGATCCCTTTAGCCTACAATTTAGTTTATGGCAACCCAGTCCCAGGACTTTCTGTAAACTTATATAATTTTGTGATGATCTAAATATATAAATAAAATACAATATTAGATCTTCCCTTTTTCAGCGACTTCAACCACTGTTTTATTTATGGAGTCTGGAATTTAATCCTGACTTGTGTCAATTTTTTCCAGTCAGTGGATTGAATAGAAATGCAAGACAACCACACCCATGAAAATTTTTGTTTGCACATTTAATATGTGTCCATCACAGGATTCTTCATCATGACTTCTGATTTTCTAAGTCTCAACACAAATACATCTGGATTTAGAGGGGCATCAAAATGATGATGGAATATGGTTTACAAATTTTTTGAAGTCCCTATTATTTCCGAAGAACTAAGTATGCTGAGTGGCATTAACTGCCCAGCTTTATTAGCAAGAGGTCACAAAACAGGAGTCACTCCTATAATCTCAGTTCTCTGCATGAGAAGAAAAGGTATCAGGCCTGCCTGGGCTGAAGTATGTACTAACAAGACCCTGCTACAGAAAGACAAATGTCCCAGATAGAAACAGATGCAGCTCTGGTCTGACTAAGTAGGTACTGTCTGTTTTTGCTTTTGTTCTCATGTTGTCTTGGTAGCTGGTTGTCTATGCAACCAAGCTGAGTAGCAAATATACTGTATATAGGCACGAATCACAGTTTCAATGTATTGCTGTGTTCCAATAAAATATTTGAAGATTTTGATCTAATTTAGAGACTTGCAGATGTGTGTGTGTGAGTGTGTGTGTGTATGTCTGTGTGTGAATCATTAAATACCCAGTGTTTTGTATGTGTATGAGTATGATAGATACTTGTTTGTGCATATGCTACTGGAGGCAAGAGGCCTATGTGAGATGTCTGTCCTCAATGTCTCTCCACATTTATTTTCTGAAACAAGATCTCTTACTGAACTCTGAGAACATTTATTCAACTGGCCTTCTGTGTGAGCTGCAGCTCTTCTATTAGAGCTGGGGTTACAGGCAGGAGTAACCTACCCAGGTTTTCAAATGAATCATGGAGGACTCTAATACAGTTGCTCGTGCTTGCTGTCCAGCTATTACCATTACTAAATGAGTTAACTTTCTCATCCCTGCTGATTTTTAATGAACTCTTGGCTACAGCGACAGGTCCAAAGTGGGATCCAGCTCAAGGGAAGGCTCCAAGCCCTCACACTACTACTGAGGCAATGGAGCACTCAGAACAAGGGACCTATCATGGCTGCCCTCCGAAAGACCCAACCAGCATCTGAAAGAGTCAGTCACAGATATGTGCACCCAACCAACGGTTGTATTAGGGAAAAGCTGGAGGAAGCTGAGGAGGAGGGCAACCCTGTAGGAGAACCAGCAGTCTCAACTAACCTGGATCCCTGAGATCTCTCAGACTGGATCACCAACCAGGCAGCATACACCAGCTGAGGTGAGGCCTCCAACATATACACAGCAGAGGACTCCCAGGTCTGGGTTCAGTCAGAGAAGATGCACCTAACCCACAAGAGACTGGCGGCCCCAGGAAGATTAGAGTTCTGGTGGGGTGGGTGTGGTGGGGACATCCTGTGGTGACTGGGGGTGGGGGATTGCAGGGCCGGTCAGGAAAGAGGTATGGGATGTGGAAGCCTGGGGGGGGGGGGGTTGGCCTGGGAGAGGAATAAAATCTGGAGTGTAAAAATAAATTAATTTAAAAAACTAAATTAAATTAAATTTAAATCATTAAAAATGATATAAAAGCCAACTTTAAGTTAGAACAAAGCCGAGACTGATTCCCAAGGATCATGATCTAAAACACTAAAATTCAAGTTAGAGGTTGCCACTCACCCTGAGACAATGTGCTTCTCCTAGAAATCTAGAATGATTCACAACAGTTCTCTGAAATCAGCTTTCAAATGTTTTTCCTTCCATGCTTTCTGGTATTTATTTTTTAAAATATTTTTAGAATGGTAAATACCCTTAGAGTACAAATTTCAGTGGAAATTCAAAGTAGTAATGTTTCCACTTTTTGTTCTAATTTAGGTAAAGTTTGCCAACTTTGTTCAATAATGGAGTAGGGGTATTGCTGACTACGAGCATCCTGAAATTTAATTTTATATCAGTGCTTCTGCTTTTATCCATCTCTTTCTTCCTATGTTATAACACAAGGGTATTTTTACTTCCTGAAACATTTCTTGTTAAGAAAATTGCTGTAAATTCTGTCTACACATAATGGAATTTGCTAAGCAGTCCAAGAAACCAATTAGCTTGATAAATATTACACAACTGATTCTTTCACTGAATATTTGCCAGAGTTCACTAGTTACCTTCTTAAGTGACCATCACTGAATACCCAGTTACATATATTTCTAGGTAATTGAATAAACTTTTTTAAAAAAATTTCCATTTAGAAAATATATTTTTTCTAATAAATGAACTAACAATTAGTAATTAGCAAATTATATTTTTTATTGATTTCCAGAAATAAATTCAGCCAGTGTAATGGTTTGTATATACTTGCTCCAGGAAGTGTCACTACTTGGAGATGTGGCCTTGTTGGAGTAGGTGTGTCACTGAGGGTGTGAGCTTTAAGACCCCCATCCTAGCTGGCTGGAAACTAGTCTCTGAGAAGCCTTCAGATGAAGAAGTAGAACTTTCACCTCCTCCTGCACCATGACTGCTGAATCATGACCTTGATGATAATGGACTGAACCTATAATCCAGCCCCATTAAATGTTGTCCTTATAGGAGTTACCTTGGTTATGGTTTCTCTTCACAGCATTAAAACCTAAAATAGCCAGTTTCTGAGACAATTTAACTAACTTTGAAGATAATATCATCATTTTTTTCTTGGCCCCATGATCCAAAAAAAAATTAGAGGAAAAAGAAAGTAAAAAGGAAATAAAGGAAATAGTGGGAAGCACTTGCTAGTTCACTTGATGTGAGACCATCCATTTTGAAAAATATTTTTCCATAAGAATATATGAAGGTATCAGGATCATTTGCTGTATCTACTTTATATGATTACATTTATTCTTAACATGTGAGCATGTTTCTAAATATTCAGAAACTATTGGTGGAGAGAGGAGTCCTCAGTGACAGTAATCTGGGGTTTGAAGTATCAGTCCTACTACGTGCAGAGCTTTGTGACAAGGTCTTTAATTCTCTAGTTTCATCATTATTACTTGCCTCATAAGTTGTGTTGCCAAATGGATAATATATGTAAATGCTCGTTCATGTAATAAACACCATACCTATTTATTTCACATATACAAGGTTTTAACTTCATATTTTACATAAACTTATTCTGTTTCTGAAATGTGTATTTGATCCTTGTCTACTTCTGTGCATTCATTTAAAGACCCCAAGAAGACAAGGAGGTTATGGGTATGTCTCGAAATTAACCAACAAAATTGAAAAGGCACTGTGGAATATCTGAGGCAGCAGCTAAAAACCTTTAGAAATTATCATGCAAATTCTGTGGGTTAATTCATGAGTTTAGTATAAAGTTCAGACTAAAAATAGGTGAAAGACTCTGAGGTGAGGTGTAGCTTCGGAGGCCCTTCTGAAGTCACCCCCCTCCACTGTGCTCAATTTGACTTCTCAGCTCATCTGATTTTTCGCAAGTCCTTCCGTATGAGAAAGTCCTCGGTGCTGATTGTGAACCACGTGGGTTGCTGCTACCTCGTGCGATTTTCATTTGTGGCACTTCTTGCTGGGGGCTGCTCTAGCAGGATGTGGCTGCATCACGTGGAGATGCCTCTTTTAAAAGTGTGATGTACATCACCTACAGGCAGGTTTTTCAGTGCGTTCAGTGAACAGGCAAAGCAGTTTTATTTCCAGGCCCACGGGCTCAGCTGCACAGACAGCTGAACAAGCTCCTCCAAGATAACTTCCATAAATGCACCCAGTACTAAGGTAAGTCGGGGGTAATTAGGAGGCACCTTGGTCAAGAGTATCTAGGTTAGCCTTGCCAATGAGAAGACTAGTATGGTGTGGTGAAAGCATTGGAATAATGCTTTCAAAAAGAAGGCCAAAACTTGTAGTTAGAAATCCCTCCATCCCGCAATGGATACTTAGTTTTCCTTTCCAATCAAGCATCGTGGATAAGAAGAAACAGTACTAGCAGGTAAGGGTACAGCAATGAAGGCCCAGAGAAGGCATGGGATCAAGAGGCTAACATAAGTTAAAGTAGAGGGATATTTAATAATCAATTATTCAGACTATTCTCCTATGTGATGGTACCAGTTATGTAAAATTTTCCGAAACACTGAAATACTTTGCTTGCTTGAAATTTTGCAGATGATACTGAGGAGGGAAATGCATTGTATAAATTTTCACAGTATCATAGAACACATACGCAGTTGCTTAAAGGTGGCACATGTTTCCCACTGAACTGAAAATTAGCCTAAGCAATCAAATGTGATTTGAGTGTTTCATGCATCTAACTGTAAATCATACATGGATCACAAAAATTGACTTTACTTTTAACTATTTAGAAGGAATGCCTAAGACCATTTTAGATTTCATTTTTATTTAAGAGCTAAAATTATTTTTGCCAACAATTTAGTACAGGGGGAGAGAGAGAGAGAGAGAGAGAGAGAGAGAGAGAGAGAGAGAGAGAGAGAGAGAGAGAGAGAGAGAGAGAATATGACCCAGTTTCTAGAATATTTGCATCTTAGTGTCTTTTCTGGAACATTGAGGAAATGATACATTCCACAGCATGATAATCTCTGTGAGTGTCGCGTATCACAACACTGACACCCCAGCAGTTCTGCCAGAGATAAGAGCTTTATCATAATCCCTCTCTCTTTAATTCTCCTGTTAGTGTAAAAGAGAGTTTCAGCAGCTTTTAGTCAATCAAACAAAAATTCTAATTCCTCTACCCTCTGGTGGTCCTTTCGGACTGCCCAGTGTGAGGAGCACACCTTTCAAGCTTGTTTTGTCTTCAGTGTCTTGTTTATTTGTGTTTAGCAAATTAATGACCTTGTTGGTTTGCTTCAAAAGCAGTACTAAAGCTTTATCTTCCCACTATAATTCTGAGTCCCTTGGCATGATCCTAGGAATCTGTACACCTCCTCTCATGTACACTGAGTTTTGAGAAGTATAATCTTATAGCATGAAATATTTTTGCTCCTAGAAATCCAATTTCCCCCAAAAGACTTTATCCCTGAAACCCCAATTGTAATATTGAAAAAAAATATTTGTGGCAGAAAACTTAAGAGAAAACGGGTGTTTATTTTCTATGAGTTTATCAGTTTACAACGTGAAATATGTTTCTTCTGTCTGATTTCTTACCTGTGTATAAAATGTAGAAGCTTAGTGGACCATTGGGAAAAAAGACTAAAATTGTGCTTGTCAACACTCTCTCCACTTTAAGCCCAGGGATAGACATCTCCAACCAAGTAGGGTGATTTAACTATTAGTTTAATTGAGAAATGAAATAAATCTCTCCAAATAGTAAGTACCCAAAATAGAAATCTAATTTCTATCCTCCTAAACTTTTAACACTGTCAACTCAAGTTTCTCAAGAGACAAACAAGTACATTTTCTGCCTCTTTTAGTCCTGCAAAGGTGCCACAGTTAAGGATCCTCACAGTGTGGCTCTTGCTTGAATTTATGCTACATTTTCCTCCCTTCAAGAGGTGGATCTGGGAGTACACCTGACATTGACAATTGAACCACCCGAGTGATCACTGCATTCTGTTCTTGATACATACCCAGCCCATTGACTTGGCCTTGTTTCTTTCTGATATTCTCTCATATGATCAATTTCATGTTCTCCTTTGAGAACCCCCAAAGCACAGGTATATTTTTAACTTAAACATGCGGAAGTCATCCTGCAGATTGAACCCTTTCTGTACTTCAGGCATGCTATCATGAGCTACCCCATTGCAGTTGCCTCTCCTAAGCATAATCTTGATTCCAGACGAGATATGGTTTTGAATGTAAACATATTCTGGGGTTGAAAAGTGTTCACCAGTAACTTGAAGCCAGCTACTCCTAGGAACAGAGTCTTTCAGAGATTGGAACCATAACCTGTCTAAACTGAACGGTGCATCTTCACCTCCAGGTCACTTTAGATGCCTCCTGTGGTTAGGTTATTCAAGATAAGGCAGAAAAGAGCTTTCTCGTTTATAACCCATCTCTTCCTCTCTAATTTCATAGACAACACTAGACAATGTTTTCAGATATATATATCAAATATATGTGAGAAAGGCACAGTATTTTAATGTTGTGTTAAAATATATATTTAAAAGAGATGTCATTTAGGGTCAGGGGTAAGATTCTGTGGAATAATGCTAACCAGCATTATTAGTTTACCTCTCCAGGATCAGAGAAGAGAAAGGTCAGTGGAATATATTTTAAAGCAAATCTCCAGGCTATGATGCAAAACACACATAACTAATCTGTGATGATATATTACTTCTTTAAATTTATACATTAAAACATAAATTCTAAAATTTTCTTTTTATAGTAAATATTCCAGGTGTTCATTTCCCAAACAAGTCTATGTTTTCTCAAAGTACTGGATTTTTCTGTGAAGTTTCCTATTTTGAATAAATTTATGATTCTGGGATTTGTCTATAAGTATATCAAATTGAAAATTAAAAAAATATCACATAAAGCTACCCATATAACTATGAATTCTAGTAATTTATAGTAGTTAAAGTTGATTCAACTTTTTCACTCATTTCTTCAAAGTATAATTTTATGTTAAATACTTTATTTTTTACAATCTGTCATTTATTTAATATCAAATGTTATGCTATGAGCTACAAATAAATTATTTTCTTTAATAATTAAAATTGCTGGGGTTGGGGATTTAGCTCAGCGGTAGAGCGATTGCCTAGCAAGCGCAAGGCCCTGGGTTCAGTCCCCAGCTCCGAAAAAAAAAAAATTAAAATTGCATGCATAGTTTTTCTCCCATCAACCAGAAAGTAATTTAAAATTCACAAATTTAGAAATTTATGATGGGTGATATTTAGACATTAGATGAAGCACAGTTAGAAAGTCAGCTTCTAAATTTCTTTTTTTGTTTAAGGCCTAATAATGTATTTGTTAGTATTTTTGAATTTATTGTTTAATCATTTCATAGTCCAGACTTTATCCTCCTCCTGGTCCATCCTCTGATAGTTCCACAACCCATATTGCCCCATCAGTCTCCAAGACTATGTCGCCACCCCCAGCCCAATCCCACCAAACCTCCCATTCCATGGGGCCTCAAGTCTCTTGAGGGTTAGGTGCAATTTCTCTGACTGAGTCCAGACCCAGCAGCCCTCTGCTGTACATGCATTGCCCTCCTCCTCGGCCTCTTCCAGCTTTTCCCTAATTCAACCACAGGGGTCAGCAGCTTCTGTCCATTGGTTAGGTAGAAATATCTGCATTGGACTCTTGCAGCTGTTTGTTGAGTCTTTGTTTATAAAATTTATGTAAATCTCATTACTTTCTGGACTTCTAGCTATTAGATATTAAAATATAAAGGTTCATAAAAATGACATTCAATGTTCTGGTAAATGCTAATCTGGACTTTAATTTATTTTGGGAGGACTCCACAAATAATTAAAATCACATGCTAAGGCAATGTCATTGTCTTATTAACAGCGTGGTTCTCTTTATTTTCACACACATTCTGCAAAAGGTGAGCAGTTACGTAAGTTTTGTGATGCAATATGTAGCATGAACAATAGTAGGTAGAAATTAACACAATGGCACTCATTGCATTAGTGTGCTATTTAATTCCCACACTGACTCTTGAAATGTGTAGCTTGTCAATTAGGTGACCAATAATCAGTTCAACCAAACACACACAAAAAAAATCCAAAACTAAAATTCATGTCACCAAAATGATAGCAATACCCTTTTTTCTGCCTGTTAGTAATAGACACTGAGGGGCTGCAGAGATAATTCTACAGTATTTCATGTTTACCATGTATGAGACACGGGATAGGGTTGAAATTAAGGATGACTACTGAGTTTATAAACCTTCATTAAAATCTACATTTTCAAAGACCAATAACATGGTAATCCTATAATCAAACTTATATGGCATGTATCATGTCAAGAGTGTATGTGAGGAGAATCAGCTGTTCTGTACAGCAGGTGTGTTACTAAACAAGAAAACATCCAAATGTTATCGTTTTTCCTAAGTCATGGGAGGAATAGCTCTTCATCTTTCCCATATTAGTGCACTGAAGCTCACAGGACTAATGAAGTTGCCCAAGGTCACTCACCTACTTCAGCATCAACTGAATGGCCTAATTTGAGGAAGGGAATATAAGTACACTTAGCATTTATGGTAAGAAAAAAAAGTGCCACCTTTTTTTTTCCTTTAGCTGAGAAAATTTCAAGGTGTAACAATTATTTATAACCTCCAGAAACAAGTTTCTAATAGATATTAAGATTTTTGCCTTATCCAGAGAAATTTGACCTGAATTCTTATTTCTCTAGAGCAGATTGAGAAACAGCTGATATTGATAGGTATTTGGTCTTTGTGAACCATAAGCTTGCCCTTAGAGCAACCAACTGCTTTATAGTGGTCAACGATTCAGTCAGTAAGCATGACTGTGCGTGCACAAACTTGCTGGTCAAAACAAGTGCTCATCTGTATTTCACCTGAGAATTAGAGCTGCCTAAACATGGCTTGACAGTTTAGAGATGGACGACTATCTTAATCACATTCGCTACACTTACAGGGTTCTACAAATGGACCATTCATAGACAAATTTGCCTACTTGTAGGATGTCATAAAAGCTTCTCTGCTCATGTTTGTTCAGTAGGAAAGATGGGCAGGTTTTTGTTTGCTTTTGTTGTGGTGGTGATGGTCATGGTGTTGGGTGGTTGTAGTGATAAGTCTTGTAAAAATCAGTAGTTCTCTGTGAGCTTTGTGAAGTGCTTCACTGATCCCCACTATTACTTCCAGCCAATGTGGCGATGATCTGAAAGCAAAGGTTTTGAAGAGTTCTCTGAACATGGGTGGAATACTAAAAGGAACTGTTTCCTTTACATGCAGAGCATCCAGTGTGACCAGTCACAGTGGTTTTAGATCTTGAGTCTATCTACCCCTGAATCTGCCTTTTTTAAAGAAGATATGATAAACATGTAATTTGTTATATAGAAATAGTGAGGGAGAGACAGACATATCCTCCTTCCTATCTCCCTTTTATTTACTTTTTATTAGATATATTTCTTTACTTTCATTTCAAATGGTAGTCCCTTTCCCGGTTTCCTGTCCATAAGCACCCATCTCCTCCCTCTCCCCCATATGGGTGTTCCCCCATCCATCCCCCTTACCACCCCCAAACAAATTCCCCTGCACTGGGGGTCCAACTTTGGCAGGACCAAGGGCTTCCTCTTCCAATGGTGTCCCAACAAGGCTATTCTCTGCTACATATCCAGTGGGAACCTTGGGTCAGTCCATGTATTGTCTTTCAGTAGTGGTTTAGTTGGTTGGCATTGTTCTTATGGGGTTGCAAGCTCCTTCATCTCTTTCAATCCTTCCTCTAATTCCTCAGAAGGGATTCCTCTTTCTCAGTTTGCTGCTAGCATTGACCTCTGTATTGGACATACTATGGGTGTGTCTCTCAGGAGAGATCTATATTCGAGATCTCTTGCAGCATGCACTTTTTAGCTTCATCAATCTTATCTACTTTTTATGGCTGTATAAATGTGGACTACATGTGGGGCAGGCTCTGAGTGGCAATTCCTTCAGTTGCTGCTCTAAATTTTGCTTCCATATCCCCTCCTACAGATATTTTCCCCCTTTTAAAAAGGAGTAGGAGCATCTGCATTTTTGGTCATCCTTCTTCTTGAGCTTCCTGTGGTCTGTGGATTGCATCTTGGGTAATTCAAGCTTTTGGGCTAATATCCACTTATCAATGAGAAACCATGTGTGTTTCTCTGTGATTGGGTTACCTCACTCAGGATGATATTTTCAAGTTCCATCCATTTGCCTATGAATTTCATGAAGTCATTGTTTTTGATTGCTGAGTAGTACTCCACTGTCTATATGTACCACATTTTTTGAATCCATTCCTCTGTTGAAGGGCATCTGGGTTGTTTCCAGCTTCTGGATATTATAAAAGGGTTGCTATGAACTTAGTGGAGCATGTGTCTTTGTTATTGTTGGAGCATCTTTTGGGTATATGCCAAAGATGTATAGCTGGGTCCTCAGGTAGTGTAATGTCCAATTTTCTGAGAAACCTCCAGACTGATTTCCAGAGTAGTTGTACAGTCTGCAATGCCACCAACGATGGAGGAGTGTTCCTCTTTTTCCACATCCTCGACAGCATCTGTTGTCACCTGAGTTTTTTATCTTAGCCATTCTGACTGGTGTGAGGTGGAATCTCAGGGTTGTTTTGATTTGCATTTCCCTTATGACTAAGGATGTTGAACATTTCATTAGGTCCTTTTTGGCCATTCGATATTCCTCAGCTGAGAATGTTTTGTTTAGCTCTGTACCCCATTTTTAATAGGGTTATTTGGCTCTCTGGAGTCTAACTTAGTGAGTTTTTTGTATATTTTGGATATTAGCCCTCTAGCAGATGTAGGATTTGTAAAGATCTTTTCCCAATTTGTTGGTTACCATTTTGTCCTAATGACACTGTCTTTTGCTTTACAAAAGCTTTGCAGTTTTAAGAGGTCCTATTTGTTTTGTTCAGGAAATTTTCCCCAGTGCCCATGTGTTCGAGGCTCTTCCCCACTTTTTCTTCTATTAGTTTGAATGTATCTGGTTTGATGTGGAGGTCCTTGATCCACTTGGACTTAAGCTTTGTACAGGGTGATAAGAATGAGTTGAATCTGTCTTTTATCTTTCACTTTTTCCTTTTTTTTCCTTAAGTTAAACTGTTTTGGAAGTGCTTTGGAAATGGTTCCCTGTGTAAAATGAGGGTCTGATTCAGATCCCCAGCACTCACTGAAAGGCCAAAGTAGTGACAGTGACATGCACTCATGAGCTACAGAAACACTGAGAGACTTTGTCAAAAAATATAAACTCAATGGTGCTTGAGAAAAGTTCCTCAAGTTGGGCTCTGTTGTCAACTTGCACACATACACACACACACACACACACACACACACACACAAACAGAACCTATTTGACAAAATATTACATGTATGAGGTCTTGGGTTTCCTCCCCGGGAACACAATGCTCTCACACTCCCATCACCATATACACACAGACATTTGTGTTAGCAGGTTTAATTAAAAGTTCTTTATTCTAGTAGGTATTTTCACTTAGAAAGGATGATGTGAAATGTAATGAAAATAATCTTCCAATGTTGCTACAGTGTACCATTGCATAGATTTATTTCTTTGTGTTTAGAAATACTGCTTGATTAGCTCATTTTAAACTTTGTATTCTTGTGTTTTCAGTCACAATATTTTGAGCCATCAACCATATCTATATCCGTTCAAAAAATAAAATTTAGAGAATTTCATCTAAACAGCTTTCTATTTTTTTACCTCATAATTTAATGTATATATGAGGATGTTAAGTATATATTTATACATCAAAATCTATATCTTCCATTCACAACTGTGGAAGAAAAATAAATAAAATTGTCTCCAGCATTAAAAGTGTATAGTATTTAATAAACACAATAGTTACCTTAATTCTCTTTTAAGTAAATGTAATCCAAGAAGCATTTTAATATATTCATATTAAATACCTGAATACTTCCATGTATTTTTCAACATACCAGAAAACTAAGAAGAAAAATATATACATTGAAAATTATAGCCAACTGTTTTATGATAGCAATGATGCATGCATCTGTGCCCTTCTAGTAAATCAGTATTGAATATTTATATATATGTAAATTGTGAAATCTGAAATATCTAGCAAATGGGGAAAGTATTGAGATAACATTGATGACAATTGAATTATATTCTAAATTCTTAACCAAAACTTTAGGTATCCATAAATCTTAACTCCCCGCCTCCTCCCTTATCCACCTACATGTGAGATATCAGGGAATGAATGAAATTCTTTCAAAGGAACATTGTATTACTGACCCAAGTCTTAACATGTATGTCTTTGTAGTAGCAGGACTGTGTAAAGGTAATATTGACTAAAATACGTTGTCTCACATTGTTCAACTGATCAGAGTACAGATTTTGAGTGAGTGGTGTATCTGTTCCACTACTCACTATTCTCCTACCCCAGGGTTATGTAACTATTTTTTTTCTTTGAACACCAGGAAGTGCATATCTAAAGAAGAACACACAGTACAACCAATATAGACAGTACAAAAAGAAATATTTAAATGCAGTATTCAGCAATTCATATGCCTACCATGCTTCAACTTTTCTCAGAATATTCAAAGCATACATATGTATATATGTGCACATGATTCTGGCACTCTGATTACATATTAGTATATTGTTGTATAGCCTTATATAGCACACAGAGTCTAAGGTATGTATGCATATATTTAAGAAGGCTATTCAGTATACTTAAAGACATTATTATGATATTTGAGTTCTTGAATGTTCATCACCAAATAGGAAGTTACAGAGAATACTGGAGTTCCAGTTTACTGGAGCAAGGCAGCAAATGCAGGAAGAGACATTGTGTGTCTATTCTGCCCTGTCTTATCAATGCTACCTCAGTTCTTTTCATTACTTAATATGTGGGGTCTTCAACATTTTCACATCTGCCTTAAATTCCTTATAAAACTAAGTATTTGTTTTAACATATCAAATTTGTAAAGTTTGAACTAAAGATTTATTATTTAAGTTCAAAATATAGGAGAAGTGTATCTGCCTCTGTAATTGCAATTGATATTACAATTGGCCCTCATATAACCAATAAAAAACATACAAATTCCATTGCTTTTATGGCATTGACTATCTTAGCTCCATATGTTCTATATTGTCTTTATCAATGTGATGTAATTATTATAAAAACTTTCCTCATGAGGAAACCTAGCTACTGAGTCCACACGTAATGCCTAGAAGCGAGAGATCAATATGAAGGAAAGCAAGGACATCATTTACTCTTACATATGTAACAACAATGAATATGGGTTTTAGGGAAAGAATTTGGGTTGCTTTATTATAGATCACATTTCTGTGACTGCTTATGAAGGTAAAGTTAGCTATTTACATTTTTATGACTTTGAACTAATAAAAGAGATGGCTACGGATTTTAAAAAGTTGATTGTCTAGAATATCCAGTCTTCAGAGGTGACAGAAACCCATTATTTCATAATACTACTACATTCCTTAAATAATTTACCAATTACTCACAATCGTGCACTACACAGCTACTCTACATATGATACTGATGTCAATGGTTAAGTAACCATTGCTTACATGCTGCCTACTATTATCAGCCACTGTACTATGTGTTTTACACAGGTAAGTCATTTAGTTCTCATAATCACATGAAACACGAATTCCTTCAGTGTCCTAGAATCATAATTTAGATAAGATTACCATACTTATGCAGGTAATAGGTAGGATGAAGGTGTTAACTTAAACATATTGTTCATATTGTTGAAAGCGTTCAGCATAAAATTCATAGACACCATCTATATCACTGTCTATACATTTTGAAGATAACCAGGATTCCTTTGATAATTTAGCTACCCCATGAAAGGTGATTCAGGCACCATTTTGGCAGACATGGCATCCATGAGAGGCATCCAGTGATCAGGGGGAATTTAGTATATTATTGTATAGCTTTATATAGCACACACAGTCTATAATGCAAGTTGTTAAGTGTCTGTGTAGCTCGCACTCCTGTAACGGGATTAGCAGGAGCTACAAAATGGTGACTGATTTAACTAAACAAGTTTTTTATGTCTACCTGATACAAGGAATGTATGCATGTGAAAGCTTTTTAATGACCGTGGCACTTTGCCCTATAGAATAAGTATGTCCTTGTATTCTGGGCTATTCCAGAAGGTCCTTGTACATCTGTCATCCCCCAAAATGCCTTAATGCTGGTCATTGGCACTTACTGTAGTCATTTCCCAAGCCATTCATCTAGACCATCAAGCTTCTTTTGCAATTTAGTATAGACTTATTTCAGGCTATCATACCTTCTAGAAGGATGTGGACTGTGGGAAATACTGATACAGCATTCTTTATACCCATTGAGTGATGTTTTTCATGGCCTTTTAAGAATGATGACAATTAGACTGATTCTATAGTGGTAATTTTTAAGCTGCTGCTGGAATATCATTCATCCCTTATTAGTATGGGTTTGAGTAATATATTCACAATGGATGTTCATCTACTGTGCTTCAGGAAATGAACTGAGTGTAGAATGAGTGTTGGAAGAAAGATTACAAAGTGCAAGGATGTAGCATGGTTTTTAAAACTTATTTTAGACACTCCTACTTCTGTGACAATGAATTATCTCAGCTTATAACACTAAAATTTGGAGTGGTTATTACTTATAAATACTATTTTTGTTTCTCTGTTTATTTTTATTTTTTGCCTTGAACACACTTTTTCTTTTTTTCTTTTATTGTATTTTTAAATTTACATTTTAAATGTTATCCTCTTTTCTGGTATCCTTTCCAGAAACCTGCTATCCCACCCTTCCTGTTTCTATGAGGGTGCTCTCTCACCCACACCCACTCCCTCCCAGCTCCCTGCCCTGGCATTCCCCTACACTGAGGCATCGAGCCTTCACAGGACCAAGGGCCTCTCCTTCCTACTGATGCTGGACAAGGCCATCCTCTGTTACATATTCAGAGGGAGCCATTATAAACACTATTAAATTTTAGGACTGGTCATGTTTGTCTGTTAAAGCGGATATACTATATGCTGAAAAAAACCATGAATGTATTCTAATGCCCATTTGCTTTTTACATATTTCTCACCACAGCTGTTCTTTTCTGTGCACTCTATCCAAATGTGTTTAAAAAAAAAAAACAAAACATTGTGATATAACTGAAATCTCAGTAGTAGGGATTCTAAGAATGGCACATCTCTTCATATAATGGATGAAAGCCTAAGGTAACTTCATGTACTATTTGTCCAGTCAAAATGTCGTACCTGTCATCTAAAGGCAAGAGCACCACCATTCTTTATTATCAAATGTGTTATCTAATAGGGCCAGGATCATTAGATCCTCAAACAACTTTCTTAACCAAGAGGCACTGATAATTTATTACAAGTCGTGTATTATCATAATTGTGATGCTGAAGCTGTTGGCAGTAGAAATGAAATACAGAACCCCACCTATGCAATAAATATATACTATTAAACTACATGTAATGCCTGCTACATGTACACTATACAGAGACATCCAAAATACACAGTACTCCATGAAATATTATTCCATCAATAAGTACAATATCTTATTTTTTTTACATTAAATAGCATGACCTACCATATTGTGCTGTAGAACCAAGAGACATTACAAAAATAACAGAGATAAATTTGGAACATCTTCCAGCTAAGAAACCAATGGGTTCTAACCCTCTTAATCGTGAATGTGTGTGTGTGTGTGTGTGTGTGTGTGTGTGTGTGAGAGAGAGAGAGAGAGAGAGAGAGAGAGAGAGTTTGAAGCATTTAGAGGATAAATTTCTATTTGAAGAGAGGTGTGTTCCATAGTTTTGGCTCAAGGAAGTAAACCACATCTGGAACTCTAGTTATATCTGGAATTATTAATCAATGAAATCCATGTTAATCCTACTTCAAGGTTTATCCATTTCTCCTTTAGCCAAAGTAGTGAAGTAAATGAAGATGAGGTAGAGGCCATCATCTTGTTTCTGAAAATATGGACAGCTGTATTAATTCTGGGCTAGACCCTAAGGTACTATATTGATTTTAGTTATTGGATTATTAAACTGTCTCCAGAAGTCTCTGGTTGGTTCTTTCTGCCCAAATGGTATTACTGCAAAATCCACTAGGCCAAAAGAAAGACTTTGCTTATCTCTGGTTTATCTTTTCAAGTGCATAATTAGAAGCAAATATCATATAAACAGATATCTTGGGAATATTGCTGGGCAGAATGACAACTCAATTTGAGACATAACTTTACTTATACTTTGAGTTATCAGTAATTAGCGCTTATGAAAGTCAGAGCCACTGCCTGATAACCATTAGTAGGACTAGGCTTTCTCCTATCTTCATTATGAAAAAAAATATGATTTTTCCAGGAAAAGGGTTACAACTGAAGATCATATGTAAAGTAAATATGTCTGATAAACAATTATTTCATGTGTTCTTCTATACATGCTTAGGTAAGAACATAAAATAAAACTATTAGGGATGCACTAGGAGGGAGATAGTATAGAAAGATAAAAGGTAATGAATATGATCAAGTACATCATACATATGTAAAACATTACTAAATATACTACTTTGTATAATTATATAATAGTGATTGTGAACAAGGAAACAAAAGCCCTAAGCAAAGATTCAAACCTAGAATTAGAACAATGTTATATATGTATGTGTATATATATATATATATGTATATATACATATATATATTTATTTATTTATGTGTGTGTGTGTGTGTGTGTGTGTATTTACTGAAAAATGATCTTGGTTACTTGTGAATATCAATCTGGACCTGCAATCGCAAGAAATATTTTGATATGAACTTTCTAATACCAAGAAAAATTTTGATAATACATGGGTCTTTAAAGATCAAATAAAAATCATCATATCTTTAGGAAACCTATCCCAAAATATGACTGATAATACAATTGTCAAAATTTCTGAAAAAAAAAAACAAACTTCGGTTATAAAAGAAAATATGTGCCAATAAGCAAATTTTAAGAAAGGAATTGAGAGCTAAGTAATCTTCCTAAATAGTTCCACTCTCTCTCTTTCCCACTACCATTCTTCCTGCACTGATTTCCTTAATTCTTCAGCAATGGCACAATCAGTTTCCTGATTTCACTGTGACATAAATTAAGTTTAAATTCACTTAATGCCTCTGCAGAATCTTGGCTGGTACTATACAGCCTCGGATATGCTTTCTAGGCAACACATGTATAGATAAGTTCTGTTTTGTTTTATTTTTCCATAATCATCACAGAAAGTTGACTACTTCAAGCCCATTTTTCCTGTTGAATGAATTAAACAATGAAATAATAAGACAAAAAGGAAAACATGATGACATATTGTTAGTATGAATCATCTGGGTAAACAGACATCAAAGGTACATGATTAGTAAGTGCAAACTTCCATTAAAGACATGTGCTGTAAAAGGATATCATACACAGGACCTGTACAAACCAGGCAAGCATTCTACCACTTCACCCATAGTCCAAGAGGAGAACTGCGAATCACTTCAGCTTCTAGCCTTGGCTGCAGTATAGTGAAAAATATTCACTCATCACTATGCATTTAGCTTTCTACTTTTCATACTGAAATTCACAGTTCGGTTTGATTTATTTACAAGAAAGCCGTTCATGCTGGCTTATTTGACATTGCACACTTATATTCATCTGAAATACTAGAGATCAGAGGGCAGTGAAGACGATTTAATCTAGCTAAAGTAGGTCGCCAACATTAAAATCACTAAGTTGTTGTAAGTACTGTTTTAAGGCTTAAACCTTGTCAGTCTACACAGCCAGAGTTAATTAAAAGTCTGTTATATTTGTATGATGTGTCTCCCTCATGATTCATTTTTCATCCTGCTTCAGGCAAAAGCAATGTTAGCTTGCCTGAGGGAAGTTCATTTAATTTGATAGTTATGATTTTTTGACAGGTGGTAATTTGTTTATTTACAGTTTCCTGATTAGGTCTCTAATGCTGTAGTTACTCACATAAAATAATAATTTACAGTTAAGTAATTTTAGAATCCCTATTTCCCATCCAACATCACTGAACATTTTTTAATTTCCCCCTGTTATTATCATTTAAGTCTTGTGACACATTTCTTCAAATGATTAAAGGGTGAGGCTGGTATATGCCACATGCCCTGCCCCAAGATACCTTTGCATCTTTGAGGGTAGTGATGATTGGTTCTTGAGTAGGCAGTAGGGTTCCGCTCCTCATGGCTACAGTATTATTTCCTGTTCATCACCTAATAGAGAGTTTCCTGTTTGCTGTAATTAATACATCTTGAGTTGAGAGTTCCTTAGCCAAGCCCAAAGTTTCTACCTCTACCCTTCTTCAGCTTACAGTGAACTTTCAGGGAAAAAATTACTTCAAGTATGTTAACAGGGAGACATTATGTTGTTGAAATAGTGCTGCTTATATGAATGCATCAAGGCACGTCAGCAATTATAATGCATTCGGCAGCTCAGCTCTCATAATATGTAGGGTCTCTATTAAATATGTAAAATGTTGGTTCAGATAAAGATGTTTCCAATAAAAGACAAATTTTGTTGCTTATGTTACTACATAAACATAAAATTAGCAGGTCTTGATGATAAGTATTTTCCTAAATATAAATGTATTGATTTAAATCTTTTAACTGAAAATTTGTTTGACATAAAATAGGGTGGATTATTAGACAAGGCATTTATAAACTTCAGATTGGCTGGATAAACAAATACATTGTTACTTGTATGACTGACAAAGATTTAAGCACATTCCATTTATAGTATATAATATAATTAAAACATGCATTCAATATGAACTGAGTAGTATAATCCTCCATTCTCCTGTCACTTCATGTTCACTCTTTTTTTCCAAAGCTTCAGGAAATTTACTGAATTTTTTAGTTTTAATGGAGACTTTAGCTTTTCTTTGGTTGGTGGTAGAGAAGCCATTAGAGGGAACAACTGTCTCCTTTATGTTTTAGATACCTTTAGATATTTCTTTTTCTTTCCTAATTTTCTCTCCCTAGAGTATAGAGTATCCAGTGTTATTTAATAGAAATGTTGGAGACATTCTTCTGTTCCTGAGTACCCGGGGAAATTTCTCCACCATATTTGGTGTTATCTGTACGCTTTTCCATAAACGACTTTTTTGCTTCTTTGTTTTTTGTTTTTGTTGCATTCAGATATATCTCTTATATACCAAATTATATTGTTATATTTTGTTATTTATATTTTTAGAGAAGTGTGTCTTAGATTGTTTGGTAGGATCGTCTTTCCTTGAACTCACTATTCCAAATGCTATGCTGTGTCTACCACAAACCATTGGTGTATCATGATGCTGAATTTTTCAGGTGATTTTCCTGAATATTTAAGAGAACCATATTGTTCTCTTATTCTTCATTTTGTTAATGCAATATGTCATGTTTATAATTTGTATATTTTGCCACTTTTGTTGTATAAATTTTCAGTGTACAATACAATTGTTATATTTTGTTATAGATTTTTGCATCTCTGTTAATCAGAGGCAGTGACCTATAATTCTCTTTTTCTTTCTTTCTTTTATGTTTTAAATGTCCTTGTTTGGCTTTGACATATGTCAATACTAGCTTTGTGAAGTGAAACTAAAAGTATTTTCATCTAAGTTTTGGAAGTGTGTAAAAAGGACTTCTGCCAAGTCAGCTTATTTATTTGAGTAAACTTGTGTAGGAAACTTTGTAATGGTAACTTTTGTTAGTCTCTTAATATCTATTGACTATGGCCTGTTTGGATTTAAAATTTAGTTATAATATTCTTGGTAGAAGGTATGCTTACAAGAGCATAGCTTTGATTATAGACAGGCTATACCACTTGATATATTTGTTTAATAGAGTTTAGTGATTCTTTATGACTCAGTTTTCATTTGTAATGTCTCATTTGCATTTGATTTCTTGTGTTTATCCTCTCTTTCTTTCTTATGAAAGTCCTCTCTTTCTTTGTCTGTATTCCTTTGGCCCCTTCCTTCTTTTGATTACTTCAGCTAACATTTGTTCAGTGTTTATCTTTTCAAAAACACTAACATTTGTGTTCATCTTTTCCATTGTCTTTTTAGTCTGTTTTATTTATTTCTGAGCTAATTATTTCCTTCTTTCTGTAAACATTATGTTACTTTGTTCTTTTCCAAGTTCCTTGAGGTCTCATCTTGGATTTATTTATATTCTATGAGTTTTAGAATGTCAGTATTTATTTCCACAAGGTTTCCTCTTAACCCTGCTTCTGTGGCAACCCGGGCATCCGGTGTGTTGTTTCCATTTGCTTTGTCTTGAGGCACTGAATGAGTTCTTCCCTTGGCTCTCCTTCTTTGTCCTACTGCTTCTTTTAGAACCTGTTAAAAATTTTGCATATCTGTGACTATTCAAAATTTCCAAATATGATTTTTTTATAGTATAGTCAGAAAAAGATTCGACAGATTATCTCAGTTTTAAAACAATATGCTCACTATATCACTGTTAAGAAACAAAAAAAAAAGTTTTAACACAGTGTTTTGCTTGGAGGATATTGTATGTGAATTTGAAAAATGTCTTTTGCTCTAATTGGATGGAGTGTTCTGTATGCCCCTTTGGTGAACACTGTTTTTCATATTTTGCAAGACCTCCATTTCCTCACTGATTTGCTGTCTATGTGATGGATTGAATTCTGAGTCAATGGTATTTAAAAGCCATACTATTGTTATATATCTGTATATTTCACTTATATTAATATATAAAGCTTTATGCATTAAGGTATTCCAATGTCTAGTGAATAAATACTTATGATAGTTATATTCTTTTGATGGAGGTCGTTGTACATCATGATAGACCTGTTTGAAAGCCTACCTTGCCCTTTGGAGCCCTGCTTCCTTTTGTTTAGTAGTCCTATGGAATATCTCAAAGCCTCTCTTTCAACATTTTTGTTCTTAAAGGTAAAGACAGAGTGATATAGTGAGCATATTGTTGAATTTTATCTATTTTTTTGCAATTTTGAGTTTGCTTTATTGACTTAATTTTGACTGAATAATTTTATCTGCTTTCATTAAAACCACCACCAATAGATGAAGACTCCATCTTCTTCCTTACTCTCTTGCTGTTCCTTTTTTTTATCTCTTGCTATATTTTTTGTTATTTCTTAATCATTGCGTATTTCTTTCAATTCTATCTTTTGCCTATGTACTAGGGGATACTTGTACTTGTGGATACTAAAAGAGTAACACTAAAGAGTAACAACATATTTCAGCCAAATGCAACAACTCAATGCATTTCTTCCTTCCTTCCTTCCTTCCTTCCTTCCTTCCTTCCTTCCTTCCTTCCTTCTTTCCTTCCTTCCTTCCTTCCTTTTTAATCCAGCTGTAACCATCCTCCCACAGCTCCTCATCCCATTCCTCCTCCTCCTTGCCTCTGAGAGGATGATCCCCAGCACCAGGCTTCCTCTCTCTGAGGCTTCAAGTCTATCAACGATTAGGTGTGCATCTCCCACTGAGGCTTGAGAAGCATTATCCAATTATTGTAGCTTCATTCTTTCAATACATTCTTCTATGTATTTCCTTTTAGAATTGCACATATTTTACACATCACTATTATAGGATTAAAATGTCTGAAAGCTTACTAATATTGACTGTCTATTCCTATATGGATGCCTGTTTATTCCTCTACTAAGCAGGGACTACTTAGTACTACCTTTCTTTCATTGTCTGTTACCATAAGATCTGAGATGCCTCACATCCAATTGTTCCATAAGTTCTCAACCTTACCCCTCACTGTCATTCAATGTTCTCCAGCTCTAATTAGCTTTCTGTTAGCTCACTTGTAGCTATAGTTGACATGGGCAACACTCTTCTTAGGAAACTACCACCATTATTATTGGCAAACATGCTAGATGTTGAGAGAATTTTCAGTGTCTCTCAACCACCTCTAGGGGCTTTAACAATAACAACCACTTGTTCATGAACTTTTTCTAGGCCTTTAGGATATCTCAGCCTCCTTCTGTCCAGATAACAGCTGTTCCTGTTCTCTCATTCATTCCCTGTTTGTGTCTACTAGTCTTGTGTCTGTGATGTGTCCACATTCTCTGAGCAGTGAGCTGCATAGCAAGAGTTGTTGGTTTTCCCCTTGCTCCTCTTACTGCACCTTTTGCTTATAAATTTAACTATAAGCATTGCACTTTTTTCAGTCGAGTTGTCATTAATCTTTCTGCTTATCAATATTTATTAGCACATTTTTCAATTATCTATGTTACCTGAATTCCATTGCCATCTCTCAGTGTCTTCTATTCTGGCTTCCATTAACAACTCTATTATTGCAATGCATCAGCACTGACTCCCAGTGTTCCATATTCGTGTCATGTCTCAGTCCTAATTTTCCAGTTAAAAAGCATTTTCTACTTGCATTAAATCCAATTTTATGATTTTCATATTTTTATATATCCTTTAACCACTTTAATAATCATTAAATGGTAGAGAATTTTACTAATGGGAACAATCCAGATAACACAAGACCTCTCTGGATACAGCTTTAATATTAAGTGAATATATATTACAGGACCCCATTACCAGTAGCTGCTCTCAAATTTGTTTTCATTCTTCTCTGCTCACCTGGGTACTGGATTTTACCCCTACTTTCCTACCTGGGTCAAATTTCTGTGTAGACCCTTACATTTTGCTAATAAAATATTTTATACTTCTCTAGTAGCTCCAAGCTTTTCTCTTGAAACATTCTTTGGAGGGGTAGAGAGTGGAGAGATAACTCAGTGCTTCAGAGCGTTTTGCATTCAGTCACTCTTCCAGAGGACTGAAGGTTGTCTAGTGCCTGTGTTATACACTCCACAACCTAGTGTAAGTGCAGAGGATCTGACCCCCTCTTCTGAGTTCTCCATGGGTCCCAAGACTCTCACTCTTTCACTGTCCTTATATAGAGCTATATAATTTCAATCTCTTTCAAGTTACTTCTATAAGATATCTCTATTAATTTCTATAACTTTATAATCCTCAATGTCTAAACAGCCTTAGTCTTTATGTAACATCAGAAAAATTACTTTGCAGAATAACACAGTGTTTCCGAAGATGTATCCTCAACCCCAGAGGCAGCTTTATCTTTTTATTTCTTTCTATTTCTATTTTTATACTTTGCTGATTTTTCCCATAATTTATGTTTTTCACTTTGTATCACACCGCTCCCCTCTCCTCACAGCACTGGGATTACAAACCCCTCCTCACATTACTCCTATTACTTTTCTTCAGGGAAGAGGAAGCCCTTCTTAGGTACCACCCCACCATGGGATATCTAGTCCCAGCAAGGCTAAGCATATCCTTTCCCATTGAGGTCTAAGCAGACAGTCCAGGTAGGGGAAGGGGATCCAATGGCAGACCACAGAGATAGAGGCAGGGCCTGCTGCACTTGTTAGGAGACCCACATGAAGATCTAGCTGCACTTCTGCCACAAAGTGACCTCTAGGTTCACTAGGTCCAGCACCTGCATGCTCTTCAGTTGGCAGTTCAGTCTCTGTGAGCCTCCATGAGCCCAGGTTTGCTTACCTTGTAGCTCTTCTAGTGGTGTCCTTGACTCATCTCTTAACTCTATCCCCCAATTTTCCACAAGACTTTCTGACCTCTGCCTGATGCTTGGCTGTGAGTCTCTGCATTTGTTTCCACTGCTGCTGGATGAAGCCTCTCAGAAAACAGGCATTCAAGGTTACTGTCAGCAAGCACAGTAGAGTATCATTAATAGTGTCAGGGGTTGGTTCTCTCACATGGGTTGGTTCTCAAGTTGGGACAGATAGTGGTTGGCTCTTCCTCTCAGTCTTTACTCCATCTTTATCCCCGCACATCTTGTAGGAAGGATGAGTTTTGGGTTGAAGGTCTTGTGGGTGGCTTGATATCCCCTCTGTCTTAATTAGGGGTTTTTATTGTGGTGAAGAGACTCTATGACTAAGGCAACTCTTATAAATGACAACATTTAATTGGGACTGGTTTACAGGTTATGAGGTTCAGTCCATTATCGTCAAGGTGAAAGCATGGCAGTATCCAGGCAGGCATGGTGCAGGAGTTGAGAGTAGTACTACATGTTTGCTGAAGGCTGCTAAGAGAAAACTGACTTCCAGGCAGCTAGGAGGAATGTCTCGTAAAGCATTCCCCCACAGTGAAACACATTCTCCAACAAGTCTATTGCTATTAATAGTGTCACTCCCTGGGCCAAGCATATTCAAACCACATTTCACTTCCTGGCCCCCATAGGTTTGTTCAAACAAATGAATCTCTGAGGGCAACACCTAACCATAGCATAATGCAAATCACATTTAGCCCAACTTCAAATGTTTCCATAGTCTATCATAGTCTAATCAATGTTTAAAAGACCAAAGTTCAAAGTCTCTTCTGAGATTCATCTAATTGCTTAACTTTATCCATTATAAAATCAAAATCAAAAAGCAGGTCATATACCTTCAATATCACTGAATATACATTACCATTCCAAAAGGATATAGTGAGGAAATTCTGGACTAAAGGAAGACCAAAAGCTGGCTGGAAATTCTGCATCTCCATGTCTGATATTCAGCTCCTTTCTCCTTGGTTGACTGCAGCACATTTACTCGACTGATTCCATTGCCTGTTGGCATCTTTCCTCATCTGGTATCCCACAACGATAGCATCTTTAGGTCTCCAAACTAACAGCAACATCATTGCTTCTTTTGCCAAGGCCTGAGCTCCTTCCAGGGCTTACATCACTCTTCCAGCTCTGCCTTTTGTAGCACTCTAGGCTCTGATCGACTCCACCCCATTGCTGCTGTCGTTCTGGTGGCCATCCTATGGAACTGACATCTCTAACATGCTAGAGGTTCTCACTACATCTTTACTTTACCAATAGCCTCTCATATAATCTCTTCACGGTGCCAAGCCTCATCTTCTTTACAAGACTCCATCAGTCCTAGCAAATGAGGCTAAACCTTCACCATTGGCATTCACTGGCCTCTCACAGTGCCAAGTCTCAGATGCTCTCCTTGTTTCCTTCATGTCACCCAAACTAGTACCACCTGGTTTCCTCTTATACATTACAAAGTCCAGCTGCAGCAGGAGATACCTCAGTCTATATATTGCCTACTGATAGGAATATCAGCTAGGTTCAGCACCATGGACTTGCCAAAGCCTCCCCAGTCTCAAGTCTCCAAATAGTCCCAGAGATGCTTCCCAATGATTTCCATTCTCATACCCAACCCTCTCCTGCACTCTCATACCTGACCATCATCCCCATACCCTTCCTCACTTTCAACCCCTTCCCACCCAATTCCCTCTCTCAATCTACCTCTGATAACAATTTCTTTCCCCTTCCAAGTAAGATTGACACATCCTTCCATAGGCCTTGCTCATTACTCAGGTTCTTTGGGTCTATAGATTGTACCATGGTTATCCAAGTGGATCAAAGACTTCAATATTAAACTGTCCACACTAAATCTAATAGAAGAAAAAGTGGAGAACTGTTGGGCTCTACCTTGGGGTGTTTCCCTTCCCCCTCGCTGAGCCTTGTAGCCTGCTATAGCAAGAAGTTGTTTACACCCTTGACAGCTGTTCTTGGCCCCTGATTGGGGGCCAGGACTTTCCATGGCACCCTTCCTCCCCACTGAGCCTTCCAGCTTGTTGTTGTTAAGAAGTTGTTTATGTTCCTTATTGGACCAGGGACTTTCCACCACACAGATTTTCCTGTTCTCCTGGTTGGGGATTTTCACCTGCCTTGTTTTTCCACAGCTTTTTCCTCAGATATGTAAGGAGATCTCAATAAAGCCTTGGTGATACTCTCTAAAAAGGGTGACCCATGTAAGTGTTTTCTTTCAATCCCACAGACCTATGCCCGATATTCACACACTGGCGGCACAGGCGTCCTCAGAGAACTGCCTTGAACTCGTTAGCAGAGGTGATAAATTCCTGAACAGAACACTAGTAGTTCGGACAGTAAGGTCATCAATTAATAAATGGGACCTCGTGAAACTGAAAATACTTTGCAAGGCTAAGAACACCATCAATAGGACAAAATAGCAGCCTACATAATAGAAAAGGATCCTTCCCAATCCTGTCCTAACAGAGAACTAATGTCCTAAATATATAAAGAACTTAAGAAATATCAACAAACCAAATAGCCCAATTTAAAAATGGAGAACAGAGATAAACAAATAATTCTCAACAGAAGAATCTCTGATGGCCTAGAATCAGAATGGAATAGATCAAAAACTCAAGTGAAAGAATATTCTGATAAGGATATAGAGCAAGCTGAACATGCCTCTGTTACTGGTGAGTGTGAAAACTTGTGTTTCTTTTCTCTGTACTCTGCTTTATTATGAGACTTTTAGAGTAAAGCCATTACCACTTGAAGTAAAAACTGGTTCTCAAGACATAATCACCCATGTTCATGATGCCTTCCATGTTTCTCATAGGCAGTAGCCTGCCTTACCAGGTACTTCCATTTCTGGAAACTGATATAACCATAGGTTTAAGACAATGGGTAGTGAGCTGCAGATACTTGGGGGGAGGAGCATAAGGATAGATCATTATTAAAAAGTTAACAGCAAGATGTCTCATTTTCTCTCATTTGTGTACCTCCAGCCTTACAAAGCATGGGAAAGGTTATGTATAACTGGTTAAGTATTCATTTATTCAGTGACTAATATGCTGACATTCAGAGGTAAGCAGCTGACCCCAAATTCTTTGTTTTCCTCTGCACACACCATTCTCAAATCATTTAACCGCTCTACTACTCTTTTAAATCTCTAAACCATGGAATTGCAGAATATGTAAGAGTTTGAGCAGTTTTGAGCATAAGAAAGAGAAATTCCAAATTAAAAGAAGCTTTAACAAGGTGAGGTTTGTTTCATGGGGGACTATGGAACTTGAGTATTGCAAATGTTGATTTAGTGAGGTGAAAGTGGGGGCACAGTGGCTCTATTGCCCCATACCTCCTTTCTTTGAGAACCTCCCATAAACTTTGTTGCAACCTTCTCATCTTGCTTGAATAATGAAATCTAAGTTCCCTGCCTTACAGTTTCTAAAAAGAGATGTTTGCTAATCCTTATCTATACTTGAGATGATGCCTTTATGCTGGCAAAATGTAGACTATGTCAGGCATACTGGAAAGTATACAAGATCCACAAGATATACAAGGTATACAAGTTAATGCGTGTTCTATACCATAAAGACTGCAGTGAACCTCTGGCGATTCCTGATAATCTTTATATAAGGTCGCTGTATCCCACCATTTTGTGTCTCCTTTTAGTCTTGCCCCTACTGACATATTTTATGTAATAGTTCGTACATTTTGGACTTCTTGAGAGCTCATAATCAGTTGCCATTAAGTGTTGTTTCTGGGTCAACTTGCCTGTAATTTTCTGAGTGAATACATTCATTCTATTCTACTCGTCTTTTTTTTTCCATCCTTCTCCCTTACTCTAGGTCTTTTATTCTCTTTCATTTTCCTTTCAGAGTATTCTGTTGACACTGGTGCTCCTAAGCTGTTTTCACTCAATAAAAGAGAATTCTTGAGTTCAAGAGTAACATTAATGTTCATGAGCAGGAAGCTGATAAACATGTACTTAAAGGTCATTCTTCCTCTGTGAATGGAGTAATTGGGTACCATTGTAACTAGATTGCTTTTTAAGTTGAAAAGTTGCATCTTGTTTTCACTGAAGAATGGCCTTTTTAGCACAAATAATGAGAGTGGGGAATTATACTTTAAGAGATTTCAACATGTATAAATCCCGACTCAGAAAGATGAAAAGGCCTTTAAAATATGTAAATTTACCTTTCTGTTTTATAAAAATTAATCTGAAAGTCTCCTTCAGATGATGAAGCTTTACATATGACTTAATTTTTATTTAAATGAGCTGCTACAACCCTAAAATGAAGTCACGCTGCCTAACTCTGAGCTAACACACCAGAGGATTGGCATCCAATCTGTCCTTAATAAGAATAGCCACTATTAGCGAGATCTTTTATCATGCTCTTGTGGTGTGGCAGTGAAACCAAAGGACACTCCAGTATCCTTGGTTCTAGAACAAAATACTGGACAGAGGATACTTAGACAGTGATAAAAATAAACACAACTTTTTATTGAAAAATACTTTTTCATATATCTGATTATGCATATTTTATCTCAAATCCCCCAAATCCTCCAAACTCTTTCAACTCTTTCACTCTTTAGAAAACCAGCATAAAACAAAACAGAACAAAAACAAGCAGAAAAGCAGAAAAATAAACAGGGGGAAATGGAGGAACACACTAAAAACGAACAGAAAGACCCACAAAAACACAAAATCAAAAACCATAATTATAAGTAACATGACAATAAGTCAAAAATGTACAAACACCAAAATACAAAATGATAGTGGACACAATTTTTTGTTTTTAAAAATATCTTATCCTTCGGCAGTTTCTTATAAATTATACAGTCTTTTAATCATATCTGCCCTTGATTCTATGCTCTACATACTGCACATTCATGGTATGTAAAATATATCAGATTCCTGATAGCATACCACTGTTTGCCAACAGATTTTCTGTGTTGTGATGTGTAGCTGAAAAACACTTAAATGACAATAGATGCATTTTGGCTAGCAGTAGACAGCCTATATGCCTTGTAAGTACAAAGTTCTAAGTGCTATATCTTGTACCATATAATCCAAGTATAGAGGCACAGACCTGTCACTCAAGAGCTCCTTAGGTAGATGTAAGAGAATTAGAAGTCCGGCATTATCTTTGGCTCTGTATTGAATACATGGCCAGTTAGAGATATATGAGATCCTATTTCCAAACTTTATTTTTGAGTGTTGATATTTATAGAAACATACTTTATAAGATGATACTATACTGTTCCTGTTGCATAAAAGGCACATGTAGACACACTTTCTTAAGGAAGGAAGGGCACTCTTGAAAAATGAGAGTGGCCTCCAGAGTCCTGAGAAGTGTGCGGCTCGAATGCCCTATGCCTTGGGTTATTACATCTATTCCACCTTCTCTGACCTTTGGAGAAACTGGTTCCTGTGCAGACTTCATTGTATTCCAGGCAATTCCATTGGGAGAGGTTCCCAGTCTTTGAACCAAATGGTCTCTCTCTTATGTTAATCTCCATACTGGTTTCATAAATGTAGTCTCTTGCCGTAAAGCATGTTCTAGAACACTGGACTAAACAAACAATATTACAGGTATACTGCAGGGCTAAGGTTAATCAATCTAGCATTGGATACACTTAGATATCTACACCGGTAATGTCACAAAGCACAGAATTAAAATGTTTCAAAGGACTCCAACATTCATTTTCCCTCACTAAACTTGGAGCATTTTAATTTAACTGTCTTTATGTTGAGCAATTTCAATATTAAATGATATATTATTAGATGGTGTATCATGATAATGTATTGAAAAACCATGTTAAACAAATAAATATGGATATCATTCTTACATAATAAAGCATAATTTATGTCTGCTTATCAGTTTATAGTTAGAACAACAAAGTAAAATTGTGATCATTATTGTCAAAGCTTTTTTCCAATATTGTTAGTATTTGAGGTAGTTGGTAAAACACTGTTAAAGTTAAGTGAAAGATTAAAATTGCATTTTGAATTAACATACTATAATCATAAAATGCATATATTGAAGGTACACTCTATTCATTCTTTCTAATTGTTTGATATATAAAAGAAAGGACAAAGGGAAATGAAATAAATTAAAAATGTTCTTTGTTTTTGAGGAAAAAATCAAACATGAGCTGAGCAAGTTTCAAAACCAGAGAAGGTTTAGAAAATTGCTTTATTCAATGAAGTCAGTAATTCTAAAAGGAAAACAAGATATAATGTAGAAACCTCTGTTGAATGTATCAATCTAGTTATCTTCCTTGTAAAGAGGAAAGCAGGCAGGACTTCATTATGATATCCATTTGAGCTGGACTGTTGAGTGTCTACCTGCCTCCTCCACCCCAATATCACTTTCTTATTGGTGTTAGCAAGAAAGAATATTCTCAGTGTTACACAAAAGAAACACAGGAAGAAAAAAAAAAGTCGTCCTGCAAGGCAATTCCTTTTGGCAAAAGGGCTACTTAGAACCAAAATTTGGCTACCAAACAGGAAAACTGAGCTGGCCAGAACAGGTGAATATTTTGTCTATTTTTATTGTTGAAAGCTCTACTTCACAATCTGATGAAATTGGCTAATTAGCCCAAAGAAGACGGGAAAGGTTCAGGACACGAGCTCCTTTAGTATCTTTGATAGGAAAACGGTTTCACACTTCTCCACCCTGTTTTTGTAAACTTTATGTTGACAATTTGAAGTCTCTAGATAAGGTAAATTTAGTGATATATGGTTTAAAGTGAGTCCTCCTAAGAGTCATGCTGTCTGTGACTGAACAACTGACCTGATTTGAATGCAATGTCAGATTTTTAACTATGACTGGAAATTCTGTTCTCTTGGTTTGTCTTATTGGGTGTTTGCTGCTATTTTATTATTCTACCCTCTGTAGAGCTAACCCAAGAACTCTATAGGAACCAGATGAGAGTCCACCATGCCCTTGTACCATGTATGGTCTCTACAAGCATGAGGTTGGCAAGAGACCCAATGATATTTTCTCTTTTAATAACAGAAGAAGGCCATTGCTTTTCTTTGGATGCTTTATATCCAAGACTATTTTTTCATGATCGATGACAAGTTGTGTCTTCAGCCATAAAGACTTACCATCAGGTTGTGGAAATTAACCAATAGCCTTGGCAATGGTGTATAATATTTGAGAGTGGCCCATGGAACCCTTTTGATCGTGATTCAAGAGATGTAACCCATTCCTGACACATGAGGTTTTACTTAGTGGCATAAGATGTCCAGTTGGGGCAGTCCCCCATTCCATGGTGACTCCAAATTCTTTTCATATATCTATGGTTTCCACGTGCATTTTCAAAAGTCCTTTAGCATTACACTTTATTTTAAAGAACTTAAAACAATCATATACTGAAGTGTGTGTGTATGTGTGTGTGTGTGTGTGTGTGTGTGTGTGTGTGTGTGTAATAGAGCTAGGATCCACAAAAGACAAAAGAATAGTTTTTAACTTTGTTCTTTCTAGGATTCTGTGTCCTCACTTAATATTATACAATCTATAGTTAGCTGTTTTCCTGCATAAGTTTATAACTTCATTTTTCTTTAGAGTTGAATTGAACCAATCAACCTACTTGTCCACCAGCAGATGAAAGGATAATGAAAATTTGCTACATGCATACAAAGCATACTATTCAGCATATTCTTATCTAGAAGAAAAGCCATCAGTGGATACTAATTGTATCTATAATATCTCTTGCGGATTTAAATGTAGTTTATGGGATTCACTGAGGAATATTGTCCATTGAAATCTGGAGCAAAGCAATTGTTAATATTATTTTATAGGGGTGCTGGTGTTTGGAGAGTTGCTTATTTATTTGATCATTATTCTTTCTTCCTAGGTGTTGAGAGCTATGTTTGTAGTAAACTATAACCACTTTTTTTCCTGAGTGTTTTTTGAGTGTTTTTTTTCCTTGTCTCTTTGTTTCCGTGTCTCTTTGTTGTTTCTCTCTCTCTCTCTCTCTCTCTCTCTCTCTCTCTCTCTCTCTCTCTCTCTCTCTTTCTTTGTTTTGTTTTGTTTTTTGTTTTATTTTAAGTGTCAAGGCCAGTTGGAGAGCTAGTCTTAAGGAGTTATTGTGGCCTGAGAGGAACCTTTGGCTTCTCATGTTCTTCTTAACAGTTTTTCCAACTACAAAAGAATAAATCAAAGGGCTTTCTTGAACATGCCTTCTCTTGGAAGTACTAAGGAACATTTTCCTCAGTGTTTAGGGTCTTTCTTATCAATGACAGTGCTTATAATGTACAAGATTGTTTCTCCACATCCTCCCTGAACAAGAGTAGAGGTGATTCCCCACAGTCATAGAACATTTCAAGAGGTGTCCCACAGTACCTTGAGGCCTACTTGACTTTAGAGAGCAAATGGGAAAACATTTCATCTTTTATCTGTCTGGTCACATTGGTATAGACACTGCATGTGGTTACTGAACACCCACATAGGTTATCCTGACATGATAATATTTAGATAAAGGTTTAGTTAAATCAAAATTTAAAAATAACTTTTGATTAAATATAGGTTGTTTACTTTAAGTCAACCCCTGTAGTTTTTTGTGAAGAGCAGAACAGTTAAATTCCATTGATTTAAGCAAAGATTTGATACCAATATATGAACTTTGACATTAAAGATATATATATATATATATATATATAATGTATATAATCATTGTGAACTCTCATCTTTTACATGCCTTAAATTTTTTCTTAGACCTTCAATTCTCGTAAAAACTTTGTAAGACTTTTTTCCATTCTAGAAATTCCAGGCATCTTACTCTTCATCATCATAATTTCTTTGTTAAAATTTTTCCATTTTTATGTCCTTCTTACCTTTCCTTTTTATCTTAAATGTTTTCTTTCTTAATATCAGAGGACATAATTTTTTACTACATTTTATTGTATATTTTTATTTACATTTCAAATGTTATTCCTTCGCTTTCTCCATTTCCCAGACATAGGAGGCAAAGGGGACATAATTTAAAAGTAAATTTTCTATTTGTTGTGAAATCTTCTTCACACCTGAGGATGATAGAGAAGACTAAGGAATGTCTATCCTCTATAAGGTCTCAGGTACAAACTGAAGCTGCATTTCTCCCTGGAGAACCAAGGAGTTAATTGTGCTTACTTACAGTGCATGACTGAGGAGTAAGTGATCAAAGTGTGAGTGACCCCAAAGCATCTCTAAAAGAGACTCTAATGGTCAACTGGAGGTTAAACATTCATTGGAACAGACAAATATTGAACAGACAAGAAAGACAGAAGACCAGGTTTCAGAAAAAGGGAAAGTAATAACTATATTCCTTCTGTTTTAGAAAGGCTAATAATTCTGCTAAATGGATGCTGGCTTTTGTATTTCAAAGGGTCGCTAGGCCCTCCCCTTTCCCTTATTAATTCCCTGTTACTATCTGTCTCTATGTCTTCTTGCCATTTCTTTTTGCAATGACATCTGGGAACATCTCTGGGAGGATATTTTCACATTTTTAGTGACCTTGGTTCCTCTAACTCTCTATCAGCACCATACCAGAAACTTTAGTCCGGTCTGTGTGAGGGCATCTTCATCACTATATAACTATAGTCCCCTCTCCCAAGTTTTCCTCAACTTATATATCCTGTCATTTCCCCAATACCAAAAGGCTATTTGCAAAATACCATGTAATGACTGAGAATAGTGGCTCAATGTCAGTGAGGGTTCAGTTACACATCCTATCCATCCATCTGAACACCAACAATAAAGCCCAGCCATGATGACATTTTATGAACAGGCATAACTAGTCTAATGAAGATGGTATGTTTAGGGCCTATAGGGTAGTACTATGCAAAATCACCTTCATAAAAGATTTATGAATCCAAACAACATATAAAGGATGATATAATAAATATCACCTGTATATACTCTTAAACTGTAGGACATTATAAGTTCTTAGGTAATGATCTACCAGAGAATGATCATGATCTACAACAATCATGCTTTAAGTTTTGTATGAGGAAAAGTAGCAATATATGATAAAACATCTTCAAATTGATGTTTAGTGCATCCTGCAAAACTCGACTAAGGAAGCCCTGTTAAATCTACAAGGCTGAAATTATTTTTATTGAATATTTTTTTATTTATTTCCATTTCAAATGTTATCCCCTTTCCAAGTTTCCCATCCATAAACCCCCTATTCCACCCCCTCCCACCCTGCCATCTTCTATGAGGGTGTTCCCCTACCCATCTACCCATTCCTTCCTGCCTCCCCACCCTAACATTCCCCGAGGGTTTTTTGATTAATTGTTTGTTTGGTTTGTTTAGTTTTTAACAAAAAGTTCTCTCCAAAGACCTATTGTCAATGGTTGTTTTATATTATTTTTTTCTTATTTGATAGTACTCTTGCTGTATAGAATATTGAATGCAGAAGGCAATAAAATACATATAAAGAAACCTAAAGAAACAGATGACCAAATTCTATTAATTTCTTTAGCTTGGATATATCATTGTGTCTAGAAGGTTAATATAAAATAAGAGTACCTGGGTCTTGGCTGTGCAGGAACAAAAGCAAAGAACAAACCAGGCTAGAAAGAACACAAGGGCAAAAATAGGTGCCATCTCCTGACAGTGGGTAGTTACTAAATTTGCCCTTTCGTTGAGAACTCAACTTCACATTCTGATGGACTGGTTAAGCAAGATAAAGAAAAAGGGCAAGATTCAGGAAATATGAGTATTTACTTAGTGTGGTGGTTTGAATGAGAATGGTCCTCATAAATTCATATTGTTGAATACATGATCCCCATTTAGTGGAACTGTTTAAGAAGGATTAGCAGGTGTGTGTGGCCTTGTTACAGAAGGCACATTGCTCAGGGTAGGCTCTGAGGTTTCAGAAGCTGACATTAGCATACAGTCCCCCACTCAGATTGAAACTTGCCAATCTATTTTAAGCTTTAGGCTATCATCTAACTGCCTATCACCATTCTTCCCACCATGATGACAATGAACTGAACCTATGGAACTGTAAGCAAGCCCCAATTAAATGTTTTCTTATATAACTTGCCTTGGTCACAGTGTCTCTTTACAACAATAGAATAGTAACTAAGACACTGAGACACATCAATATGAAATTCAATCAAAAACTATTTCTTGAAGTGGTATACAAATCCAGTATGGGTGATTCCAGTTTGCCTTGTTCTATTGAATTGCAGCAGAAGCTCAGAGTGATGCAATTGATGTGAGGGCCTCTATGGTTGCAAAAGTAATGTCTGTTTCCCTTCATAATCTAACGGGAAAAAGTAGGAAACCAAGGCTTCAGTATTCAGTGAGGTATTATTGAATGCAGACACACACAGAGAGACAAGCACAAAAAAGGGACCGATTCTGCTGCTGAAGAGAGAAATCCAAATTTGTCTGGCAGAGCCAGAGCTTGCATCCTTATGGGTAGGTGAATTCTTTTTCTTAGTTGGAATTGGCCAGTTTGACCTGTTGTGGGAATTGCATGATACCAACAAAGAAAGGTTTACACAATGGAATATTACTCAGCTATCAAAAACAATGAGTTTATGAAATTCATAGGCAAATTTATGGAACTGGAAAATATCATCCTGAACGAGGTAACCCAATCACAGTAAAACATACATGGTATGCACTCATTGATAAGTGGATATTAGCTCAAATGCTCAAATTACCCTAGAGGCACAGGACACATGAAACTCAAGAAGGATGACCAAAATGCAAATGCTTCACTCCTTCTTTAAAAGGGGAACAAGAATACCCTTGGCAGGGAACAGGGAAGCAAAGTTTAGAACAGAGGTAAAAGGAACACCCATTCAGAGCCTGCCCCACATGTGGCCCATACATATATAGCCACCAAACTAGATAAGATGGATGAAGCAAAGAAGTGCAGGCAGACAGGAACCGGATGTAGATCTCTCCTGAGAGACACAGCCAGAATACAGCAAATACATAGGCGAATGCCATCATTAAACCACTGAACTGAGAACGGGACCCCCGTTGAAGGAATCTTAGAAAGGACTGAAAGAGCTTGAAGGGCCTTGAGACCCCATATGAACAACAGTGCCAACCAACCAGAGCTTCCAGGGACTAAGCCACTACCCAAAGACTATACATGGACTGACCCTGGACTCCAATCTCATACGTAGCAATGAATATCCTAGTAAGAGCACCAGTGGAAGGGGAAGCCCTTTGTCCTGCCAAGACTGAACCCCCAGTGAATGTGATTGTTGGGGGGAGGGAGGTAATGGGGGGAAGGATGAGGAGGGGAACACCCATAGAGAAGGGGAGGAAGAGGGGCTAGGGGGATATAGGCCTGGAAACCGGGAAAGGGAATAACAATCGAAATATAAATAAGAAATACCCAGGTTAATAAAGATGAAGAAAAAAAAAAAGGCGAGCTGATCATTTCTTATGCAGAAGTTTTCTCCCCTCTTTGAAAGCCCCATTCCCTCTTATAAGGGAAAGGTTATTAAGTATTTTTCTTGAAGATAGATGGGTATCAGGATATTTGCCATGTTCAATGTTTACCTGAAAAGTACATTATTTTATCTAGAGCTTCATTTCATCTCCCGTCTGTCTGCAGGGAGCAGATTGACTTCTAGTCTTTTAACGCCAAATCAATCACCTAAATATTTACTTAGCTAAAAGTGTTTGTTTTAATTAAATTGGATTTTTTTTTACATTTTACCTGTGAATATTTAAATAGTGATCTGTTACTGTAAAACACTTAGATAGGGGTTGGGGATTTAACTCAGGGGTAGAGCACTTGCCTAGGAAGCGCAAGGCCCTGGGTTCGGTCCCCAGCTCCGAAAAAAAGAACCAAAAAAAAAAAAAAAAACCACTTAGATAATCAACATAAAAAATACATTTATTGTAGTATACAGTTTTACATATGGCAAGGACATGGCACATTATGCCAGCATTGGATGGTGGAGAAAACCACTTTCTTTCTCAGGTGGAAGCAAAAGACTGATGTAGTAGACTTGGATATCCAAGTCTTCTTCAATGCCCCATGATACACTAAAAGTTGTTACAAGTTTCTTGCCTTGTCCACAGCACTTCCCACAGTTACCACCCTGGGAGCCAAGCATTAGTTTACAGCATCAATCTTGGAGCAGACATTTATCATTTGAGTAATAACAGTCAGCTCTTTTTCAAGTTTATTAATGTAATTTTCTCCCCTCTCCACTTATACATTTATTGTACACCAAAAACTATGAGAGACTTTTGTCAAAAAAGTCAAAAGAAGGTCACAGTAACTCTGAGGTTGAAATTTTGCAATGCCATCTAGAAGTTATTTGATCTTAAAATATATTTGTTTTTGAAATTTTAGAATATCCTTATGAATTCAGGACAATAGATGACATCAAATTTTCCATTTATAGAACTTTGATTAATGTACCTGACAAAAATAGTTGATTAATACTGGATTTGGTGGCTGTGAAAAATGCAAATTCATATTCCTCCTCGTGGATTTAGGGGTAGAAAACTCAGTGTGATTACAGTCATGATTTAAAATGTTACATAGTCATTAAATTACCTCATCTTGTCTCTTTAGCACAACTGTAGACTGCTGAAATTGGTCTATGTAACTAAGAAAATCTTTAGGAATGAAACTGGACATATAGCCCTATTAAAGAAAGCAAACCAATGCAGCAAGATCTTATTCAAATAACATTTGTTTGTTTGCTTTTAAATAACTTCTATGCTACATTTGCGATGTAAGTTTTGAGAACTGAGAACATCAGGCATTTTACTGGAAACCCCTAGTTTCCTTGCTCAGCCTGTATAACTCAGTTGAAACATATGTCTAAAACTTTTAGAGATGAAACTTAGATTATTGTGTTTTCCAGTTGATTATAAAGCCATGATGCTAGCCTCTTCGTCCATCTCTACTTCCAGCCTCTGACTCTGAACCTCATCCACATATCATTAAATTGTAAATTTGCTTTTATAAAAAAAATGTTTTCTATTTCAACTGTTAATGTTATACCACACTACCTAATAAGAGTGGAAAATCATCTATCTCTTCCTGAAATGATTTTTAAAAAATGTTTACTTTTAATTTGTTAATTAAAAATTCCACCTTCCCTTCACAGACACTATTATTCTATTAGGCAGAAATCTGTGACATTACAAAGATACCAGTGAGGTGGGAGTTGGTGAATGTGTGGGGAAGCACCGTATTAAAGAGAAGGATGGAGTGGGGAATTCATGGAGGTGAGACCGAGAAGGGGGAAAGCATTTGAAATGTAAGCAAATAAAATGATTGATAAAAAAGATACCAGATATGTTGAGTATATATACTTAATTTGAAAGTGGTATAAACTGGATAGTCATGATATCACGTGTTCAGGATCATTAGGATGAGGAAAAAAATATATATATATATAGAATGAGAAATGCAGAAAGAAAATTGTTGGAGTAATGTCCCATTAATTTGAGAAAATAATTATTTCTGAATGTTAAATGTAAAAGCTAGTACAGTGGAAATAGTGTGTTTTCACACTTCTGCAATCATACTGAGAGTGATATGAAGATTTGTGTTTCTTTTAAATATTTGTTAATTGGTGAAACTAATTCATTTTTTAAAAAAAGTAATAAAGATTAACACTGCATATTTTATTGTCCTGCCTTGTCAGCGACCCAGTTAATTGAGGGTGACAATAAAATTATTTTTCCTTATTTGCTCCCTCAGTAGTCCTCTAGAGTTCAAAGTTATTCAGCATAACTTTTCTACTTTGCAATCAGTGAATATCTAGCAATGCATTTTCCTACTGAGAGAACCAGGAATAATCAATAGGTGTGGCTATGCAGCATAAACATGTCCGTTTTGTCATTTTTTCTTCTTTTTTTGAAAACCACCCTTAGTCTATGGTTATCTGATAGGATGCATGGGATTATTTTAATCTTCTTGTATCTATTGAGGCCTGTTTTGTGACCATTTATATGGTCAATTTTGGAGAAGATACAATTATGTACTTAGAAGAACAGATATGCTTTTGTTTTAGGATGAAATATTCTATAGATATCTGTTAAATCCATTTGATTCATAACTTCTGTAAGTTTTACTGTGCCTCTGTTTATATTTTGTTTCCATCATCTGTCCATTGATGAGAGTATGGTGTTGAAGTCTCCTACTATTATTGTGTGTGATGTAATGAATGCTTTGAGCTTTAGTAAAATTTCTTTTATGAATGTGGGTACCCTTTTATTTGAAGCATAGATGTTCAGAATTAAGATTTCATCATGGTAGATTTTTCCTTTCAGGAATACGAAGTATCCTTCCTGACCTTTTTTGATTACTTTTGGTTGAAATTTGATTTTTTTTTTCTGATATTAGAATAGCCGCTCCAGCTCATTTCTTGGGACCATTTCCTTGGAAAATTTTTTCCCAACATTTTACTCTGACTTATTATCTGTCTTTGTCACTAAGGTGTGTTTCCTGTATGCAGCAAAATGCTGGGTCCTGTTTACTAATCATAGTCTATGTCTTTTTTATTGGGAGTTGAGTCTATCTATCCACAAGCAAGGAAGTCAATGGGGCCATACACTCTCCTCACCTTAATTATTTTTCTTTCAAAGACAAGACAAAATCAGTGAAAAAGTGAGTTCAGCTTATCAATATCTGTTCTTCTCAGACCTATACTAAGAGAGAAGGTAAGGAACATAGCATTCAGAAAATGGCATCATACCTAGAAAACTTGAAGGGCAATTACCTCTTTCCTATTACATAGATTCCATTTAAAATGCAAAGAAAAGCACAACACAACAAAGCAAAATTTTTATCTAATGACCATCAACCCTGACCTTATATTGTGACAGCAACAAGAATCTGTGCTCATGAATTCTTATAACTCACCATGAAGTTCTTAACCAACTGTTCTTCAATAGCTCTTCAATCTGTGAGCCAACATTTTTCTGATATAAATGCCAACAAAGGCATCCATTTGGTTTCTATGGAATGTATACAGGTGATCAGGCTAGTTTCTGTAGTATTCCCTTCTATAAGATGAGTTTAAACTTTAAGTTGAAGTGCATCTTCCACTCAAGGAATTTTTGGGTTATAAAATCAAATCATTCCTGACCACTGAGTTAATAAACTGACACCGCATGCTCACAGGAAGTTTCTTTTCTTAATCTAAGAACAGTTTTACTCAATGGCTTTCCAACATCCATAACATGCCATCAAATTAGAACCAAGGAAATGTAATGAACATTGCAGTTAGCTTGCTTTCAAACAGATTATGAAAACACAGCCTCCAACAAGGGTACCAAGAACAGTGTAATTCCATTCATCTTTGTCATTAGAATGAAGTTTTCTTTCCCTCTATTAATCTTCCCTTGCTTCTGTAAAACTGTTTAGGTGCCTTAAATCACATAGATTTTCTTCTCCAAAACAGCTGGCATTTGGTAAAGCATTTCAGTGTCCTGAATGTATTCTGGTTCCTCACCTTTTACAGCATTTCTTTTTTATTTGTCACTAAAAATACCTAAAACTCAACCCTGGTAGAGGATGGAAATTCTTACTCTTAATAAAAGTGACTAAGTTCCTGGTACTTTATTAAAGAAAAATCTCAGAGAAGTGGCTCTTTTGTTTATCCAGCCTTTCTCATTCAAATGTAAACTGAGCTCCTGTTGTGGAACCAGGAGATTAATGCTCCACTAGTTGTAAAGAAAAAAGGAAACCGCTCATTGCACATTAGAAATGTAAATGTTGAAACTGGAGACTCCTAAAGGTGTTCTCATTGCTTTGCAGTCTTTTAACTTCGTTCAAATAAAAAAGCTCATTACGTGGCATTTTAACCGTGAACACAGCATTTATAATGTATGCCTGGCCTTCTTGTCATTATATACACTAGGCACAGTGCAATTAGATAATGTTATTAATCACTCAATTAAAATCCGTTTACAAAAATCTCTATGTGCTGCTTAGTCTCTACAGATTGAACAAGTGCTATATTCCCTCTTGTACCTCATGGTCTGTATACAATGGTGCTTTCCATGTTTACTTCCCTAGTTCCTGATATCCACTCAAGTTAACACCTATAAACAACTTCAAGATGCTTATATAATCATTTAATCAGTTGTCTTTTTGCTAATATTCTTATTTTTTCTTTAAGAAATTGCTATGATCATTCTAGCCAATCCTGTCTGCACCAAATTGACTATATCAAAGTTTTAGAATTGTTAAGTAAATTGTAACTGAACTTGTTCCACAATAAATAAATAAATAAATACATAAATAAATAAATAAATAAAATCATAGGTTGGAAGGCCTCTTAGATATTTAATGGTACAAGAAAGCATTAATACAACCCTCAACAAAGTGTGGGGGAGAATATTCAGTATCTTTAAAATATATTTTACTTTGGCAATATCATAGAATTATTTTTCTGGACTCAGTATTTTATTCTTTTGACTTTCTAAATGAATTTATAGTTTCAAGTCTCTCTCTCTCTCTCTCTCTCTCCTCTCTCTCTCCCCTCTCTCTCACTTTGTGTTGTGTGTGTGTGTGTGTGTGTGTGTGTGTGTGTGTGTGTGTGTGTGTGCGCCACGATTCGTGTGTGTGTATGTTATACTGATACATGTAGGTGTGGGTGGAAGGGGAGACAATGCCTAGTGGAAGCCAGATATATCAGCCTTAGGTGTTTTCTTTAATTGCACTGCACCTTAGTTTTTGTAACAACATGTGTCATTGAACCTGCTGCATACCTTGCCTATAGGCAATACTGGCTGGCCAATCACCTCCCAAGTTTGCCTGCCTCTCTCCACACACCTAATGCTAACTTCATAGGCTCACATAATGCCTAGGTTTTACATGAGTACTGGGGAATCCAAGCTCAAGTCATCATGCTTAGACAGTAGGCATTTCACATCCACACATACCCCAGACATCAACATATCTCTGGGATTTCAAGTTCTTGATCTCTCTTTACAGTAAAAAATTTCAGACCTTGAGGTGGGTTAGTTAATTCTCCTTATATGTCTAAGTATCTTTTGTTTTTATGTTCTCATTGTGAGTAATTGATGTTCCAAATAAAATCTGTCAACTTAATCTGTCTACATTTATGCTGATTTTAGTTTCTTTTTTTACATCATTTCTCTGTCTTGGGCTAGGGGTCCACTGTATTCTCCTTCTTAATATTTCTTGGTAATAAGAACATCGTCATTTAATCCCCCAAACCCTAAAAATCCCTTTAATTTTCTGTTTCTTTTTTTAGCTTATAAAGTAGAAAACTCCCTTATGTATTTATACCTACCTATATTTGGCTGGCTGTCCCACCACTTTTCCTAACCTTCTGGCCATATTCTCTGATCAAAGTCCTCTACCCTGGGCTTTACCCTTCCGTCTTCACATTATTAACACTATTTTACCTCTTGCCTTCTCCCTTAATGCCTTCTTTTCCTTTCTTGAGTTCCTTCCTAGTTTCCCAGCTTTTATATACACTCACTCCCAAATAAAGAGGCTTATACAAAAGGTAGGGTCTGTATCAGGAAGCAGATATACTATTTATCTTTCAATACTTGAGTCACCTTACATAACAATTTTTTTCAATCCCATCATTTTCTGGTAAATTTCATAATTTCATTTTACTTAACCGCTGAACAAAATGCCACTGTATGTATAAACCACATTTTCCTAATCAGCTGATCGGCTGATAGGTATCTAGTTGAGTTCTGTCCCCCTGGTATTATGAATAAAGTAGCGATGAGCTTGGCTAAGCAAATATCTCTAGAGCAAATCACAGAGTTCTTCTGACCTACACTTTCTCCATAGACTTCAATATGTTTCTTCTGGCCATGCCTTGCCTTCCTCTCATAAATGCCTCCTTCCTTTTTGAAGTTAGTTTTGTGTAAATAAACTGAGTAGTAGTCTGTGAATTTTGTCACTGTTACAAGTTGTCTCTAATTAGTTGATTCAAATTAGCATTCATGAGTGATTAAAGTAGCCACACATTTAATATGAGCCTCACGGTGGAATCGATGTTGTAATTCTTTCAGCATTTATAGTCATTGTGTCTTTAAATAGTTCCTTTGTCCTTGTGGGACATGGTTCTGGGTTATCAGTATTCTATCCAACTCTATCACCATCAGAATTTTGTGGGAACTAGCCATGCCCCTCCCTAACCCACTCTATGACATAACACTTTTAAACACTGATGGTCTACATTTACATTCTATTGATTATTTCATTTAGAAAATTACATTAGATAATGAGTATTTATGCAAAATCTTTAATTTTTTTCATTGACCTCCTGGTTCAAAACCTGTAACTCAGCCAAATTTACTGTTGTTTAACAAAATATTCAAATGCCTTCCACATTCATTTCCTAGACAGAGATTAATTGCTATTGGTTAATAAGTATATATAATAGAACTATAAAGTTAGATCACTAAAGCTTTGGATATATGTACTTTTTAAAACTTCAGCAATTTATATAAATTTTATTTTTCTCTTATGCTTTGTCAATTCCCTGCAAATTAGTCTAATGAGAAAAAGCTTTCTAATTTTATTTGGTTACAGAATGCTTTCAGTATTTCTCAGGACTAGTTTGAGTGTACATCTTGATGCTTTGACTGACACTGCTTTTCTTGATTGTACCTCCCACTTTGCTCCTAAATCAGTCACTTGATCCATACTCTTGAGAAATATGTTATGCACCTCAGCTTCTAGAACCTTCTCTCTGTGTATTTCATTCTGAACATTTGTGTTTTCCTTTCAATTTTTATTTGTAAGCTATAGCATTGTGATAAAATTTAGGATATTTTACCCAAATATGGTACAGCGGTACATGAGAAAATATCAAGTCCTCTAGGACTGGAAGTACAGATGTTTATGAAACTCCATGTAGGTGCTGGAAATCAAGTCCTCTTAGCTGCTGAGCCAACTTTACAATCCCTCACAACATAATCTCAGTTAAATAGTGCCCTTTCGAAGAGTTCTACCAAATAGTTCATCAGATCCAAAATGTGCTACCATTAAAAAAGAATCTGAATATTTTTGAGTAGTAAAACTTCGTTGATTTTTTAAAACAATTTATTATAAAAGCAAAACCATTCCATACCATACCATACCATACCATAACATACTAATCTCTGTCTGGTTCAGAGGAAGTAGTTATGGTTCTCAGTAAATCCTTTTGGTATAGTACTTAGTAGGCATTTTGTTTCTACATTTACACCCAGTGTGCTTCCTTCTTCAACAGTTGCTTACAACCATAGGTACTGCAGAAGCTATGACATGAAAATGACATGGTTAGAAGATAAGACCTATAAAATTCTGGTAAAAAGAGATGAGCGATGTTTTCTTTAAGTTGGATGAAAGAAATATTCTGTTTGGTAATTTTGGGATTGCTGATTTATGTCAACTGCAAACTGAGTACTAAGCTGAATTGTTTACCATAATTTAAAGCTTTGAAACTTTTCAAATTCATGTATCAAATCACAAACAAGGTTACATGTTCACAGGACTATGCCTAGCTAACGCATTAAAGGGCATGAAATCACAGGGATTAAATTGGGCTTGCCATAATTTCGATCTCATTTGAAACACTGCCATGATTCAAATGTATTGATGTGTTGGTTTTCCCTTCAAATATGCTTGCTTAGTTCACTTAAATGAGGACTTAAATCTATTAAAATGTTTGGATGTCTTGTCAATTTTTACTTTCAAACTCTGGAACAAATTTTCTTTTTCAAAGTATAAACAACTTGATAACATGACACAAATCATAAAATCTTTTCACCAAGTGGCTTCAGCCTTGCCATCTTATTTCAGAAAACTAAATGGTTTTGCTATAATCAGTGTCAGGATCTTAAAGGAATTTATGCATTTGGGGATGACTTAATCCCTTGACTCTTAGAAAATTCATAGTCCTGGTGACAGTTCATATGATACTACCTACTTTTCCTGTTTTATACATTCATTTCCTTGATGTACTATGCATTGGTACCCCTTTACATAGGACATTTTGGTAACAATTTCATTGTTCCTTATTTCCATTGCAAACCCTTCTCTCTTACCTATCATTGCTGGGACCATTAAGAACTACTCCAGATTTGTTTAAAGTAAGCAAAGAATATCACTTTAATACATATCTTACTATTTCATATAAATCTCTTGATTCCATTATGTCCTTCAATGACACTCTGGAGTCATTTCTTCTGAACACTACATTATTCACCAGGATATTTAATAGAAATGGAAATGGAGCCATATATGCAACATCATTGCTGTTATCAGTCAACAAAGTATGAAATCTAATATTTGTGACTCTAGTTATAAACTCCTTCTACTAGATATTTTTAACCAATTTATTTTAGTTGCCTGGCTGTAATCTTACAAACCAAGCTGATTTGAGAAACTCCCCCCTTACCCCATACCTATAAACAATCCCTAATTAAATGGCTTTGACCATTTATTATAAAATATGTTATTATATAAAATATGTTTATAAGGGAATCTGAATTGTAACCCATGGGGAAAACTGTTGAGAAGGCAAACTGTGATTCATTTGTGCTGCTTTATATATATAGACTTTCTTGTGTACAGAATTTGACAAAATTGCCTTATTTACTCACCTCAGTAAATGTAGTCATCTGCATATTTCTGTTGAATGATCTTCCTTCATCCATAATGTTTCTGTTTTAGCTGTTCTGGTGTTATACAATAAAAATAGAATACGAACTGTAGTTATTTTTATTATAAAATCTAACTGACAAGAAAACAGAAGAGGCAATATGGGCCCTTCTATATCTCAGCTGTGTGAAACAGATTATAAATAGCAATATATGGTGGATGAGGTATATGGCAAATCTGAGGTACAAATGTATTCTTGGCAATCAAATATAAGACTGAACTGTTTTCTAACTAATATCAATAACAATTTTCTGCTATGATAGATGAAGTCTTTGGTTAACACTGTATTTGACCTGCCAAGTAACATGTAACACTTAGTGGAGCCAAGTCAAGTGTCTTTACTTGGAAGATAAGACGTTGGAAGAAACATGTCAATGTAAAACTGAATCCATGCACATCTGCAGTAGCAAGAACATGCAAGAACACACATACATTTATTTTGTGTCACATTTGTGCGTGACATTTTATGTGATTTTTTTTATATCACAGACTTTATGCTCAAGAACCCTGTAGTTGAATTGCAACCAAAGCAACAAATAAAACCAAAAGAAATCACAATGAACTCCCTCACAGTATTTTAGGTTTACATCATTTTTGTCAGGCTGCATTCAGAGCTCTCTTGGCCTTCATCCTGTGGGCTGTGAGCTAGACATGCCTTTAGAACAAAACTTGGTATTTATCCTTGTGTTAGGTAGCAATAGCTTGCACAGTGTAAACAGATCTCTATCTGTACAGCTTGCTATTCTACAATTGGGTCTGTTACCAAGCAGGTGAGGAGGGGCATTCCTGATACTTTTACCACAATGATCATGCATGTCATATCTTATGCTGGGATATTGTATAAATCACATAAATAGACAATATTGTTTTAAACTAAATATGGGACTGAAACATCAGCACAATTATATCTCCAAACACATTTGGACTCTCCAAAGTTTGTGAAAGACTAAAAAAGACAGTAAGAAAATCTGGACACTTTACCATTTTGCTCTAAGTATGAGCTTGTTATGTATGTTAAGTATGACTCACTCTGCTCAGTGTTTCTCTCAACATCCTTGTAGTGACTTCTGAGCCACTGAAACTATTGTTCATTTCCACTTTCTTACTATTCAGACCAGAGGTACCTTTAGCTGACAGTGTTGCAACATCTAAACTATTATCATTAGTTTTTAGGCTGTTTTTTCTTTATTTAATTTGTTTTCACTAGCACTGAGGATAAAATGACCTTTCAGGAATACTATCCAATTGCAATGCAGTTTAGCTTAGTAAATGAAAATGAACAGTGGAGACAAGCTCTAAAGTTGTCACTTATACCTGGTCACCATATTTATCTTCCAAACCCCTCAATTGTATTACCTATAAAATAAGGAAATACACATGGTTTTTTTTGATGATTAGATAATTTAAGCAGCCTTGTATTAGTATCTTAATGAGAGTTCACTCTCTGAGTCATAGAAACATGAAGAAAAAAAAGAACAGATTGTATAAGAAAGAAAGTCAAAGGTATTCCCCTAGTCATGTATCCATCTTTCTTCAGTCCCACTTCTTTTTATTTAAAAAATTTATTTATTTAATGTATGTGAGTACTCTGTCATTGTCTTCAGACACATCAGAAGAGGGCATTTGATCCCATTACAGATGGTTGTGAGCCACCATATAGTTGCTGGGAATTGAACTCAGAACCTTTGGAAGAGTAGTCAGTGCTTTTAATCACTGAGCCATCTCTCCAACCCCCTCTGTCCCACTTCTTAAAGTATCTAATACCTTAACAATGCAATATTATAGATCCCTTTTTCCTTATTTTCTATGTGTACACATTTGAGTGGTAGACCTATTCTATTGGCAAAATGATGACAGGAATTCCAGTTCCTTTCAGTTTAGTAAACATCTAGTAGCCATCTGGATACTGTGGCACAATACACACAAAACTACTCTCATCCTGCACTTATAAGGTCATCCATGTACCCACAGTAAATGGGCCAATTTTGCCATTTAAGCTTGGCATATGCTTTCAGAGGTGTTGATTATTCAAAATACCTGTTTGTCCAAGTCTATTAAGCTCTAAAACTACATTTTAATGGCCCCTTATATCTAAGCCCTGCTAATATGGCAAACGCTTCAGACCTACTTATGAACACCATTAAATTTCACCACTAATTACTAATATAGGAATGAAATTAGCACCTGTCTCAACTGCTTTCCATTTTAGATTGCACTTAATAAATAGTTAAGAAAATCCTCTGTTGCTAAACATTTACTGAGGCCATTTGCATTCTGATCCTCAATGAGCTATTATGATGTATAACCCTGTATAATCATTGAAGGACAATTGCACAGGGCTTCATGCCATTGACTGTACTTCTGCATCTGAACTTGAACCGATGTATATATCTTACATTTTAGAATTAGTTTTTATCGTATGATATCAAGTTACGTAATGTAGAGACTGTTCTGCTTCGTCTCCAGCACACTGGGAGGAGAATATCAGTGAAGTAAGTAGACCCTTTCAAAGAGAACATCATTAGATAACAGTGGCGAAAAAATTAAGGAAGACTTAATGACACAATGAAAAGATATTTTTTTCTGATGCCCTTGCTTTGTGAGCTTTTGATCTATGCTACCCCCTAAGAAAGGCTTGCAGAGTTTTGAAGTGCACATAACCTGGTATATTGGTAAATAGCCCCATGCTGTAGGTAGCAGAAGTTAATGGCATACTAGTGTTAGCTGGGATGTGGCTTTGGAAGCTTCCCATCTCTTGAGAATATAATTACCACTTGGTGCTTCACTGAAAAGGTTTAAGAAAAAATCCTGTAAACAGAAGTATGATAGAAAAATGCTAGGAAACCTTCCACTGAGCTCCAGTTTAACTAACCATGGGATACAATCAATTTCCATGCATCTTGGCCCAGTCCCGTTATATAGCTATATAGTCATCTGCTTTGGGATTCAGACCTACTGAGGGTTATAGTTGGTGCAACTCATCACAAATAGTGGTCTATTAGGGATATCTTTGAAATTCTTAAAAATGCACCACAATGTATATTTTCAAGTTTGTAATAATTTCTTCTTTAAAAAAAAAGAAGAAGAAGAAGAAGAAGAAAAACCTTTCAAGATAGCCAGGAGGTGGCAGCATGGCAGTAATGTAGAAAATGGAGACATCTAACTTCCAGTAAATGAAAATCAGTTTTTCCTTCTTTTTGGAACGATAGCAGATTCACAAGCATACAGTTTTCTCCTTAAAGGAAACGCAGTTAAGAGACTGTCAGTAAGATCTAAATGACAGCTTGACCAGAGCAGAACTGCAAAGATATGAAATTGGGCTCCTTTTTCCAAATAATGTGGAAGGAAGATGAAAGGAAGAGAGGAGGCAGACGTGAGGCTCTTAACGTGCTGCTTTCTGACCGCTTTAAATAAGCTCGATGGAACCCATTAGAGAATCTTTTAAAATTCCAGAGAAGATGAGCCCTGGTATTGAAATAACCAATTAATTCCATCTAGGCCATTAGGAAAGAATTAAAGGTCATTATTGTAATTGCACAGGTTCAAAACAAACTCCTCACATTTATCATCTTTAAAGTCCATTTGGGCTTTAAAAAAATGCACAAAGCCTATGGATCTATGATCTTATGAATCTGTCATAGAACAAACATGTGCATTTTGCAAGAACTCTATTCATTTGTGACCCTGCCTCACAGCTATCACAATTAACTACAGGTATTTTCATAATAAATATAAAGACTTTTAAAATTTCAGATAACAATCTACACGTCTCTGGCAACATATAGTGTTAATAAATTTACAAGGAAAGGAAAAAAAACAATCCCCTAAAAATCTGTAATAAAATTTTATAGTTGAAATTCTGTAGAACATTTTGTAACACAGTTTATTGTTAAAAATATACCATCCAGCACGTTCCGGAGCAGTTCTCCTTTTTCTTTCTAAATGCATAATGTTCAATAAACCCTCAGTCTCCTGGGAGTAGAATGGTCCATTGAGAATGAAGGAGGTATCCATTGTAAGCAGTGGTTGTCCACATATAGGAGAAACAATTTGTTTATTTAATGTTCTTTCAAAATTCATTCATCACATAATGTAACACTCACTAATCTTCTAGCCCAAACTGAAACATTTAGAGGATTTGAATAGATTCATTATACAATTATAAAAAAATAACAGGAGATAGTTCCTAATTGGATAGACAAATCATTTCAGTGATTTCTAAGTAGTCCTAATATCTAACTAAATTGATATAATAAGTACTTTAATGTACTATTATAAATTGAATAGTTCACCAAAATTACATATAGTAAACTAGAATGAATTTACAGAATGAAAAACTCCATAAGTTGGTATCTTCAAATATCAGAATAACACACAACCCTAGAGAGAAAGTCACCAATGATGGGCAGCCTGGGGAACTGATTCAAGCCCCTAATGCCCTGCAGTTGACAGCAAAGGTCTGTTTGCTTTTAAGGTTTTGAGAGAAATCCAAACATGCTCCAGGAAACAGAATCTCAGTCTCATGGACACAGAGCAACTTAAGAAGACACAATGGTTTGACGTGAACAGTTCTTGTTTAGCATCATTGGACGCTATGAGCATGTGGGTCCAGTACACTTCTATGCTTGCTTAGAAGAGTCACAACGGTTTTTCCTCTGTGTGTACAGCTGCCCATTGTGCTCTCTAAGTCTGACCTTGGTTTTGTGTGAGTTCTTTCCTTACTGGGGATAAGGACTGGCTCTGCAATTTTCTTGTCACAGAAAAAAGCTGTTGCCAAGAAAAACTAAACAAAACAGACTAGTCAGATTAGAGGATACATATATGTAAAATTAAGAAAATGATTGGGTCCAGGCAATAGAAACAGTAATGATATTCACTGGGCTCCTATTCCATGTCAGGTCTATTCATAATGATGAAATGTATAATAAATTCAGCCAGGAAGTGAATCAGGGATACTCTGTAGATTTTGAGTGAAGCCATTATCCAAATGAAGATTTTTCTCTAGGTGGTCATGTTAAAGCGAATGTTGACTCCAGTGAAATACATGAAAGAAGACACGAGTGGTTTCTTAAAACACCCTGCTCATTATTACATACTAGTTTGAGGCAGAAAAAGGATAATTATTAAAAATATGGACAAATTTGGTAATCACACTGCTAAAAATATTATAAAGTAGTGCCCACCCTTTGGCTATTCAGCTATTAATTTTAATTTCTCTACATTTAACTAAATGCATTTATTGTCATAATTAATACAATGAATTCTATCTATGGGCATAAAATACAACCTTTTAATGTTAGTTAACATATTATTGTATAACATTTTAGTGCTATAGCTGTATGATTGAAGGGAAGGCCAACTTTTACACTTCGATTCCTCTGGACTTTGAAATGAACATAGCATAATAAAAAGGAACGAGATATTTTTCGATGTTGAACATTTTGTAGTTTCTTTTTAATCCTAGTTGTAGATAACTGTTAAGGCAAAGTGATATACATTGTTCAAATTAAAGATTTCCTGGACTTTAATTTATTTTGCATCTTTGATCTTTTTCTGTCTTAGACCTTTGTAATTGCAATTTTTAAAATCTGCTCTGCCTACATACTGTTTGTCCCAATCCTGTTCACTTGATAATGTAAAAACCACTCTTCTAATTTTTTTCTCTGAAAAAACTTTTGCCTAAAATGTTTTTCTTCCTGAAAAGTATATATTTAGGGAAAATAATTTGAAATGAAATGTTACAAAATTAACATAGAAAATTCGTGTGTTAAACTCTTTAAATTCCAGACTTCAACATTTATTTCTAAATGTGTCTGTCATTTTCCTTAGCCATTCCTCCAAAATACAGAAATGCCACAACATAGTAAGTTGAACTTGAGAGCAAACTAAAGTAACGGTCATCATTTCACTTCCATGTAACACAAGCACAGTTTACTTCCACTTGGTAATAAAGACAGGAACATTTTAAATGCACTGAGAGGCCGTGTCTACTACCATTTACTTTATTCAAATGAGTGTTCACAATATAATTACATTTATTCTCTTATGGAAATAAAATATTTCATAAAATAATCTATTTAGATACACAAGAAAAACATAACCTTTGTGACTAAAACATTAATAAAATTAGTATTAAAATCAGAATCTCTTGAACTGCTGCTAAAACAATGATATTAGGACAAGTGATTTGATTGCTTCTTTAAGGCTTCGGTTACTACTGGGCTTGGATTCTGTCTCAGTAACATTTGGGGACTTCTGCCATGTCTTCCTTTCTTTTAAAGTCCATAGCTGGAAAATCCTTGTTATTGTTAATCCTGATTGTACACAACTGTAATCCTCTCTCTTGGAAGGGAATAATGGGAGTATCATTAAAAGTCACCCTATGCTACACAGTGAACCATGCCCAAGAAGACAGAACAAGAATACATACTCCAAAAGAGCAGAACCATGCTTATATGTGATAATTTATTTTCTCTTTCTGACAAAATTCTTTGGGTTATCTATCTTTTCTCTCAAGTATGAATGCAACTAGGAAATGTGTTCACATACATTCATGCATAATAAAGTTAACTTTTACTAGTTTGGAATAGGCATGTGGGATATAAATTATACAATTTTTTTTCTGTATTTCCATTGTCTGCACAGGTAGATGCAGTGATAACTTCAAGGTTTTCAGTAGTAATCAATAAATAGTTGTTTATAATTTGACAAATTGACAATGAAATAGGCAAAAATAATTATTTTCTGAAGGAGGGAAGAAAGGCTAGTGAATGGCTGTAAAATTACTGAAATGTTGACACTCGAATTATTTAGCAAGTAAAGGGTAGGATTTGGAATGTGTTAGTTTCATTAATATCTACCAGATTTAGACTTTATTATAATGACATTTAAAGTATGAATAGTTAAGAATTGATAAAAACTTATTTAACTGAACTATCTACATATGATTAGTTTTTATTAGCTAATTAAGAAATTAAGTCTGGAATATTGCATGGGTATTGGAAACAGAACCCAAGGTTCCAGCTGCATATGTAGCAGACGATGGCCTTATTGAACATTAACAGGAGGAGAGGCCCTTGGACCTAGGAACGCTCGGTGCCCCAGTGTATGGAATGCGAGGGCTGGGAGACAGGAATGGGTGGGTGAGTGGGGGAGTGCCCTCATAGAAGCAGAGGAAGGGAGGATACGATAGGGGTTTCTGGAGGGGAAAACAGAAAAGGGGATACAGTTTGAAATGTAAACAAATAAAATATCCAATAAAAAAAAAAGAATAGCCACAGAAAATCAGGTCTGAATTCGGTAATGTCTGTAGACTACTAAATATTATTGTTCCAATGTTGCTTACCTCTGTACTATAGATATTATTATGAATATGGATTTACCATTAAGGACATTTGTTGTGGTAAATATATAAAAGAATTTGCCATCCCACGCTACTGCCGGCTCTGGTGGGCCACATGGCATCTATGGGGTATTTTCATCAATCAGCAAAGTGTCTCAACCGCTAAGCTCCCAATCTCCATCCCACACTGATGCCAGTTACTCTTTGAGTCTGGCAGCAAGCAGCTGAGCTCTTGCAACTCTATCATCTAGTCCCCAAGGCGGGTCACTGCCATTCCATTGTCATACAGAGTCCATCAATTTAGCAGCTCTCTTGCTGCAGACTTTGCTCACATTCCCAACATCTGCCCCCTATGGTTAGCATCATAATTCCCAGTAATCCCTTAAATTCAAAACTCATTAAGCTTGTAATTTAGCTATATCAGTAAATTCAAACTCTACGATATGTCTGCACAATAAACTCACAACCAATTAATAAGGACACAAACTGCCCATCTAGATAACACAAATTGTCCTATAAATACCCATCCCTTATGAAATATTTATAACTACCTGTGGCCATTTAGGCCACACGGGTCTGGGTCATCCTTCTCTGCCTCCATCTTGGTTCTCTTCCTCTTTCTCCTCTCTCCTGCTTTACAAAAATGTGGTCCTTGACTTACTTTTTCACTGCCCAATCACAGGCCTTGCCTTATCTTGTGCCTGTCTTCACCTGCATAAAAACAATAATTACACTTTGCCCTTTCTGTCTAATTAGAAAGGGAACTTTTCTCTAGTAAGCTGAACACAGCCTTTACCATTTTGTAGTCTACAAAATATAAAACACACCTAATACCCAGTCCGTCATTTTTGTCGATTAAGTAGTACCTTCTGTTATCTATCTTAGCTTAAGTCTTAAAATCTATGTGTTATGTCTTGGTTAGCTTGTATACTATCTGAAAACTATCCAGTTAAATATGTATTCTCAATGTTCAATAACCTGGGTGGGCTATGAGAATATAACTAGTCTTCAGCCCTGTCAGAAATCTGAGAATGACCAATACTATCTGAAAATATAGGAAGACTAACACAGCTTCCTGAACTGAGACAAGTTGAAGTGATAACTGTCTACAGGTACATATATATAAGTTAGCAACATATAAGAGTATCAATCTTTAGCCTTCTGCCCCATTATCATCTGACAGACCTTTGTAACACAGAATTTTGAAGGACTGATTATTCTGACTTGGCAGAGATTATCAGTTGACTATTCTGCATGTGTGTCCTTTTCTGGACAGTATTTGTCTGTAGATGAAATAGGCAATTTCTGCTCGATGGCTCTCTAGCCACAATGCATTACCTCACCTGCAGGTAGAGATGCTCAATATCTTCTTTGATTCCACAAAAGGGTAGCTGTTAGGAACAGATATGTTTTAACAACGAAATAATAAATAACACTAAATGTCACATTTTGTGGATTTCTAACATTTTTGAAAACCATCTAACTATGTAAGCAATCTTGGCTGTTGTCCATTAACTACTCTTAGCTATTTCTAATAAATTATCTTGAAAACACCCTAACAGTAAACTTAGAGCTATGAATTTGTTATTTGGCCCTTAACTCATATGTTTAACCATCTTAGCTCCAGAATAATAGCAGTTATAGGGCGGGGTCTAAGCTTTGTTTGCTTAAATGTGTTGTATAGGCACAATGCCTATATGAGAGTAACAATATTAATTACGAATTTATATCAATAAGAAATTTGTACCAATGATAACTTAACATTTGTATCAATTAAATTCTGTACCAATATAAGAGATTATAACGTCAACTTAGTGACAAATATAAGGATTTCTACCAAATGAGATTATGGCTGTACAGTCAATTCTAGCCAACTTCTCCCTGTCAATTATGGACATTTTTAAATTCCCGAAAAAAGACAACCTCAGTCCAACCACCGTCAGCCCTCCAATTCCAGGTGGACGACTCTTCACAACTTCTTCAGGCTGAATGTGGGCGCTGAGATATCTTGAAGGATGAGGAGTGATGGGGGAGTTGTTTGGCCTTAAGAAGGCCACACAACAAGTGTTGTAGACTCTGCTGTCTGTCCTGCTGGATCCAGCAGAAAGTCCCTGAGATCAGGAGTTCAGCAGGTCAGTTCAGCACATCTGACAATGAGACTCACCAAAGCTGTAGATTCTGTAATATTTAAATCTCAAAACAAAATTTTAGTATCATCAAGATATCTGTATGGATTGTATCAGTCTGTGTAGGGTGTATAGACTGGTTAGAATGAAATTTTGTTATTTTTTTGTTGTTGTTTTATCATCTTGAATTTAGTTTTTCAGGAGGTTTCCTTTTATCAAATCTGATCCATATAGTTCTCGAAGGTGTCCAGAGCCTAATTACCTTTTCTAAAAACTCAAAGACTAAACCTTTTCCCCATATCAGCATATCCTTCAGTTAGCAACTAGAAAAGCTTGTATCTTGTATTCTCTTCCACAGAAATAATACTATCACAAAACTCAAAAATCACGCCCACTTTGAAAATTAGAACAATTTAAAATGAATGAAGCAAACTAAACCATACTGTATGAGCCTGTTTTGGCTTCTTTAATCTTACATGCCAGGAAATCAACCCAAAACTCCCATGGAGCCCATGTTAAGAGAATATGAACCTCCTGTAGATCATGATATATCATCTATCTGTTAAGCTCTCTTCCTGGAGCGTCAGGCTTCCATTCACTAACTACTTCTATAATACTAACAACTTCTGTAATATATGTTTGTATGCACTCTGCTTGGAGGTACAGACATCTATTTTCCCCTGTACTAGTTGTAAATTGAAGGCAGAATTTCCCCACATGACTTGGGCAAAATCTGTACTCTCTCCTTCTAACTATATAAACAATTTAATCACACTTCTATTAATACCTGTCAATAAGAAGCAGGTTGCTCATCAAACCAGGATTTTAATCCAAAATATGCATAGAGCCCATGTTAGAATCTGAGGATCCTATAAGACTTATCAGAGTATTATATCTTTAAGCCAACTATCTGTTAATATCTTTACCTGGAGCTTCTATGATATATGTATGTTATGTGCCCTCCCTGTTCCTACAGACTTTTATTTATTTATTTATTTATTTATTTATTTATTTATTTATTTATTTTAGTTCTGAATCATGGGGGAAATTCCTTATGTGATTTGGGCATTGTATATAAATCTATTCTAAAAGCAAATAAACCAGTCCTTGAATTAAGCCACTCTCCCTAGGCTCTGCTCTTTGACCTTTTCACAGCAGGGGACCTAGAGTCTGCCAGCAGACTCCCCAGTGCTCCTTTTTTGTTCAAGGTTCCCCACACTTGGGCAATCATGTGACTCATCATGGTGCCACCCCTCTCTCACTTACAAAACTCTTACTAACTCTAACTCTTAGGCTGATAATCTTAAAATTTTAGTGGATTCTTGCCTAACACATTCATTCGCCACCTGTTATAGTAAATACATAACAAGATACTATCAACCCATGCTAGTGCTGCCAGCACTGGTGGGCCACAGGACATCTGAGCGGTATTTTCATCTCAGTCAGCAAAAGGTCTCACCTTTAAGCTCCCAATGTTCAACCCTCACTGACACTGGCTACTATCTGAGCCCTGCAGCTGCCCTCTTCTGACTGTGGACTCTGCTGCCATTCCTAAGATCTGCCCGCTGTGGTTATAGTCACAACTCCCAGTTAACCATTAAAATCAAAACTCAATATGCTTAAAATTTAACAATCAGTTTTATATCTTAATTTAATCTCAATCCACAAAACGTCCACATAATAAACTCACGACTAATTGATCATATAAACTGAACGTTGGCCAGGTACATGATATTTATATATCTACCACCAAAATACACTCCAAGGTTGGTGATTCCTCATGATTATCTATTGTAGTACTTCTCCACCTGTGGATCATGACACCTTTGGAGGCTATATATTGGCTATCTTGGATATCAGATATTCATATTATGATTTGTAATAGTAGCAAAATTACAGTTATGAAGTAGCAACGAAATAATTTTATGGTTTGAATCACCACAACATGAGAAACTATACAAAAAGGCCACAGCACTGGGAAGGCTGAGAACTATTGATCTTAGAACATCTTCCCATGCTTTGCAAAAACTGAAACTCGGGCTTGTTAGTAATCTTCATTAGACATATTGTCACTAAATAGTGATCATTAACACAGGTACTACTCAAGCCAGGTACTACTCAAACCAGGGAAATTTTTCTTAATAAAATTTCTGAGATAAAAGTTTACATTTATATACACACATATATGGTTCAACTTTAAATACTAAAAATATTCACGAACAATGCATTGACACGGAATTTTCTTTATGTTTTAAGGTCACAGAGTTCTGTTAACAGAGTAGTATTTTGGTCAGAGGGATCTGGTCTATTAGGTCATTAATCTACTAATTAAAAGTTCGTGAAATAAGATTCACCAAGATAGTTTGATAGTCCCATGCTAAAGTTTCGCTAGAAAAGCTTTTAATAAAGTTTAAAGAAGTGGGTCAGGCAAGAGAAAAGAAAGCCTTAAAATGAACTACAATTCTAGCATTAAAGTTTAGAATTAAAATTTTCATGATAGTGTCAATAGAGTTAGTTGTGGATCCTCCAATGGAAAGTTTAGAAATGCCATAGAAACCATAAAATTTTAACTGGCTTAAATAATACAGTATTAATGATGTTTATCATTTCACAATATAATTTGTGAATCCCAATTGTATCTCTAGTTTATCTGTGCTTTGGAGTTGAACTTTTTAAATCTATTGACTTCCTGCTCTAGACAGTTATATCTAGAATAACACCCTTAGAGTCGGATGTGTTTAGTGTCAGAAAAGATGGAATTATACTTTTAGGTAGATTCTTTCTTTGATTGTATTACAGTTACAGTTTATAGACTCATTTTAACTTGCCGTGAAGGTGTGGTGACAAATTAATGCAAATTATTATGACTTATTTTATGATTTCTAAGGTTATACTTTTGCTTTACAACAAACCTAGAATGATTTTTTTTCCAATTATTTTAGTTACTTGCGGATTTGCTGCAAAGCTCTGACAACTGACCAGTCACTTACATAGGCATCCACTTACATAGGCAGCGAATGCATAAGGGCTGTGGGCAATTTTACGAACAAAATTTAAAACAAAGGATGAATAGTTACCTTATTTTTGGATGAGATGGCTAAAGATATTATTCAATTGCCTCCAAATCCTTGGAAAGATACAAAAACTTGAGCTCTTGCAGGAGGGCCTGCAGTAGAAATCAGAGAAGTGAATGAGCTGCGAGATACTTTGCTTGCACTCATTACTCTGGGCTCTTTGATTTCCTTCAACTGCATTTTATTGAAAGCTATTTAATGAAATTATAATTAAACTCTGCATTTTAGTTTAATTATAGATTCTTTCCCACACTGGTGCCTACTTCTGAGTATTCCCAGTATCATCAGTGCATATTACATTTTAATTTTTGGTCCTTGGGGAGAACAGTGTACCCAGCATGTAAAGGATTACTCGTCATGACTCGGTGGGCTAACAAAGCTTCTGTTAGAAGGGGAAGTGTAATGAGAAAAAAATAAGATTTTATTTCTTCTTGTTAAATTATTAGCTCTGATATTGTATGCAAGAAAGAAGTTGGAATTGTTTCTCACTGTACTGTGCAATATGCTTGCTTTGAAAGTCAATAAAAAGAAATATGCAGGGTGCACATCTCCTATAATGGGAAAAGCATCGTTTGGAAACGTAACATATGCACATTCTAAAATGAAGAAAGAGCTAGGTTTCCACAAAGAACTTGCAAGAATTGCTTTTGCCAAGATAATACATTTAATATCAATCCTTTTTCTTTTCTTTTTTTTAAATGAGCATCATCACTATTAACCTGGGAGGGATTTAAACAGAGCCTTTAAACATGTTTACACACATGGAATCAGTAATTCTTTTGATAATTTGATTGTTTATCTTTATACATTTAATACACTTAAATTATTTGTCTTCATATTTCAGACTCATGCATAATGCAATTCAGTCAACAGATATTTATGAATTATTAACTTGCCTCACAGTGTTAAACTAGAGAACTTCTAAGGCAATAGAAATGTGGGACACCAGCCCAACAAGATAGTCTCCTACTCTTAGGATTTCCTAAGCATCTGAGCAGACATTTTATTTCAAAGCCTGAATCACTTTTTATATAGTGAGCATTTGTGGCAGCAACTCACATGATAAGATATTGCAGATCAAGAAGTAAAGCTCCAGAGGCAAACGTCTTCGTCTTTATGGTTCTTGTGTATTATCGGGAGAGCTATTTTCGGTCACTACAAACGTCTTGCCAACAGACAGCAGCGTAGTCAAGGGAAAAAATTACTGGGCTTGAATTTCAGAGCTGACTGGTCTACTTTTAGGTTTGTACAATTTGTCTGCGCAATCCTGACTCTTCCAAAATTTTCCCAATCTAGGCTTCCATGTATGTCGTCAGGGAATCATAAAATGTACAGATATAGCTTCCTCGATTCACACATTTGTAGCTTACCTCCATTTAGAAAATTTCAAGATTCTCAATAATCTTTTTAAGATTAATTTTTAGTCCTTCCATTAACTGTCAGTATGAAGTCATCACAGTTCATCAAGTGGTCTCAAGGAGTTAGGGACACTGATGGAGATTTATTACACTGAGTTAAATAATGCAGCCAGGACAGCACAGGCAAGTTTTCTGAAAGAAGAAGAGAAGTTGGTAGCTGCTCAGGCTAAAGGTAAGGGCTTGGAATAGAATTGGGAAGTCACTGGTCTTCAGCCCACACTGGAAACTGAAAGAAGCTTAGCTGTTACATTGGTGAATGAATGCAGCAGCCAGAGCAGCAGCTGTAGTAAAGCAGATGAATTTGCCAGTGAGAATGAAGGCAAACAGGCAAAAGCCAAACTTTTCCTTCAACCTCTTTATATCTGGGATGCCCCTGGAAGATGAGAGCTCTATTTAGATTAGATATCCCCACTTCAAATAGCATGGTTAAGAAAATTTCTCATGGATACATACAGTGGCTTGTCTTTTGGTTGATGCCATTTCCAGTCAGGCTGACAACCAATGAACCATCATAGACCCTAAGAAAACCATCATCTCATCAACCTGTCAATTAGAACTTTAATAATGGTCTCAAGATACATGTTAAACGTTACTTGCATGACATCCAAACATCTCTGCTAGGGTACATTTTCCCATATCACAGCTACTGTCTTGTCAAATTCCTGAAAGAATAAAACCTCAAGGAGTCACTGGGAGACAGAAGCCTCTTCTGCACAAAGGGATCCAATCTGGAACCAGACAAAAAAAGCAGCCAAGTGTGCTGAAAGGCTTGCTGGGCACAGTGGTTCAGTCCCTGTTCCTGAGACAACAGTATATGCCCCAAGGAGATGTATATATTTTTGGTCTTTGTGTGTTTGTCGATACACATGTGCACATTCTTGTGTGTCTGGGCAGTACTTCAGATAAAAGCTGTAGGAGATATTTCTTAGGAATTTTTTTCCTGTTTCAAAGTAAGCGTTTGACACTTGTCTAAACAAACTCTATTTTGATCATTGCATTTTGCAGAAAAAGATCTGAGGTCCAGATGTAAGAGTGTTTTTAGCTCCCATGTACTTCCTGTGATAGTACAGGTCAGTCAGGAAAACACGATGATTTCAAAATGTGGACAGTTATAAGGCATGCAACATATTTATAAAGCTCTCTTCTGTGATCGTCCTCACACAGATGTTTAACATCACAAGTATTTTTAGAGTTGAACTCCCAATTTTATGCTTTTCAGGCCAGAAGATAAGAGAATGTGTGTTCTGACTACTTGGAAATGTGTGCTTAAAATTAGCTGGCTATTATCTAGTTAACAAATGAGATCTTCTGTCTGCTGTGCTGTGAAGTGGAAATGAGCAGTTGCTGGGAAGGGGATATAAATGGTGCCTTACAGGGCTATATTGATCTCCTATTTGATTCCAATTTAAATTTTGAAGGAAAAAGTTGTTTTAAAAGTCAAATATCTGTTGGAAAACACTGTCTTGATCCAGACAAGCTTCTGCTAGTGACATTGTTCTATGCATGTGCTTAGTTCTCTGCAGAAGGTACTAATTTTGGTACTCTGTAGAAGGGACCATATTTTGGATTTAGGACATAGGTAAAGAGATTATAATCATGCTTATGAAACACATTGTTTATTCTTCCATGCTCCAGGTCAACTGATATTTTCTGGGTGTCTTTTGTGTGCTGGCTATTATGCTTGGTGCTAAATATGGCAGAAAAGCAAAATCCTTCTACGTAGCAGTTTCAAGTATTTTGAAAGAGAAAATAAGACAGCAGTTGTACTAATTCACTATCACACAGTGGAAGACATTTCAGAATTCCCCATAATGAGGGCATAAACCTGCAAAGGCTTGGAGAGAGGATGCTTTGAGGTGAATATAACAAGAATCCGACTGAGTGGGGCGTTAGTGCAGAAACAGGAAATAATGTGAAAAATCCAGAAGTGGATTACAGAACATTCACTGGGATTCCTAGAACTGGAGGGAAGCATAGCTGAGTAGGAGCCACTAACTCCTGAAACACCTAGACCAAGAAGAGCATATGGCAACATAGACTGTAGAAAATTTCCACTTGACTTCATGGGGAGGACAGCATGGAGTGGATTAAACTTTCATGCAATCTCCCTGGATTGGAATCAAAGATGGGCTGAGCTGAGAATAAAATCGGAATCAGAAAAAATAACCTAGCATCATGATTCTGTGTGGAACTTTGTGTATCACACTTCCCTCTATCTACAAACTTAGACGTCGAATCAGAATGGCATTAAGAAATTAGTGAATCCTTACATTATACCTCTAATTATGCCATTCTGTGATTAAGAAAATGAGAGCCAATGGAGGAAAACAACTTCCCCAAAGTCATAAAATTTCTGACAAACCAAGAATTTGAGACCCAATCTCCTTCCTTTAAAAAAAAATAACTTAAAATTCACCAGGATGCAGCCCTCCAGCTTCAGAGAAATATTTTAACTAGCACATTAATGAAGTGCCTGTGTTAGCAGCACCATAAAGCAAGTGACCTTCATGGATAAGTCTCTGGTTAAAATTAAAAAGACAAAGTAAAATGGGATCCGATTATTGATGTAATTAGTTGATAATCTTGTGAGGTGACAGATTCATTAATGCCTACTATTGATGGATGATTATGGAACATTCAGATTTCTGAGCTGGAACCCACGTCCAGCGTTCAGAAATAACAAAGAGCCCGCGTCCTCTCTCCTGCCTCCTGTGTGGTATAGCACGGTGGCAGTGCTCACAGCAATGATCCATTTCAACTTTTTCTTTTTTTCTGGTGTCAGAGCTTTGAGTCCAGCATTTATGAGACAAGGAAGAGAATACCATGACTAGCTTGTCTTTACATGGTAGGTTCTTCGGTGTCTCCACAAGTCTGGATCTGGAGGAGCGCATAAAGGGTACTCTGGACATAGCTAGAATATCCTCAGCTTCGGATGAATACATGCAGTATACATAAAAGTGTACCTCCTTTAATCTTAAAAAATATAGTATCTTTAAAAATCATATATGTATGTATTTTCCCTGCCTGTGTGTGTGCCTTGTCACATGGCGCCTAGAGAAACCAGAAGAAAAATAATTTGCCATCTTCCTTGTGAATGGAGTTACAGATTGTTAACCAACATGTAGTTGTTGGGAATAGAACTCTGGTCCTCTGGAAAAACAGTTAGTGCTTTTAGTTGCTGAACTATTTCTTCTGCCCCACCACATCCTATTTAAATATTAATTCTAAGTAGTTTATAAAGAAAATGATGAAAATATAGTATTTATTCATATACTTGACTTTTGTTAGCATTGAATACACTGTGGGATATTTTGGGATATTTTTCACACCCTGTGAAGTCACATAGTTTTCCTGGGAACACAAATAGTGGTCTGTGAGTCCTGGGATAGCAAGCCTAATCATTACTGTAATAGTGGTTCTAAATACCATTGTGTGTCACTCTTCCACTCTTACTGTGATTAAAGTGATTCATAAAACAGCCCCATCTCTTGAGATGTATATTATATCACAATGTTCACAACCCCTACAGATTCTTAGTTCAGGGAAGTTAATTTTAAAATATAAATCCCTTTAGGGATGCAAAATAAATTCCAAGTGTTTTATTGAATGTAGTAACACCTGAGTATAATACTGCTGTCTTTAGGGTATATGGTGGCCTGGCACTTCGACTACTGATGTCCGTGACATTGCTATTATAACCATTTTAACCATTAGATCTGGAAAAAGCAGACCTTACGTCATCAGGTAGAAGTCATTAATTAGCATGGATTGGACCTCCACATATAGTAACTACTGTCTTCCAGGATAATACATGGCCCCAATTTAGAGTAAATACAGTGCAATAACATATAAATTCTTAGATATATAATAAATACTAACATTGATGAGGATAATCACAAAATTTCTTTTCATCTTATTTTTAAGAAGACACAAGTTGCAGGCTATGTCAAAAATATCTTTCCTTGTCACTGTCAATTTGTGGAAAGAACTAGGTGATTGGCAGAATGTTCTAAGCATCTCGGTGTCAGTCTAACCCTAGCAGCATACGTTGGTATTTGTGAGTATATTTAGTATGCACTATTTTATTTCTAAAACTATAAACTTGCTAATATCTTACATGGATATCATGGTATTTAAGGTTTAGTTTGTTCTGATTAAAAAATGGTATATAGCATAAGGCAAGAAATCTAGCAGAGCATAGAACATTCATTTACATCTTGCATTATGAAATACTGTATCTCTGCGAGGGAATTAAAGACTTCCCTTTAGATACTACCAGTGTCTATCATAATGGCCATAACACAGAGAGATAGCCCGCTTCAGGAATATAGAAATTACCATGTTGTATTTTTTAAAAACCTGCAGCAAACCTTTTCTCCTGTCTCTTGGACTCTTCTTAAAAAAGAAAAAAGAAAAATGCAAAAATAAAACAAAACAAATCAAAAACCAAAAAAACATTTGTATGTAGAAACTGTCTATCTAGAAAATAGGATGTTTTACTCTCCCACTTGTGAAAGAGAACTTTGGGGACTGGGACATTGTTCAGTGCATACAGTGCTTATCATGTAAACATGAAGGCTGGGGTTTAGATCTCCAGGACCCACTGAAAACCAGCTTGTGGGATCCCCAGGGCAAGCTGACTAGCTAAGCTAGTGAACTCAATGAGCTCTTGGGTCAGGTAGAGACCTTGTTTACATAAATAAAGTAGATAGAGATTGAAGAAGTAAGCTCTCTCTCTCTCTCTCTCTCTCTCTCTCTCTCTCTCTCTCTCTCTGTCACACACACACACACACATCATAAATATACATTGCAAGTTTGAGGCAAGTATAGAGATATATAGGAAAATGTGGTGAGAGTTTCAAAGGAGTTACTTGATTTTTGTCTTTAGTTTCATATATTGGAGTCCTTTTATCTCTTCACTCACAACAGTAAAATCACTAAAAATCCACATGGAATAAATTGTTTGGAGGGACAATGTTTATTCCCCCTCATACACACATACAAAACTTATTTTCTTTGTTCCATGAGCTCATCTCAGTCTGAGACTTTTAGCTTGCTTATGTCTGGAGGAGCAATCTAGTGCATTGTTTAGGTATATAAATGTTTGTGACTGTTCCTTTTGAAAAACATGTACAAGGTAAACAGCTGGATAAAAGGGTGAATTTTTTTCAGATATTGAAACATGCTAGCCAAGTCAAGATGGCAATTTCCTCTAGCATTTTAAATGTCTAGAGTCAGTATACTAAAAAGGTATGCTGGATAAGAGGCTGAAAGAGTTTGAAAGTCAGAGGAAGAGGAAGTTAGCTATAAGATTATGAATCCTATAAAAGTCAGAAACTATACCCATCAAGTCTCACTGATATAGCCGTGTAAAAATGACCTGAACAGGAACAACACAATTAGACAATGCTAATGTGAATGGGACAAAGTTCAAACCCTAGACAACAAACTATAGGAAACTGAGGAATGTTGAGAGATGGAGAAATAGTGTTCCCCTGGAAGAGTAGACAAATTAGTTATTCAGTACAGATGGTTACTATTGAAAACACACAGACAAACACACACACACACATACATAAACACACACACACACACACACACATGACACTATAGGACTCAGTTGATTGTAGTTATTCAGGAGTGAGCAACTTGTATTTATAAACTTAAGAGCACACACTCATGCACACATACACAAGCACACCAGTAGCTCAAGACAGAGAGGTGATGAGATTAAAAAAGAGCAAGAGAGTATGTATGAGAAACTATAGAGGGGGAAAGAGAAGAGGAAATGATATAATTATAATCTCAACAATTGAAAAATAAGTTTTAAAAGGTATTTACTGTCATAGACAAAGAACAAAGCCATGAAGAACCTTTGCAGTTAAGATATTTTTATGATAGACTCTTTAGGTCTGCCTTCAGGGGACTTGTGGAATATAGAAAAGGGAAGAACATGTCCATTGATGGGCAGTCCCATGAATCCATGGGTGATTAAATGCACAGGGTTTATGAAAAAGAACATGGAAGAGGAAGATGATGGGAAACAGAGAAGGTAACATTTACTTGTTACATATTTGTGGACAATGGGTCTAAGGATGGGAATCATCAGCTGCATTGGCATTGTGACATAGTTACAAGAAAGTTCATTACTCCAGGTGGATCAATCAACAGACATTCATTTTTATTTGGTTCAAATTAAAACTGTCAGCTAGAGGATGGGAAAAGTGGGAATATATTTGATATCCTAGTTCAATCCTTATTACAACCAAAATAAACCCACACCTAAAAAGGGTTAGTGATCTTTTTGATGGCCATCTTCTGTGCAATCCTTGTGTTTGTGTCCTAACCTTTTTTTTTTTTCAAAGCGACAGCCATATTATATTAGGTCCCAGGTATGACATCATTTAAATATAAATAGCTTCTTATGGACCCCAACTCTGACAGTACCTACATTCAGAGGTACAGAGATGTAGGACAAATGCTTCGGGGGAACATATCTTGGCTCGCAATAACAATCTATTAAAAATTTCGATTGCCTTTAAAATACAGTTAATGAATACATGTTTTGATTCTTTAAGTGTTTACTGATTATTATATATCATCACCAACTAAAAATATGTTGCAGTTGATGATCTGGGGATTGTTATAAAGTCTTTATATTTATATACACATGCGGTTTTATCACAAGCGTGTGCAAAGAAGCTCTATAAAATCCATGCATTTGTTCTTTTAAATTCACATCATCCACTGTGTACAGCATCTTTGACAGGAAACGTATCTCAACAAACTGATGGTAGTCAGTAAAGTGGTTTGCTCAATCTTGAAAATGAACTATGATTCAACAGGGAAATTAAATCGAATACAAGTTCCTCTAAGATATGGTGAAACTTGTTTTAAAGAGTTGGGTTTTAAATGATGTGGTATAGACCTCTCCTGCCTGCCCTATGATCCTCTCATAGTTTTAACAGGGAAATATACTATGACCTAGAAAAAAATTCCCAGAAGGGGCCCAGTGATATGCTAATAAAAGTGTCTGTGTGCATATTTCTAGTACATTTGGAAAATGCAAGTATTAATTTTGGTCTACAATTTTTAAAATAAATATGATAATAGACATTTCCTTTTAAAAGAAAGCTGCTAATAACTCTTGACCATACTGTAAAAGTGATTAACCAGTGTGTTAAAAATAAATATATAGATGAAACAGATAATAAGGAATTCCATATTGCATTTGTATACAACATTGGAGATCGAATAGATACGTTGTTGTCTTGACGCATTTTAAAGCATTGTGATAAAATAAAATGATATAATAATCTAATGGCAAGAGCAACTTAAGTGTGAAAGGGCTTGTTTTAGCTCACAGTCCAAGGTTACATTTCATAGTGGTGAGGAGGTCTCAGGAGTAGGATATAATGTGCTGTTCTCATTGCATTAAATATATAAGAGCAGAAAGCCATGAACTCTAGTTTTCAGCTCACTTCCTTCTTTGCATACAGTCTAAGACCAAAGCCAAGAAATGATTCCACCTAACTCATTTAACTTAATCCCTCACAGCATGCCCAGAGGCTACCTAATCCCTCATAGGCTTTCTAGATGCTTGTTAGATAATTCAAAATCCCGACACTTCAATAACAACATTAAACATCAGTGTAATACGATGACATATATGGAATATAGTGGTAAAGCTATAAGAATAACAGTCTTGACTAAATTTCAAGCATGTTTGCTAGGAATCGGATCATTTATCATTGTGATAAAAGTGTATTTTGCAGTGAACTGGTGAGTTTACTGTGGTGGACAATTGATAACTCATCTTTTTATTAGGTCTCACTGTAGGACAGACATAGGAGGCGTTTAGGGGACCTATGGGCTTGTAATCCATACTTGACCATTTCCGACTTTATGCCATCTTTCTAACCACAGTAACAATAGCAACAGAACCCCTTCCTGTCACCATCTGTTTCTCTGGTCTAACCGCTTTAAGGATACTGGTCATGTCTGAATTTGTTTCAAACTAATAATGCCATTTTTACCTCAATGGTTTTTTAAAGATCTGTCTTAAAATATCCCAAATGCCCTCTCCCTCCTGGTTCCTCTTATTTACTGTTTTAGTTGTAGAAATGTATTTCTAATTAATTGTGGTCAGGAACTTATCTGTGCCTTCTCAGATATTCGGCCTCTGCACAGAAGATGCTTGAAAACAAGCAGTAAACTCCTCTATGGCAAGCTGTTACTGGGTCGTTGCTATTGTTTGTTTGTTTGTTTGTTTCTGCTTTTTCCAAAAGTGGAAAATATTCATAAATCAATATTAAAGTAGTGATATTTCACATATTAAGTTCTTTGAACTCTATGATAATAATGAGACATTCTCATATAAACGCAGGAATAGAGCAAAATTTTGCTTGTATTTCCATGAAATAGTAACAGTTCTAGTGTTCAAGGATGAGTTTAGTTCAACTCTTCTATGTATCATGCCTTTATACAAACATAGGTGTAAGTATGTATTAGTCTTATTAATAGTAATTAATCTCTAATTTAGGAACAAACTAAAATGAGAAAGTTATTCTTTGAAAGTGGGTCTTTCTTTGTAGCCTAGGATGATCCTGGACTTGTGCCTTCTCTGCCTCCACCTTTCAAATTGTAGGATTATAGTTTTGAGCTACAATTTGCAGGTTATATTACATTCCTTAAATTTTTGTTATCCTTTGATTAATGTTATAAAGTATCTACTTATGTACTGGAGAAGTGGTTCATTGGGTAGAATGTTTCTCAGACAAGCTTGAGGATATGAGTTGAGATTTACAGAACATGTATAAATCTAGACACAGAAGCATGTGTCTGCAATCCCAGAGCTTCAGTGATGATATGTGCAACAAGAGAATCTTTAGATGTTCGCAAGCCAGTCAGCCTAGTGTACTCTATTAATTATCAAAAAAAAAAATTCACTTAAGGTAAAAGGTAAGGTCCTACAGCTCACATTGACCTCTGATCTCCACAGGAATGTTGTGACATATATACACCCTGAATATAAAGACAAACACACATATAGATTAAAAATAATTCTGATTATGACAAAGGAAATGGCATGCTTTTTATTATTTTAAATGCAATGCAAATATTTGAATTATATATGGTAAATTATTTCACTGCCCTTGAAATGAGCCAGTTAAGTCAGTTTAAAATATATAGGAATGTTTATTGGGAAGCCTCTTATAACACAAGTTCACTGACTCCAATGACCTAGGTCAGAGAAGTTACCATCAGGTGAGGGGGAAGAGAAAGAGAAACAGGGCCCTCCTACATAGAGAAGAGAACGAGAAGAACAGAAAGAGAGCAAGGGGAGTCCGTAATATTTGGATTATATAGAGCAAAACCAGGGTATGCTAGGTAGGGGCTGAGAGATGCTGGGTGGACATGGGAGTCAGGTCTGTTTTGACATGTAGAATAGGCACCTCAGTCACTTGTCCCAGGATCTGATTTCAGATATATATCTAAAAGCAAACAAAATATTTAATATAAATATATTATAAAATATATTTTATTTATTAAGTATATATCAAATAATAAAATTAAGACCATATAACACTATAAAATATTTCCTGATACTGAAAAAATCTGGAAAAGATAACAGCAACATTACCAACAGGATTTTGGACAGGCAGAGGGGAACTGTCAAGGTGAATATCAAGGAGGAGTCATATAATTCATTCTGAAATAGATTAATAGCTCAAACATCCTCTGTCCAGATACTTGCCCAGGGAAGATACAGGGTAAGCACCTGAAGGGCTCTAACAACTTTGGAGAGTTTATCAAAGCCTGGCTGAGAATGAAGCTGCCGCCACATACCTTTAGGATCCAGGGCCTCTTAACTACCACACATAATATTTTGAAATGAATACTTCTTTCTTGATCACAAAATTTATTGTTGATATTTTTATAGGTCCCCTATTACTCTACTACATACCAATTATAACTTACTCCGAGTTAAATGAAAAGCAAAATGATCTCCAGAAGTTGGTAAATGCCGAGGGGGAAGGAGAAGAAAAATCAGCCTTAGAAGAGAGTCACTAGGTAGAAGAAAATCTCTGATACCCCCAGAATGCCAACAATCAGTTTTCAAGTATCTGCATTTCAGGGTTGACATATGGACATATTCTTAAGGTGTGATGTATCTATTCAGTCTTTGCCTTCTTTGTCATTATTTTGCTCATTTATTTTTGAAGACTTTTAGTCACCAAACTTTATCTTGTCTTCAGTTCAATTCAACTGATCTTAAAAATCCAACCAACCAAACAACCACAAAAAAACCATGGTGTTCTCCTTCTTAATATAAAATGTTCCTATCACTGGTTTATCTACCTATCACAAACACCAGACTTTAATATAATTATATTTTAGTAAAATTGATTATTTATTAACAATCCAGCCTTTGTCCCCTCCTCCCAGTCTCCTTTCCACAGTTCCTCATCCCATTCCTCCTCTTCTCTGTCTCCAAGGGGATGCTTCCTCACCACCAGGTCCCTCCCCTCCCTGGGACCTCAAATGTTGTCAAGGATTAGGTAAATCTTCTCCCACTGAGGCTAAACTAGGCAGTACTCTGCTATATGTGTGTCAGGAGGCTTCAGAAGACTTTTAAATATGCTTGCTGCCTTGTTGGTGGGTCAGTGTCTGAGAGATCTCAGGGGCCCTGGTTAGTTGAGACTGCTGGTCTTCCTATGGGGTCACCCTCTTCTGCTTCTGTCATTCCCCTAATTAAACCATTGGGAACCCTGACTTCACTCCTATGGTTGAGTGTAAGTATCTGAGGCTGTCTTAGTCAGCTGCTAATCAGACCTCTCAGAGGACAGCCATGATAAGCTCCTGTCTGTAAGCACACCATAGTATCAATAGTAGTGTCAGGCTTCGGTGTCTCCCCATGATATAGATCCCCAGTTTATTCTGTCACTGGACCACCTTTCCCTCAGTCTCTTCTTGATTTTTGTCCCTGCAGTTCATTTGGACAGATATAAAATACAACACCCCTTCATGTTAAAGTATTGGAGAGATCAGGAATTCAAGACCCATATCTTGGTGTAACTCATACCAAGCAAGTGAAAGATCTATTTAACATGAAAAAAAATTGAAGAAGACCTCAAATGATGGAAAGAACTCCCATGCCCATGTATTAGTAGGATTAACATAGTAAAAGTGGCCATCCTACCAAAAGCAATCTACAGATTCAGTGCAACTCCCATCAAGTTTCCAACAGACACATGGAAAGACCAATTCAGTTTCATATGGAAAAACAGAAAATCTCTTTAAATGACAGAGATAGACTTAATATTAACATATTCAAATCATTTTAAGCAACCAGCCATCTTAAGTACAATTTCTTATGTGGTGACTCTTACTGGGACCAAACAGACATATTTAAAGGCAGATTCAATACTTCCTTCCAAAGCTCAGATCTGACATTGTGGTGCCATGTACTTCCACGGTAATTTATTTAGCCTGATAGTGATGCTAACCATAAAGTTTTATAAAATCCTACTGCCTCATTCCCACAGTCATGAGCATTAGACTCTTGTGGTTTTGTGTCTTTTTTGACCTTGAAGAATATTAAGTATCTGTCATTTAAAGGGATTTTCTGTTCCTCTGGTCATGCCAGACCATAGTTACACTGAACCTAGAATTATGTCCATTGAGTTCCATTTCAAAGCTTCATTCCAAGGGGAAAGCACTGCCTTTTTACTTCACTTTCTCTAAAGCAGAAGTTTGCTTCCTGTGCATGTGTTCCTCTGGCATTTTGTATATACCAGAAATAAGAGTAACAAAGAGAAAGGTCACACTGAAAAGGAAAAACAGAGTAGCTACATGGGGAGTTAGGTACATCAGGAAATCTGAATTACAGAATAGTCGTGAGAGATTGTCTCAGATTATTAACATTTCATGGTTTTTCAGAGATGGCACAATTTTCCAACACTTCCTGTGACCCACAAATGATTTTCAGCTGTCTGTCTGTCTGTCTGTCTGTCTGTCTGTCTATCTATCTATCTATCTATCTATCTATCTATCTATCTATCAATCTATTTATATTAGCTATTTTATTTATTTACATTCCAAAATTTTGCTGCCATTTCTGATCCCCCTCCATGAGTTCTTCACCTCATCTGCCCTCCCCTCTGTTTCTAGAGCATGCTCCCCCACCCACCTTCCAACTTCCACCTCATCCTGCTTGGGAAGATGGAACCTAGAGTCAACCTCCAGTAGATAGACATGGTTCCCACTGATGGGGCTACCCACCTATATTCAAAATTTTTGACATAGAATTTTTCTTGTCTAAAGGAAATGCAGGGACAAAAATGGAGCAGAATTAATTATTCTGAAGCAATTTATTTTTGACAATTAATTTAACATTTACAAACAATGCACCATGAGAGCTCAGTCTCGGAGAATGATACGTTATAAAACTAAAAGTGCTTAATAATACAAGGAACAAAAATACAAATCCAGGAGTCATCCAATTCTAGTTTTAAGTATAAAGTAAGGAATTTGATCTACACTAATTTTTCTGCTTATAATTTTATGTAAAGAGTGACACTTAAGCCTCTTATTACCCACATAGTAAAGAACTCCTACGGAAGTTACTGTGCATGTGCATATGTGTGTATATGCACATGTATAAGTGTGTGTGTGTGCACATGTAAGTGTGCACATCTCATGTCTCTGGACACACATGCACTTACTTACTTTGCATCTCTATCTTACTTCATTTACCTCAATCTAGAATGCTCGCTGCCATGGTTTCCCCTCGTGTCAGAAATACCTGCATCATTTCTATACTGCAATAAAATCCCCTAGTTACAATTTAAATTCAGCTGACATGGTTATGCACATAGGTACCTTTAAGAACAAAGTCTTGTGAGGTGTTTTTAAACCATGCAATGGAAAAAAATTGTTTTTGTTTGTATGTTTCTGATTTTTTTCATTCAAAGTAAAATTTTCACTTGAACATACTGGTATAGGTAACAAAAATGTTACATTCCAAAGTCTGAAGTTGTCGGTTCTATTTTTTTAACATCAGAGTTAGTATATTGATAACTCATCGAAACATGCATAAAATAAGAGCTTTCTGTTCTTCTTTATACATTGAAGTTATAACAACTGTAATCAATACATGTGCCAAGGAAGTCATCAGATATGGATGTCTGCCTTTATGGAGTATGTCTTTGAAAATATTTGGGAATTAGAAATCTAATAGAACAATAAAATTGAAATGAAGATATTAGGTTCTATTTCCATCTTTTGATTTCTAAAGTGTCCAAGTTCATTTAAACACATTCAAGTCTATTATCTGTGCATTCATTCCAGATTCATTGAGAAACTTTAATGCATTACTATCAGGATAATGACAGTTAGCTTTAATTGGTCCCCACTGCTAGATTTAATGGGCAAATGTTTTCAGGCTTTTATTATGATTCAATCTGTTTGACCTGGTTCCTCTTCCTACTATTCTGAAGATAACTTATGTAGCATCTTTGAAAAGTGTGAAGCATGATTATCGGCATAAAATTAACAGAATTGTGAATCTGATCCTACAGTTATTTCTGAGGCAAAAAAAAAGGATTAAGACACAAAAGAATAGAGTTGTTTAGTGGTTCAAATTGAGAGAGACTTGGTTCAGCATACCCATGACTTTCTTTTTTGGTGTTCTTGAACCTCAAGTTGAGGGCAAATTTGGTATATCTTCTTAAGTTAATAGGTAGGTAATACACACTGTGATCATGGATAGAGGCTTAAATCTTAAATCATATTTTAGTTTTATGTCTTGGTATTGGATAATCTCTTAATAGTATTCTTTTTTTCTCTCATTAGGTTTCTCTCCTGAGACCACAGCAGAAAGTGCCTTGGATGAAGGTGTGTATGATTCACATTCTCTGACCACAAACGCTTACTTTTGATAATTATATTAATAATACATAGTTATATAGCATCATGGTCATAAATATTACATGATGTCCTGTCTCATTTTGCAAAATATATGCATGAGAAAATCAGAAGTCTAATTGTCAGCTAAAACTATTGCCTGTGTACCAAAACCCTTAATCCACATGAACTCTAACAAAGTCCTACGGAGTCTAACAACCTGTTTACCATCGATACTCTCTCCCTATGAGAATGAAAGTGTTCAAGAGTTCAGGGAAGATGGATCTATAATGATTCTGGAAATATATTGTTTGCAATAGAATATGTGTACTCTAAATTCTTATTTAAATGTGTCTAGACTTTCAGTGAACAAATTATTTAGAATTACCTATCAGTTTGAAAACTATACCACTCAGAAATCCTCACAAGTAAATTGTTCAATATGAGATAGATAATCACAATAAAAGTGGATAGCAGCTCTGTATAGCCAGTTCCTGGTGTTAGTCCTTTCATAATGGAATGCTAACACAGCTTTACAAGTTTCTGCAATGAGATTGACCTAGAAGAGTTGAAATGTAGCAACAGATTCTTAAAAGAAGGGTGAATCCAGTTCTCTTTTATCAGAAATTTGGCCAAACACAAAATAACAAATTTAAAGAACTAGGAGAAGTATATGTGTGTGTGTGTGTGTGTGTGTGTGTGTGTGTGTGTGTGTGTGTGTGTGTGTGTGTGTAAAATTTGACTGGTTTTGAGTGTAAAAATCATAGATGACAGTGCAATGTCCCAATAGCAAAAGACTGGGAATCCATAGCCATAAATGTGATAACCACTACGCTATAGAAGCTGCAGTGAGATGGAGATGCACAGACTATGTTTAGAGGAGCACCTGAGCATGAAGAGTAGAACAAGCATGCACTTGAGAACAGTAGTGGGCAGGATGAAGCCTGAAAAGTGAGTATTGTACTCAAGAGCTATCAAGCCTTAGTCCTTCTCCCCAAAGGAAATACCAAGAGAACGCTCACTTAAATGACAACCTGCTAGGACAAGTTTAAGTGAAGTTTAGGACAAGGTAGAGAAAGAAGTTTTGAGCTTTTTGTCTTTTCTGAACTTAAGAAATAATATCAAATAGGCTGGGTGTCTAATCATAGTATCTTTCTATCTTCATTCAATTGACAGAGTACACTACAACTCTTCAGGGGCATAGCCCCTGAGTTGCTGAGTTGCTGAGACAGTATTCTTAAGCAATTCTACTTTAAAGGAAAAGTTGGGTATTGGTTTCTAGGTAGGAAGAAATGTGGATTGTGTATTATCATCAGTAATGATTGATTCTTGTCTAGACTTTTACATAAACATAGCATTTGAGGTAATATAATTATAAACCAATCATTGTAATTTAATTTGACTCAAAACATTTTATATGGATTCCTCTTGTTTCTCTCTATGAAAAATGTGGAGTTCTATAAATGCAAATGTGACTGTTTTCTTAAGATTTAAATGTTTAAGTATAGTTTACCCCTTGGATTCATTTTTAGTCCCCTTGTAGAGGCTGGTTTTGTAGTACCTAGAATGAATCTAGTTGATGGGCAATGCCAAAGTTAAAAATGAATGGACTCTGGGAACTCTGGGGTTCAGTTTAATTGATACTGTTGTTCTTCCTATGGGGTTACAATCCCTTTTGGCTCTTTCACTCCTTCCCTAACTCTTCTTTATTGATCTCTGACCTCAATCCAATGGTTGGCTGTAAGTATCTGCATTTGTCTTCATCAGTTCCTGGTAGAATCTCTCCAAGGACAGCCATTCCAGGCTCCTATCTGCCTGCACAATTTGGCCTCAGAAACAGTGGCAGAATTTGGTGGACTCACATGGGATGGATCCCACCATGGGTCGGACATTAGTTTCAGAAACTGCTCTAGTTTTGTCCCTGCATTTATTTTAGACAGAAACAATTCTGGGTTAAAAATTTTGAAGATGAATGGCTGGCCTCTGCATCAACTGGGGTCAATGCCTATCTACTGGAGGTGGTCTCCAAGGAGCATATATGGGCTGGTTCATGGACCTGAGCATATGTGTAGCAGAGGGCTGCCTTGTATGGCCACAGTGGGAGAGGATGTGCTTAATCCCATGGAAACTTGCTGCCCCAGGGAAGAGGGATGCTGGCATGGGGGGTGAGGTGGGGGTGGGTGGGCAGATAAGGGGTGGGGGATAGTGTGAAGATAGTGTGAAGAACTCAGGGAGGGGGACCATGAATGGGAACAATTTTTGGAATGTAAATAAAATAATTTAATACCGATTTTAAAAAAGTGAATGAATGGGTTTAGGCACAAATTTCCTTCATGCAGAGGGAGAAGGAACACATCAACTAACACATGTAAAGAATCTCAGTTTTGTGTGTGGCAACCCAGACTCAGTCTACTTGCCGGGACTCTGGTGTTACCCAGACCTGATTGTTTCAACGACTTGAAAACTATGCTGTTTTTCTAGCACAAGTCCTAGAAAGTTACCATAATATAAGGAAGTTTCGAGTATGGTGCTGATAAGTGGCTCCAAATTAGGATCATTCTGGGTTTGAAGTATGGTTGTCACTTACTAGGATATGAGTATAGAGGAACTCCTGGGCCTGACATGACAAGACAAACATGCACTTGAGAACAGTAGTAAGGAGGGATGAAAACTGAAAACTGAACATTGCACATAAGAGCTATCAAGTTTTAGTACATTTTCCCCAATGGAAATACCAAGAGAGTATTTACTTAAACTGTGTATCCATGGACAGGTAAGTATGAGCCAAGATAAAATTTTATAGTACTCATCACAGGGTGTGAGAAGGTCTATAGAAAATGTTGTGTGGCAACTAGGGAAGTAGTTGAGGTGCTTTGCACATGTTGAGAATGGCCCTGCCCCTTAGTCCTACTATTGTAATGAACCCTGCTGACAAACGAGGTAAAATTGATGCGGTCTAGTTTAAATTAGATTGTTTGCTGCAAAGGAATCTCACTGTTTGGGTATAGTTGTATCTCCTTTTAGCTTATATATAGGAAATTGTGACATCATTTTGATTATATTTAAGGAAAGATTTTTAGGAAGTTATTAGAATTAAGTTATAAAAGTATAATTCTTTCTGCTAGGATCTGACATAGGGAATAAAAGATTTCCTTCACCACCTGCATGCCAGAGAAAGGGGCACTGAATTAAATCTATCATGGCAGTGTCTTGATCTTAGACTTTCATTCTCTAAAAGTGTGAGAAAAAAATGTATGGTGTTTCTACACCTGATACATAGCATTTTATTACAACAGCCTGGACCAAGAAACAGTTTGATATCAAATGATGTGCTATTGTGAATACTGCTTAAAGCATGGAGGGATTTTGAAATTTAATGGTGGAAAGAACCTTAAACCACTTAGAGGTACATGGTCGAAATTTGTGTGACTTGGACAAAGCCTCAACATTCTTTTAGAATCTGGAGGATAATAGATTTTTGGTCTTGGCTGAATTGTGTTTGTATATTTTTATAGAAGATTGAATTTGTAAGCAATAAAATCAGACAATTAGCTGATAATATTTTTAAGTAAAGTCTTAAAAACAGCTTTGATCTTCATGACTACATACTTCCAAAGAGAAAGCAGTTGAACAATGGTTTGTTTTCTAATTCATTGACAATCTATTGTGTTATCAAATTATGATTATTTTCAACCTTCTCTCCTCAGCCCTGTCATATTGCCTCTGTCTTCCAGGGAACCCTTTCTTCCCACGAGTTCTTTCTCAACTTGATATCTTTTATGTTTAGTTTTGGAAATCTTGAGTTTACTTATGAATCCTCTCAGGAGTAGAGGTTATTTACTGGAACAAGGACAACTTTTCAGTGGCTATACCATGGAATAACCCAATACAATCCATTCTTAGTACCTATTAACAACCTAAAGTGCCTCAGTTATTGACAGGACCGCCTTAGTTCTTCTATTATGCATGAAAAATGGTGAAAGGACCAATAAAGAGAAGGTACTCTGTGGGTAGACACAAATGCATTGAGATCATGAGATCAATGGACATGTCAAGACTAGAAGACATTGTTTCATAGAAATTCTGCTCAATCTCTGTCTTCCACTTTTCTTTTCTAGTTCCACTTCCATAATATTCTTTGAGCCTAGAACAGAATGAGGTAGAGGTCCCATTTATGGCTGAGTACTTCACAATCATTTATATTTTATATTTTGGCCGATTATACATATGTATAGGTCAATGCCTTCTACCAAATAAAGCTTCTGTGGTTTAGGATGAGAGAGATGCTAATCTATGGGTATAAACCTTAAACATCATTCCACTTTGCATAACAACAGTAGTAGATTCTTACCTGAGACATATAACCTCCACAATTACTGGTTCTTGGTTAGGTTTATAGTACCAGGAATGAAATAATTCCTATGGAGCATGCCTTAGTACATCTAAAACTGACTGGTTCCTGCCATAATAGTGATGCCACAATTTTAATAATAAGCACAACTTGCTAGATATATTGTTATCATGATCATTACAGCTCCTGAGGTCCATAGCTTGCTAATAAAATTGATAACTTTCCTTCCCAAACAGTATTCAAGGCACCTTCTAGCATGATGAAAGCTAACTGACAGGCAGGAAACTTCTAGTTCTAGTGTATCTTGGTTTCTCATAGTCCCATAGTATATGGTGTCTTCAGTGATAAAGTCTTGTGATTGAGTTGTGCCAGACATCCCAAGACATTATCAGTAGCTTTCAATAATTTGAGGCTTTCTAAGGTCTTATTCTATTGGCCAAGAAGGGTCTTTTGAGGAAAAAAACATTTTCTAGAACTTAAATATTTATGACATTTCTGCCGTATTCATTTATTTTACAAAAACAAATGAGAAAAACATGCTTCTAAAAAAATTACCAAGAACATGTTAGACTATAACTTCAAAGCTTGGATAATTTTTTAAAAGATGTTCTGCCCATTTCAATTAAAAGTATAGAACTGGGACAAAGCCAGCTGTTGTTTTTTTGATGCTTCAGGGACAATAGAGCTATATGATGCCACACACATGCTGATCTTTCACAAGAATGAGGATGGCACTGAGTCTTAACAAGCCACATCACCAGCACACAAAGTCATGAAGAAGGTCAACCCTAAAGGCCATCAAGAAATGGAGTCCTGTAGCTCTGGGATTGAGACCTTTGCCATATAGCTTTAGGAATATGCTGATACCTGTCTTTGATACCCTCAGACTCCAAAGTTGTGAATACTCTATTTCTGTGTCTTGATACACTGTTTATACCACTATTGGCACCAACTAATGTATCAGTAAAATGATCATAAATACCTGTATTTAGCAAGACAGAAACACAGGAAAGAGGGGGTTATGGAATGAGTCTCAGTATTGTCTTAGGCAAGTGGAATTCTATTCAGTTTATGTAAAAATACTAGGTAAATAAAGAAGGCAATTTCGGAAGGCAATAGTAACCATTTTCATTTTTAATGTAATTGAAAATTTTTTTGACATTTTAGTTCATTTGTTTAATCTTTCTTAGAATATGTTTATAAATATGCATACACAGATGCACATATCTATATACTACCCAAAACCGATGAACATACATCAGGTACATATATGCACAGCTACATACATAAAAGACACACATACCTATAGACACAGATGTACAGATATATAAACACATGCACAAGTATGCATTCACAAACATTCATAAACACACATACACATATATAATACATACATGCATACATACAAACAAGCACAGCAGACTTATACTTTAGTAAGATTTCAGAAAAGCAGGCCTTTCTATTTTATAGAGGTACATGGACAATTTTAACCCCTGTACAGTTTTTTAAAATGCTATTAATCTAGTTAACATTCAGATTTTGAGTACTCCCAACAACTTCCTTAAGTCTATAGTTAAAAAGTTTGTGTTTTCTGAACTTTTCTTGTCATTAATTTTTATTATATGCTTTAAATTGAAACAGCATTTAAATTTAGTCATGTTATATTCTCATATACAGTCTCAGTATTCTACACACTTAATTGTACACTAATGTGCAGTTCAACAAATGTACTCTACACATCTTCTACTTGGTTTTACCCAATGGTAGCATTCTATAAACCTCACTATCATATCACCACCCAGATGCTAAGACAGTTCAAACATTAGTATTGTTCAGATTTTCCCTGTTTCTTATACATTTTGCCATGTGAGCTGTATACAGTTGGTCACATGCCTGCTGCATTGTCACAACTCTGATAAATATAAAACTACCACATGCTCTGTGCTGTCTCCTTGTAACCAAACTCATCTACTTCTGTTACCTGTCTTCACCCTGATTCTGAACCCCAACAATCTCCACTGTCCTGTCCATTTATTTTTAATTTCAAAATTATATATAAATTAGATCCTTAGGAATTGACTTTCCTTTTCTTTCCTCACTTTAATTTTTTGCATATTTTTTGAGTTTGGTGAATGTGTTATAGTCATTTTATTTGTTGATTCACATTTGTTGTGAAGAAGTGTTCAACTGTCTGTGTTAGAAACAGTTTGTTAAAAGGCATCAGATTCCAGTTTTTACCTGTACAAATGTTTCTTTGAATATTTATAAGAATTTAAGGTTACATTTTGCAACATAAATACATCATAAATACCAAATAGATTTAAATGGTTTCATTAATGTCTTAGTTAGGGTTTTATTGCTGTGAAAAGACACCATAATCGATGCAAATTTTATAAAGGACAGCACTTAATTGGGGCTGGCTTACAGGTTCAGAGGTTCAATCCATTATCATCAAGGCAGGAGCATGGCAGCATCGCAGCATCCAGGCAGGCATGGTGCTGGATGAGCTGAGTTCTACATCTTCACCCAAAAGAAGCCAAGAACAGCCTGAGCATCCTCAGGCAGCTAGGAGGAGCGTCTCCAAGTCCTCCCCCACAGTGACCACTTCCTCCAACAAGGCCATACCTTTTAATATTGCCATTCCCTTGGCCAAGCATATGCAAATCATAACAATTAGGATGTATTATTTTTCCTGAGAAAAGCAGCTCGTGTGTGTGTGTGTGTGTGTGTGTGTGTGTGTGTGTGTGTGTGTGTGTGTGTGTGTGTAAGAGAGACGGGTCAGACAGACAGACAGTTGAACAACAGGACAGGAGGGTTTATCCATAACCCAGCATAGTCATAAGAATAAATATAAGCTTCAGTAGTGGCTCCTTCCTTAAAGACTACAAGAAAATTAAGTTGAGAAAGAAAAATTGCCCCTCTCTGGGACATCTAAGGATAGGAGACCTTTGCTGTTGAGTAAAGCAGAAAGTATTTTTTGGCAGGGAGAGCTTAACCTAAGTATACCGTGGGCTGGAAAAAGAGAAAATGTTAGGGTGTCTGGAATTTGAGATACAGATTTCTTAAAAGAAAAAACACACTGAGAGTTCCCCACTCAGGAAAACATTGGCAGTTGCCAATACCAACTTCTCTGAGTTTGCAAACACAGACTGAGTTTACACTCACGATTTAAAGCTATCCAGATGAAAAGCACAGAAGTTCATTCAAAGAAGCACGGACTCCAATTTCTTCTTCTGTCAGCACTGTGATTTCTGAGTTGTGGGATTATCCTAGAGGAGAGCCAAAAACTACAAAATCTGAGAGAAGGAGCAGAGCCCGAGTTAGTCAGTCTGCGCTCATCCACTGCAATGTGCTCTAGTTTTGTAGCCAGTATCAATTCAGAGTAACTGAAACCCAGCCTAGACTATGTACTGTTATTAAAACATCGCACCGAGTCCAGCTAGGAATAAAGTAACTAAGACAAAAGTGTAAGCAGCCTGATTGTCAAGACTGACAAAAGATACAGACAGACAGATGGGTGGATTTTTTGGAAAATTATTTACTCTTTGAAGATCATCAAAACTTTTTTAAATAGTTTGAATATTGAAGGTTTAATATATGCATTACACTTTATTTTAATTTTAATTTAAGCAGCATACCCTGATACTCTCTGACATTACCATTTCTGTTCTACCTGGGTCATATCCTTGGTACCCTAATCCCATTTGAAAGTATACCGTGATTAAAGAATCACTTAAAATTACTAACCTGGTATATGGCCTCTCTCACAACCATGGTTTGCGGAAAATTGCAGGCAGAGCCTTTCTGGTGATCTCATTAAGTGATAGGTCATGGCATAATAGGTCTAACTAAGTCATGATTTTGCCTATTCCTCCCATCTCATACCATACTACCTCTCTCAAATAAATACAGGACATACTTCATGAGTGAAGCTACATGTTTACATATTGCTTTCAGTAAGGTACACATTTTAAACAAAACTGTAAGCCATACTCCCGAAAAAGTAATTCACTAGAAGTAAGACTGATGGACTAGTGCCTGCTCCTTCATAGGATAGTGATGGGTAGGTTTTGGAATAGTATTGCCATTATTTTGAACACCATACATTGGGTAGAAGAATGACATCTTTGTCATGTTTTCTCATGAGGTAAATCACTGTGTAGTTAAAACTACAGACTAAGGCTTTAGGGTAGACTAGGGTTGCATACAGTGGGTAACTGGGAACATTTTCCAACAGTGCTAGAGGCTCATCCTCACACGCCAGGGTGGGCTTTATCCAAACATAAGCACAACCAAGTTGCTTATAATTATAACTTACAATGATGTCATTTTGAAGGGATTAAGTAAGAATGCCCAAGAAATGGTTTCAAACAGCCTCTAGACTGTGCAAAAAGGAATGAAGCTGGGTAACAGCCCCCGACTCATGGGCTGGAAAGACAGGGTGAGAGAAATGGAGGTATAGTGGAGCATTGTGGGCAATGTGGTTTTGGAAGGATGTGTTGTAACATGTTTATCTTATGTAGTCTTTACAGATTATGACCGTGGTAGTGAAATCCACAAACAAATGAGAAAACTGAGTCATAAACCACATGGTAAATACATATAAGGCAAGGTGTTATTGTTGTCAAACCCACATGCTTTCTATGAAATATAATAACCAGCCTTAGATATGAAAGGAGAAAGTTTGACCAATAATCAATTATTTTACTAAGGAAGAGGTAATAATTTTGTAATAAATTATACTCTGAATTCTCAACTACTTCAACTCTTTCTGAATTGTTTATCTTTTGTACTAGAAAAACAAGTGGCTGAAAAATGAAGCCATAAAAATGAAAACGTCTATGATTTTTCAGCTATATATATAATGTATCTGGTAGTTATTATAAGCCTAGAAACTGCTCTTAAATAAAGCTGCAGATGCCAAGAGTACACTCACTTAGCACTTGTTTTTTTTTTCATGAAATCTAAATAGTTTAATATGAGCATAGCAGAATTTCCATTTGCACAAAATTTAAAAGAAAAGTAAATACTACATTGGATCTCAAACACAATGATGGATGAAAGTTTTCTTTGTTGTTTTGTTTATTTTCTTTTCTGAACAATTGCTAAGGAAATTATCATCAAAGAAATCAAGTAAACAAAGCCCATCTTTCCTGTGAGACTCGAGTTATTGTGTTGCTGTGTATTGTTGACACACTGAATAAGCATCTCACAGTAATTCTGTAAGAAATGTTCTTTTTCTTGCTGATTCCTTAGAGATCTTTTATGAAGCCTATTCTTCTAGTCACTCACCAGTTTAAATGACTCCATAGAAAATATTGCCTAAGAAATACTACTTACCAATTTAATCCAGAAGTATTTAAATATTCTGTAGTAAAACTATACTAATGCTGAATCTTTAAAAACATACGGAACCAGTAACTGAATGAGAGGCTGTGTTTTGTAATGGATAAAAATATCACTATTTGCAGATGATATGATGGCATACTTGAGTGACTCCCCATCCCAAAATTCCACCAGAGAACTCCTTCAAATGATAAACAGCTTCAGTAAAGTGCTTGGATATAAAATTAACTCAAACAAATCAGTAGCCTTTCTCAATTCAAAGACTCAAAATATAAAGGGGCTGAAAAAGAAATTAGGGAAACGACACCCTTCACAATAGTCACAAATAATAAAAAATACCTTCGTGTGACTGTAACCAAGCAAGTGAACGATCTGTATGACAGGAACATCAAGTCTCTGAAGAAATCAAAGAAGATGTAAGAAGAAAGACCTCCCATGCTCATGGATCAGCAGGATTAACATAATAAAAATGGCCATCCTACCAAAAGGAATTGACAGATTCAATGCAATCCCCATCAAAATTCTAACTCAATTCCTCACAGATAGAGCAAGAGCAATTCTCAAACTCATTTGGAACAACAAAAACCCCAGGATAGGGATAACTGTCCTCAACAATAAGAGAACTTTTGGGGGAATCACTATCCCTGACCTTAAGTTCTACTATGGTGCAATAGAGATAAAAAGTGGATGGTATTGGTGCAGAGACAGGCATGTAGATCAATGGAATAGAATTGAAGACCCAGAAATGACCTCACACATCTTTGGTCACTTAATCTTTGACAAAGAAGCTAAAATCAACCAGTGGAAAAAAGATAGCATATTCAATAAATGGTTCTGGCTTATGTGGGGATTAGCATGTACAAGAATGCAAATTGACCCATTCTTATCCTCTTGTACAAATCACAATTCTAATTGGATGAAAGACCTCCACATAAAACCAGATACCATGAATCTATTAGAAGGGAAATTGGGAAAGAGCCTCAAACGCATAGGCACAGGGGAAAGTTTCCTGAACAGAACACCAATTACCAAGGCTCTAAGATCCAGTATAGACAAATGGATCTCATGAAATTGAAAAGTTTTTGTAAGGCAAAGGACACTGTAATCAGGACAAAATGGGAACCTACAAATTGGGAAAAGATCTTTACCAATCCTACATTCAATAGAGGACTAATATCCAATATATACAAAGAACACAATAAGTTAGACTCCAGAGAAACAAATAATCCTATTATTTGGCACAGAGCTAAACAAATAATTCACAACTGAGGAATCTTCAACGGCCTAGAAGAACCTAAGGAAATGTTCAACATCTTTAGTCATCAGAGAAATTCAAATCAAAACAAACCTGAGATTCTGCCCCACACTAGTCAGAATGGCTAAGAACAAAAAGCCAGGAGCAGCAGATGCTGGTGAGGATGTAGAGAAAGAGGAACACTCCTCCATTGTTGGTGGAATTGCAAGCTGGTACATCTACTCTGGAAATAAGTTTGGTGGGTCCTCAGAAAATTTGACATAGTACTGCCTGAGGTTCCAGCTTTACCACTTCTGGGCATATACCCCAAAAAGATGCTCCAACATATTACAAAGACACATGCTCAACTGTGTTCATAGCAGCCTTATTTATAATAACCAGAAGCTGGAAACAACCCAGATCTCCCTCAACATAGGAATGGATACAGAAAATGTGGTACAGTTACAAAATGGAGAACTACTCAGTCATTAAAATCAATGACTTCATGAATTTCTCAGACAAATGGATTGAACTAGAAAATATTATCCTGAGTGAAGTAACACAGTCACAAAAGACACACATGATATGTACTCACTGATAAGTGGATATTAGGATAAAAACTCAGAATACCCATGATACAACTTTAGACTATATGACACTCAAGAATAAGGAAGACCAAAGTGTGGATGCTTCAGCCATACTTCGAAGTTGGAACAAAATAAGCATGGTAGGTAGAAGGTAGGATGGACTTTGGAGGAAGAGAGGAGGAAGAGTGGAAATAAAAGGGGGCAGGATCAGGTATGGGAGGAGAAATGCATGATATACAGCAAGCAAAGAAATTTAACAGAGGTATGTAGCAATGGGAGATGGGAAATTGGGGGTAGCCAAGAGAAAGTCCCAGACACCAGAAAAGCATGAGACTCTCAGGACTCAACGGTGATAACATTAGCTAAAATGCCCAACAACTTAGAGAGAGCACCTGTAGAGACCATATTTAAAGTTTAGGCATGGCCTCAGTTGAGGAATGAGGTCACCTGCCCTTCCAAATACTTTAACCCAGAATTGCTCCTATCTAGAGGAAATACAGGGACAAAGAGTGGAGCAGGGACTAAAGGAAAGGCCATACAGAGACTGCCACACCTGGGGATCCATCCCATATGCAGCCACCAAACCCAGTCACTATTGCTGAGGCCAAAAAATGCTTGTTGACCAGAGCCAGATATGGATGTCTCCTGAGAGACTCTCCCAGAGCCTTATTGATACAGATGCAGATGATTGCAGCCACCATCAGACTGAGCACAGGGACGCCAGTGGAGGAGTTAGGGGAAGTACTGAAGAAACTGAAGGGGTTTGTCTCCCCATAGGAAGAACAAGAATATCAACCAACCAGAATTCCCAGAGCTCCCAGAGATTAAATGGACAACCAAAGAATACACATGGAGGGACTCATGACTCCAGCTGCATATGTAGCAGAAGATGCCCTCATCTGGTATTAATAGGATAGAGGTCCTTGTCCTGTGAAGGACTGATGTCCCAGTGTAGGGATATGCTAGGGTGGTGAGGTGAGAGTAGGGTAGGTGAATGGGGAGCACCCTCATAGAAGAAGGGTGTGGGAGAATGGGATAGGAGGGTTTTGTAGGGGAAACCAGGAAGGGGGATAACATTTGAAAATGTAAATGAGTAAAATAACCAATAAAAAATAAACAAAAGAAATGGGAGAGACAATGACTGTAGACACACAGGATTACACAATTTCTATACGGAGGAGTTGCTCTGTGATTTTTTAGGATGCTACAAATGTAAATGAATGCATACTTATTCAACATTTACCATATACTGCAAACTGTGAAGAAAAGGGGGGATTTATTATACCTTTAGATGTAAGAATTAACTAACTCAGAAGACATGAGTGGTTTTATGATGAGCAACTCTCAAGGGTATGTGGAAACAGTAAGAGTGAGAGGATGCTGGAGCATTCTCAATAGAAGCCCAAAGCTGTCTTCAAGGGTACCTGGACAGGAAGGAATCCAGGATTGACACCAAAGAATAATAACACATGAAATGCCAGTTTTCTAAGTAAAGAGTTTATAGGAGAATTCTGAAAAGAATATATTGTAGCTGAAGCCAAAACTACTCCTTCAGAACTGGATCACTTTGGCAGGAAGAAGGACTCGCGGATCAGATACTTTGGTACTCCAAACTCACCAACTGAGCATTTTTTGCATATTGTTTTTCCCATAAGTGGAGCAAAGCATAAAATAATAAAATATTAAAATGTTTGTGAAAAAAGGAACATAGAATCAATTGGGTATAATTCCATTTTTCCCTACTCACTGTGGAATTGACCACCTTCAGGACAAAATTCAGTAGAATTTATACACTGAAAAAAATATGTGATCTCACTGTCTATTCAATTTCAAAATACTTCACCATACCAAAGTAACTCTCTTCACTCATTTGTTGACTGTTTCCTCCCATGTACCAGACTGGAATCAGATTGCTTCAGGTTACATTATGGGATGTTCTCCCTACCCTCACTGACAGTCAAAGGTCATATATGTTGCTTGTAAGAATTCAAGAGCAGTATTGTCTTTTTTAAAATTAATCATTCCATTTGTTTATATCTTAAATGATACCCACTTCCTAGTTACCCCTCCACCAACCACCATTCCCACATCTGCTTTCTTCCCTCATTTTTGCCTCTAGAATGGTGCTCACCAACCGACCCACACTCTCTTGCCCCACCACTCCATCATACCCTATGCTGGGCGTCAAACCTCCCTAGGACCAAGAGCCTCCCCTCCCATTGCTGTCAGGCAAGGACAGCCTCTGCTGCATATGTATCTGGAGCCATTTTATTTTACTTGACCCTTTTATATACATAATGGAATCAGTGTTCTAAAAGTTCCTTATCAGCAGGCTTGCTTGGATTCGAAGAAACCTTTCTGCAGCATCAGAAATCTCACAGCTAGAGCTGAGTTCTTCCAAGTTTCTCTAGATATAATGCTTTTGGATAAAGTGACTTAATGATATTAGAATTTAGAACAGACAGGTGTTGCAGGAAGGATATATTATCCTAGATATTCCTGATCAAAACTAATGGGAGTTTAGAGACTGGAAGACAGAGATATTTCTCCAAGGTGAGAATAAATGAGTTAAATGTTAACCAGACAGGACTGAGATGCTGTAGTGAAGGTCTGATTGTTTTACAGTAAATACTTTAGGGATCCATGATCACATGATTTTAAAGTGTTATTGACATGGAGAAGCAAATAACCATAAATGTAAAATATAACACAAAATTATAAATGCATTTTCCTATTTATTTATGTAAGTATATGTAAAATGAAATGTACATATGCATATACAAGAGGGATCACATTCTCTAGTGCGTGCATAGCTCTTGAAAAACTTGCATCAAAATGGGAGCAGTCATTGGGAAACTAAGTGAGAATCCCAGGGATTTTCATTTGTTTCTCTATTCTTTTCATGATTGTTGAAGTCTCCACATGACTAAATGCTAACATAGATCCTAAGCAAAACATAGAGGCTGTATTTACTCACAGCAAAGGACAGCAAGACAGCAATCTATTATTAGATATTTTACTCATTTTTTTTATTAATTTGAGGTAGAAAATAAACACAATGATTATTTGAAAAAAAATGGAAGAGGTCCACTTTCCTCTGCAGACCAAATGACTTTTTGCTGAGGTGACAGTCAGCAAATTTCTGCTCTTAGCACCTTAATCATGGTCTTTTAGTTGAATCAACCCCAAATTCCCAAAGACTTCCTCTTCACCTTAGAACACTAATGGTTCATTTTTAGTTCTTATATGCATTTTACCAAATGTAAACTCGTCATTAGTGTTAAAATGAGAAGAAACTTAAACAATAGTTGGTGTAGGTCTAGGCTGAAACCCATTGAGGCAACCACTTTTTCCTTCTTCATGTATGCCATAAAGAAGTGGCAGGTACCCGTTAAGGGTCTGTGAGCCTAAGCTATATCCAATGGGGCTTGTTGTGTAGCTAACAGACATTAACTGAAGGGATGAAACCTCTGCCTGTTCCTCTATTGCCCAGGACTCAAAAAAAAAAAAAAAAAAAAAAGAAAGAAAGAAAGAAAAAGAAACAAAACAACAACAAAAGCAAAAACCCTTTGCAAGCATGTACCATAGACTATTTCACCACATAGTGTTAGATGCCCTCTCTTATTGAACATAGTAAGAGAACTCTATTTAGTCTCATGGACTTGACCATCCTGCTAACTGTGACATTAACAACATTTTTAATAAATATTTCTTAAAAAGGATAGTTTGCATTAGTGTCTTTTGACCCTAACACCTGAGACCTTATGCTATATGCATGGGGTGGTTCAGTTCATAGCCCTCAGTCTTCTGTAGTTTCCCTAACATAGCGTGCTAAACTGGGATGCCTGAGTTATCATGACAATATCTGAAGGTCTTATATGGAACTAAATATTTCTTATCCCTTAAGGCATCTTCCACAAAAGTTTTAGTTATTAAATTCATAATGGAGTCTATAATATAATATTTATGGTATTTTATGCCAATCCTGCAGCAGATGGCTGAATGAGAATACTGTGTATGTCGGGTCCTTAATGCCTGTGATGCAAACCCGAAATTATGAAAAAGAGATTTCCTTCAATCAGTTTCTTCCAATTTTATATTTTAATACCTCTCCTTGAAAATGTATTCGAAGATTCAGGTAGAGCATGCCAGGCAGCTCTTGAATATCAGAGCAAATAAAACAACTCTAATAGTAAAGGTAGTAGGGGATAATCTATTCTGGAGTCATTTTGAGTGACTGTGGTCTGGGAACACATATGTAGCTTACTAAACAGTCCATGGTCCAATGTGGAAGCAGATTCACGGAGTTTTACAATTTTACAGAACAAAGAGAATAATCAATCAAGGCAAATTTAAAGTACATTGGTGGGTACATCAGAGAGGCAGTTATGGCAAGACGGGGAAAAGATTTTCTCTAGGCCTTAAGATGTTATCTGATAGGCAACAATGCCAAGCAACCAGAGCTTCCAGGGACTAAGCCACTACCCAAAGACTATACATGGACTGACCCTGACTCTGACCTCATAGGCAATGAATATCCTAGTAAGAGCACCAGTGGAAGGGGGAAGCCCTGGGTTCTGTCTAATATGAACCCCAGTGAACTAGACTTTTGGGGGAGGGGTGGCAATGGGGGGAGGGTGGGGAGGGGAACACCCATAAGGAAGGAGGGATGTTTGCCGAACCGGAAAGGGAATAACACTCGAAATGTATATAAAATATTCAAGTTAATAAAAAAAAAAGGTTATCTGATGACATTCTCAGTTTTCCGTTTGGGGGAAGCTATTAGTCTGCTAAGTTAGTAGATTTTGGGGACATTTGTCTATTAGTCATGGTATGCTAGTTCAGACATAGTGGCAGACAAGGGGGGCTAAAGCTAATCCAAAAGAAGCTTAATTAGCCTCGGACCTGCAGCCTTTTAGCTTCTGCGTATCACTGCAGTTTTAAACAGACACTCTATGTAGATAGAGCTTGTTTCTAGGAATTTTCTTTCAGTGTATCATCCTAACCATGGGGATCACTTCCAAATGCCAATTGCTGAAAGAACTGAGCAAGCTTGTTTTCATTACTTTTATTTATAAAATGAATACTGAGCACTCATAACAAGATAGATTAAATATCCCATTTATCTTTCATGATATTAATGTAGTTTTCACAAACATACCAGTAAGCAGTAAATAATTATTCAGAGTAGAGAGGCAATAGCGCTGTAATGTTTAATTACATAGAACATAGTTGAGCTTTGTCTCTGCAAATGTCTCTCTGACCTTCTAACTGATTCCCTCCAAACATCCCTGAGAAGCACATAGGAACTCTTATTTATCACTGTTTGCAGAGAGATTGAATCCCCGGGACATGAAGGAGCTTGCAGAGGGTCACAGAGTCCGTATGTCAGTCGGCACAAAGAATTTATCACCCAGGTCTTTGATTGTTAATTTTCACAACTATAATCAGAGATATATCCTATTTCGTATAGCTCTTCCTAGAATATTGTACAAGTTATCAACTCTATTTGTACAGTATCATAATTAAAGACATGTGCCACAGCATCTAGATGCATTCTGTGTTTTTCAAATGTGATCTTTCTTGTTCCTCAAATATCTTAATGGTATTGTTTAATAAATTATTTATTCAATTCATCTATTCGTGTATGTAATAGATACCTTCTGAGCTCGTGTAAAACATCTTTAACTTTGCTAATAAACAGTACATAGACAAACTCAATTTCTATAGTATGAGAAGAAACAAATAGAAAAGAGAAAAATTGTATTATGGAATAATACTATATTGGAGCTGCATGGAAAGTAAGCTAAAGGAAAGATTCCATGAGTCTCGTGGGCCTGTTTGCAGGAATTAAGAGCTTTTTTCAGAAAATAGATTTGAGCAAGATAATTTTGTATGTGTGACTAACAGAATTTACATGAATCCAAAGTATAGATACACGCACAAGGGAGTATTCAGTCTCTGTTCCATGAAAGATACAATGCCCATGACTGGAACTTTATTTTTCAAAAGACAGTTACCTCCAAAGTAGACCGTGGATCCTGTCCACACATATCACCTTAAATCCTATGTGCTTTCTCCATTAAACCTACCATCACTCTGGGAACGCATTGACTTCACAACTTAAACTTTTATTATGAAATGCATGCAAGCACATAAAAGGCAGCTAAAATTTTAAACTACTAAAACTACATAAAGGCAACAGTCATCTCCTAGATTGGCCTGGTATGGTTCTGCCTAAAGGGTATTTTTGCAAGTGAGTAGGAAACCCTCAAAATATAATGGAAACACTGACAGACATTTAACTAGACCAGCTCTGGTAGGTCCAGTCATAATTCACTTCATAATACAAATTGATATGTTGTCCAGAGGGGTCCCTGCACTAGTGTTATTGAGTGTCTTTTAAGTTCTGGTTCCAGGCTATAGAGCCACAAAATGAACCCAAATGATTCTTTGCGGATATATTTGAAGTTGGGCCCTCAATTACATTGGGGATGTCCTTAAGGCAGGCAACATGGAAATGTCCTTTACAAAACCAACTAAAGTGAAAGGAGCAAATGGAATGAAACAAAGTTTGTTGTATTAAAAGTCAAATATTTCTTCCCACGAGGCTTACTTAGGTCTGAGCACCCAGAGGTGAAGGAGGCTGATCATTTTGAAATAAGTGGGGTTAGCTGTTAAGTGGGCCATGAGGACAATCTCTGTTTGCAAAAATCATGTGTGATGCTAGAGTTCAGCCACCCCAGTGACCTTGCTGGCCAGAGTGCCCCATGACTTTAAATACAATGCAAATGAATTCAGTCTGAGGGGGCCCTCACTGCCAAGCTCATCTACGGCTTTGATCACTTGTTCCGAAAAGGCTCTGCCAGGTCACGCTTAATGGATCTTATAAACAGTGTAAAAGGATTTTTTCAAATGTCTTATGCGGCTAATAATTTGAACGTAAAAATAACAGCTCTTTGTTCCACTTCTGTCCCCTTCCCCAAATGAAAGCTCTTGAGATGTCTTTATTGCAAATGTTTAGCAATAGTACGCTTCTCTCTTGGAGCTAGATTTCTACTAACTTCGTTCTTGGATTCTGTAGGTGTGGGTCTGCTGACTGTGAAGGCTTAACTGCATTCTTAAAGTTACACTGAATCCTCAAAGCACCACTTGCTACATGGAGAAAATTAGGAGAAAAAGGAATTTAGTGTCAGCTTCTCGAGCGTAAACTGTATGACCTTGAGTCCATTGTAACCTCTATAGGCTACAATTTGCTCCTCCCTAAAACAAAGGTCAAAGCTATTTCTCATGTCCATTAATTTTGGTTCATGGTACCATTTAAGATTGCTAATGAGTTACTTAAATATTGAAGCCTGCATTAAGCCTTACAGAGAGCATAAATGGCAAGATTTTCTTCTCAATTATTTGTACTAATAGGGGCCAAAATGGCATGGATATTTAAATTCATAGATAATCCCCAAATTTCAATTTAGCTGAGTATTCCAACCTTGTCCTCTGCCAAGCCATTTGCAGGGGATTCAAACAATTTGTAGACACTGACTTGTATAAATTTATCTACTTTATACTTTGTCCTCTTTTTACCGTGCATAACCACCTGGATACTCAACACATGAACTTCCCAAATTTGAAATAAGAAACAAAGCAATTGGCATTATATTTGAAGCACAGTTGTGTTTAAAACTATTCTGCTACTCTCACTAGTATTAATATTTATTAAGGGCCGATTTCATGTCAGACACTCTGCAAATCACAAATATTGTGCAGTGGACATAGTTTCTCAGGCTCGCTGTCCCACGGTCCCTTACTGAAAAGTTTGTAGGACAGCAATGAATGATGTGGTGAGGTGGGGACATTTGAGAGCAGCATGTAGAGAAGAGCAGCGTCCTCTTTCTGAGGCCTCCCAGGATGTGAGTCTCAGGACTGGCATTCTATGATGTCTCCTTCCACTGTCTGCCTAAACTTCCATGTGGTTTTCTGTCGTTCATATGATTAGTTATAAAAAGAGCATTAGACTAAGCCCAGTTGGAATGATCACACCTCCCTTCAGTGGGACCCACACTCTACTTTAGTATGCCCCTCCCCATTCAGTGTGATACTACCCCCACTCAGGTGATCATCTTGGTGGACGTTCTTATTTACAAATAAGTTAGGACTTAAAATACAGCTGTATGTGAGTGGTACAATCTATTCTACAGTACATCATGATTGTTTGTACATTATTCATGAGAAAACTAATATTTTTTAGGGGTGAATTAATTCACCTAAAGTCAAAAACACAATTAAGATACACTGGGCATCAATGTTTCATATCTACAAAGTAAGTTACTCCATTCGTTGTTTAGTGAATTATGTGCACACTACAAAACAAGCACATAAACAAAACCAAACAACCCCAAACCATGAGGTATCAGGCTACTAAGCCTTAGAACATTGAACAAAGTTTATTAAGTAAATTTAATGATGTATCATATTCAACCACACTGACTTACATCTGAGGTTCAAGGCAGGCACCCAAACTCATTGAGATAACCAGAACTAAGTCCATATATATTTGAATAAGTGTGGGCAAAATTAAAAATTCGAGAGAGAAAACCAAGAGATGGTAATGTTATGCAATAAAGGATGAAGGGTAGGCCAAAGGTCACACGGAATACTATAGTACTAGTCTGTGGGTGTGGGGGAGGCAAGAAGCAGAGAGCAGAAGTGCTAGTTGGGAATAAAGAGAACCACAAATCATACTTTGTTCAAAAGTTTCATGATGACATCTAACATTATAAGCAAATTTTAAAAATATAAACATTTTTTTAAAATTGCACAAAGTCTGTCATGAATTTGAAGTTACTAATAAGAGAAACTAATCTGAACCTCAAATCACCTCAGCAACAACATAAATTGATATGTGATTGTTATTACACACACACACACACATACACACACACACACACACACACACACTTCAATTATGGAGTCTTTCTGTGAAGAGGTTTTTGTTGTTGTTGTTATTTTTTTAGTTCGGTGATTTTCTACTACCTAATGTAAATTTAGTAACAGCTCTGTGGAACTTTGTCTTGGTTGACTTACTGTCCCACTGTAAGTGTACGTGTTTTATATTTTTAGTTAAGAACCAATAAGTCTACTGTGTTGAGAAAGGGAAACTCACCAAACTCAGAAGTCAAGTGATAACTGAACAGGAACCTCACTCACATGTAGGTTTACCATGATTCCAAGTGCCCATTTTCTAAAGCTATTACCACAGTTCTTAACCTTCCTTCAGGTGGGCTGATGGTGAAAATGACAGCCTGCTCATCAAACATGCTCTGCCCTGAGAACGTCTACTGACTCTCCTGCATCAATGTGGGGTAAAGCGGAACCTGGGATTTTAGAAGGAACAAGTGGAACATGTGTTTAAGAGATAGAACTCACTGGGACAATTCCTGGGTTTCCTGAGTCGGAAGTGTTCTGAGCGGCTGCTCACAAGTGATCTTTGCTTCCTAATGGTTCTCCTCATCTCAAGATTTCTGCTGAATGTTCAAAAACATTCCAAACTCAAGCATCCTGATACCTTTCTAGTTAACACTGTATTTGATAAACCTATGTGCTTCAAATATCAATGTCGAGGAAAATCTTGAGGCCTCAGGGTGCACAGTTTATTGAGAATCTATATTGTTTTATGTTTCGAGTTTACAACCCTTTGCTAAGGCTGTCTACAGTAATTGCAGCAGAATCTTTGAGAAAGGAGAGAGTACACAGAAAGGAGAGCTGGGACCTGGGTTTCCTTAGCAGAGTTTTGGTAGATGATGATTTGTACATGTCTGAACCACGGGACTCTATTAGATTTGTTTTAATGAATCTATAGAATAGAAGCTTAATCTCATTATTTGCAACTATATTTTAATTTGCTGCTGATGAAGAAAAGCAAAAAAGTGCCATTTTCTGTTATGCTGTGATTGTCATTCACATTTCCTTTAGAGCATTCCAATGATAGGTACAAGAGTACATAATTGGAGGAATAAAATCGCTCTTCTCAATACTTATCACTTCTGATTCATTTAGGGTATGCCTGGGGGAAAGGCATAAAGGATATGGCATGTTAGTAAAAGTTTGTATTAACAGAGGTTGGTAAACAAGGATGCTGTTGCTGAATCGGTATTATACTTTGATCATACAAGACTCTTTTTGCCAATTAAAATTCTCATTTCTAAATTTGCAGGGATATTTACTATGAAGTTCTGTATAAGTAGTTTCACGTGCATGAGTTACCATAGGAGCACAATTTATTATTTCCTATTGACAGTGAGACATATTTGCTTCTCTTGTGAAGTTCTCTTAGCTCTTCCTAATGCCAATTTAATGCAACTTCTTTATATTTTCTTTATTTCTTCAGTGGACATAGGGGAATCAAGGCAGTAAACAGCAAACAGAGCTGTTTGGAGAACTACACTTCTGGCTGTTGCCTTATAAAGTTTTCAGATGAATGCCAGAGTCTTGATGCATGCTCCTTCTTGGAGCCTCCATTGCTTAAAACAATTTAGAAAACAAAGAAATGATTTATTAAAAAGCCAGACCTTCTCTACCGCCCCTGGCATGTGTATACTCTAGATTCTATGCAGTCTATTGCTTTGTTATGGATTCATAGAGGAATCAAGACTATTAAACAATGATTGATCTGATAATAACATCTGATAATGACATCCAGTGTTGGATTATATTATAGTCACTGCTCTCAGAGTTTAAGGGATCAATAAATAATACCATGTTCTTCCCTTCCTGAGTTTGGAATCAATTCAGAATTAAGAGCCAGGAGGCAGACAAATGGAGGTCAAATAGCCTGTTTTATTATAAAGATTATTGAAAAATACAGATTCAGAGGTGTGGGCACCATGACTTAATGCACCATCAGTGAGGTAAGCAAAGTGTCCAGCCTAGTCATCAATGTAGCTGGACAGCCAATTTCTGTCTAGCAGAATTGAGTTTGTCCCTTTATACCTCAAATGGCATCAGTGATGCTGACAGAGAGAAAGAGGACTGGAAGGCACTGAGAGGCAGGAGGCAGGAGCCAGAGGAGTGAAGCTGAAGAAACTCAGTCGTTTTGCCAGTTTTTGGCTTGGAGATGCAGGAGAAAATCCAGAAATGTTGCTCTATCAGAAAGTAAGTAAATAAATTAAATACATACATACATACACACATACATACATCCACATATACATACATACATACATACATACACCCACATATACATACATACATGCATACATACATACATACACCCACATACACACACATACATACACACACATACATACACACATACGTACATTCATACATACATACATACATACATACACATACTTACATACACACACACACACACACACACACACACACACACAAGAGGGAGCATAAAAATGATACTGCCCTCTAGCTTCAGGCTAGAATTTTCTTAGCCTGTTAGAACTCAGCACCTTTTGTCTGTCTGAAATTATGTTGTCCATGTTGTCAAATATAATTTAAAATATTCTGCATAAATATGGTTCTCATATAAAAATTCTCAAATATGAATGAGAAAATTTTATTAAGACCCACACATTAATTCACCTTCCCATATAAAAGTTCATTTAATCCTAATGTAAAAATTTCTAACTTAATTTCCAAGGATTCTGTAAGCCAAAATTAGTGTATTTTTGTTTAGCTGTCAAGCCAAGTATCTACACTGCTTACTGAGCAGAGGAGTGAGTGAGGAGTCGTCTCAGTGACAAGTTTCTAAGTCTGACAGCATGTCTTAATGCTGCTGAGTTAAACACCACCCTGATTCCCATTGTAGTTTCCTTATTTACACACACACACACACACACACACACACACACACACGCACGCACACACACTTACCTCATTTACCATACATTCTTGAAATACAGTGAAGCCCATGCAGTGAACAGCTTGTTTCTACTCTGGATTTTTATTGTCTTACTTCTAGGCGTCTACAGTAATACTTACAGTTATAGTTCACTGACTGAACACAACACAGTTCATTGCAATCCTTTATGGAGCTTTGTCTTTTTAAAATTAATTTTTAGTAGTTATGATGATGCCAACATGAATAGTTATACACTTAAGAATGTACAGCTCTCACACTTTAAAATTATAATACAATCTATTGTTTGAGAAATTCAGCTAGATTTTGGATGTTGTAAGTTCTCTAAATGGACTTCTATGGACTATTGCTTTTGTATTAGCATCTCACAATTTTTAAAGATTTTACTAGTATTTTATTTTAAATTATGTGTATCAGGCAAGCATACCCAAATGCAATTATGTTGTTCATGGAGGCTACAGGTGTCTGAAAACCCTGGCTCTGGGGCTGTAGGTGGTTTTGAACTGCAAAGTGTATATGCTTGGAACTAAATTCATGTCTCCCCACCACAATTAAAGCTCCCCATTCTTAAGCAGTCTTTCTAGGCCCCAGCTTGGTTTTCTTTTCTTTTTTTTTATTCAAGACAACAGAGTTTCTCTTCATAGTTCTAGCTGTACTGGAATTTGCTCTGTAGACCAGGCTGGCCTCCAACTCACAGAGATCTGCCTGCCTGCCTCTGCCTCACAAGACCTGGGTGGCATAGCACACTACCAGCAGGCTATGTCCCAGTGTTTAAAGCAAAATGTTAATGGTGTGCCTATATTTATTACCACACTATCTTCACAAACCCAAGTTTAGAAGACACAGCAAACCTATGTGCCCCATCAGTGAAGTGTAGAACCAGCCATGAAAGGAAATATTCCCTCGTAGCCTGCCTTGCTGAGATTCCAGGCAGTACACGATAGTCTCTGAACTATAATTGTGAACCCAGGCAACAGTTCTTTATCACTATCAAGCAGGGCTTTTCCTTTCTCTTTTTTTTTCTCTTTGTATTGATTAGAGGAAATGAACGTGTACATTTGCTCTGATCTCAAAGACAATTTTTTTAAAAACATTTTGCTAACTTAAAAAAGACATGAAACAATAAGATACTGTCATAGGCTTAATCAGGTCTGTGTTTTCCTTTCATGTGTTATGTTCAGCATCTTTTAATTCTAGTCCCAGAACTGGGCTGGATAGGCATCTTATCGCACAGCATGAACCAATGCGTAGGTATATTAAGTTCTGTGTTGTACTGGCTGCACTCACTAACTCAAAATCTGGAGGTGGATGAGACTAGACTGCCTACATTCTCATACATTTTCTTCTTGAAATCCATATCTACTTGTTTAGAAAAATCATGAATCTGGACAGCACTGTTGATAGTTTTGTATGTGGGGTCCCAGGTGGACTGTGAAATCTCAGAATATTCGCTTCCTCTCTTCTGATACTCCTTCAGGGCCATCAGAATTGTCTTTACTTTCTGTTTCTCTGAGCAATAGATATGACCCCAATGTTCTCTTTCATCCTCTTATTCCCCTGTAGACTGCTAGAAGGCCGAAACTGAATGTTTAACAGTTTAACCTATTAGACTTCTCGAGCAGAAATAGAGAAACAAGACCATTTATTGGTCCTGACTGTTGTTTTCTTTTTTCCTCCCTGCTTGCTCTATGCTTCAGACATTTGTTTTGGCAGAATATTTCTTCTGATGTTTCTTCTGACAGTTAGAAGATAAATGTGTATTCCATCTGTCAAAAAAAAAAAAAATCCATGACGTCTTGTCTGTCTTCACAGATGATGCCGATTTTCTTTCAAAGCGACAGGAACTTAACATACACGTGACTCAGACCTGTAGTCTTCATACGGGCATCTGTGAGATCCTGTTCAGTTGCTGTTCCTCATCTTCTGAGTTCTTCCTTTTCTACTTTTCATTCAACATCTCAGTGTTTCTCATGGCTGACTTCAGCTTCCGATGAATTACCACAACTCAGAAAGTGGCAATTTATGATGCTCAGCTTATGACATTTTCACAAATTCTTGCTTCCCACCCAGTTCTGTCCTGAATCTGGAAGTTTCCTTTGCTCTGAGTTCTGAGGTATTTTTCCCAAGGTGCTGATTACTCCGGTACTAACACTCCTGTGCCTGCCCTGGTCCCTCTACCATGGGTACAACGTTTGAAATGTTGTCCTTTTTTTTCAGTTGAGCAAAAATAATTTTATAGTCTGGTAACAATTCCTTTGGAATTCTGTTCTAAATCAATTAAAAGCATATTTGGCCTGGATATATTTGCTTTTTCAATTCCTGTATGCTAATTTACTCTTTAAGATCAGAGCCTTGACTTAGAAGTCTTTGTCTTCTGATTCAATTCATCTTCCTTTCTTTTCATTGCTGTTCTCATTCTCATTCTGAGACCCAGTTTGAATAAGCTGTAGAGTTTCTGTTAGATCATCAGAGTGAACCTAATGTCTCATAATAAAGCATTTGTGCTTAAATCATTTTTTAGCCTTTCATAATCTATTGAGGTCTATTTTCAAAGATTACTTATTTTCTTTATGAGTACCTCCATTTTGATTTATTTGTTCATTATCGAACAATAGAATACTATGGTTAAAAATATTCTTTTGATCTTTGATCCACAAGTCTAAATACAATTTATCCTATGACGAAGTGGTGGGGGCTCAGTTGGGCTATCATATAATTCGTTAAAAATGTTGGCCTTTTTGCAGTTCCTCTCTTTGAATGCAGCTCAGCAGAATAAAACCTGGGTGAGAGAGCATCCTATCCTCTCTTCATATTTCTATGATAAAATATCCAGACAAAAACAACTTAAGGGATAGCAGAGTTTATTTTAGCTTATAATACAAGTAAAGTCAAATCTATTGGGTAAGTTAATGTAGTAGGAGCTTGAAGTGCCCACTGACATTAGCCAATAACAGGAAACAGTGTGCAGTCAATGAACACATGCTGCTCAGCTCCTTTTCTCAATTTATGCAGTCCAGGATCTAAGTCTGCCAATGGACACACTTAGAACACGAAAAATGTACCACCCCCTTTAAATTAATGAATACAATCCTCTGCAGGCAAGACCAGAGGCCTTAAAGAGGCCCCTCTTCCACATGATGCTAGACATTGTCAAGTTGATTAGCACCAACCGTCACAGGGAACCAAACATGGAACTACCTCATCACAATCTACACAAAACTTTTGTATAGAGAAAGCCAGGCATTGCAAATTTTAATAAGCGGGAACACCTTGTAGGCCCAGAGGGTATAAAGTGAAGTTGAAACCAGAAATATGCTATGAATTATGAAAAATAACAACAGAAAGACACTCTGTTCCTGGGATTAGAATATTCCAAAATTTATTAAAGAAATGAGACATACTAAACTTTCCTTTTAGGAGTTGTAACCAAAATTATGTCAGCCCAGCCGGAGAGAGCACTCATTTGCCCCTACTTCCTGGGGAAAACTCGGTAAAGGACCTGGACCCAAATTACCCATCTTTCCTCCCTAGGTCAAGGCTTCAGCTTTGTCTTTGTACATTTTTTCCCATCCAGGTAGAATTCAATCTGGACATTACTCATGATGTTACTCAACCAAAACATTTTGCAAAGAAGTTGGTGCGAAAGAAATTGAATAGGATGATTTCTCCAGAGTTCTGATTTCATGTTCTCCATAATTTTGTGGCAGGAAGGAAATTTTTCTTGCTCTATTCACCACTCCATCTAGAAGTGCAGTCCTCATTTTGCCTCTAAAAACAACACAGAGTATGAACTAAATCAGCCAGAAATACTGAATTCATTTTTCAAAAAAAATGTTAATATTTAGATCTCTGTGTGGCAATTGAAGTAATTCTATCTTACCACACTGACATGAGAAGCACAAAGTTCAGCTTTTCCTAAAACAATGGCTCAAGAAAGTTCAACTGTGGTAGATTTTGTTGCTCTTAATGTGTCCAAAATTTGATATTGATTTATTTTCTTTGGGTTATTTATATACCTTTTATAAAAGTCAAATGCTTTTCCATGTTATAAGTACTTTCTCAATCTACTTATCTTCAAATGTTTACATTTATTTTATACAATTTCTTTTATTGACTTTACTTAGTTGATGGTCATAGAAATGTAATTCAAGAAAATGTCTTTTATTGATCCCTTATATAAATAACATGCCAATGCTTTTGAATTAAGGTTCAGGTGATATCATAGAGAGACTATATGATTAATTCAAATGTGATGCAGTTTATTATATGATGGAAAGCTATTTGTTGACTGCTGAATAATTGAGAAACACACAAAACCTGTTAATTTAATTCTCATTGATAACATGGAATTCACAAGGGAGACAGAAACTGACTTAGCTCAAAACTCTGAGCACTCAGGTGCTGCTGGCTTTAGTTCAACTCTGATGAAGATGTTCTAGTAACAACGTGGGAGTGATTCAACAGTGAGGGATTTTTGTTATCAGACAGAAATTAGGAAGTGATCCAGAGGTCAAACTATAATAATAATAATAATAATAATAATAATAATAATAATAATAAATGGTCTCATAGAACTGTTTTAATTCCTTCCATGGACAGCACCCTTAATGACTTACTGATGTTGCCAGTAGTCCCTGGCTCTTAAATATCTTTCCATTTCACAGAAAACCAAGGCTCCAGTATATGAACCTATAGGGAACAAACAATATCCAAACCATGACGCCTAGATAGAAAAATGTAATTTTTTAATCCATTCTAATTTATTTACTTTCTCTTTTCTTCTAATGTTGGTATTTACATGGGGTCAGTTGTCAATATATTTCCATGATAGTCACAATCATTATTTTTTCTGTTACTCAATATGATTGTGTTCTTTCTGTAATGAATTGTTTTCTTTCCTTGTTATGTTCTGTAATTCTATGTTACTTCTTGGATTATTTCGTCTAGTTTGTGAAAAATGTCATTGGAACTTTGTGGAGATTGAATTGAAACTTTAGACTGCTTTTGCTAACATAACCATTTTCAGGACATGTTCACACTTGTAAGTAGGTCCTTGCTTACCGTACCTGTATTTATGAGACTTGCTGGGGATTACGTGTGGAACGAGCTCTGAGAACTAGTACAGAAACCATACTAGGGGAAGAAGAGGCATGGGAAGGCTATAGAACGTACATGAAATGAATGTAGAAAAGAGGCTGTTTGGAGATGAATGGATTGGACAGGAAATTGGGGGATGGAAAAGATGATGGGGAAGAAGAATAAATCAAAACTAATACTATGTTTGAACATTTTAAAAAATAAATAAAGGATTTAATATAAAAAGATTAGCATTTTCAAGATCTTCAGTTACAGGACTTATCTAGAATCAAATATTTGTAAAAAACAAATGAAGTATTATGCATGTTGCAAGTCCTGTATTGGAGAGCTGAAGAGGCTTCAAAGCAAAGACAGCTTTAACTGGTAAATATCAGACTAAGCTCCCACCCTTTAAACTCAAAATAAAATCAATCTATGGATTTCAAAGTTGGGCCACAGTACTCTAAAACTTGGCTCTTTTCAAATTGCTGTGTGTCCCTGTGTAGATTCCTATCCTTTTCTATGAACCACTTTGTCATAAAGGCAAGAACAGATACCCCCTTGAATTACCTGTCTCATTACACTTAGTAGAACAACTTACTCCCCAAGGGTAATGAGAAAAAGAAACAGAAAACCCCTTTGTTTGACCTAGAAGGGAAGCTGTTAGCATTGTATAATTCGTCCAACTCTTTGAGAGAGTCAGATATTTCATTAATGGGAAACTACAGCTTCCTGTATAGGAATCCAATGGGTACCATGGTTTAATCCAGCACATTGAACTCTAATAAAGGTGTCTCTAACTCTCTTCAAGGGAATCCTAAGTGCTATATTACATACTTGGTATCCTGATGATTGCGCTGTTTTGACCATTGTGTAACCTTTAGAATGAAGGACATAGTCAGAGGAGTGGCTCACCCATGTATAAGCCTTGAAGTTTATAGTTTGTCCCACCTGCTGCCCTGCCATTGTTTAAAGGTTCACACCTCTGGGTGTGAGCAAGCAGACTCCAGCTTCTGCCACCAAGCCTTAAACTGATCTTGGCATTGAGCCTTCTGCGCCTTGATGAATTGTACTCTCAAACTGTTAGCCAGCGTAAAACTCTGCTGTCACACATTGCCTCTGGCCAAGTATTCATAGTAGTGAGAGAAATAGCTATTGTTCTCTGCAAACTTTATTGCAACCCTCTTGGGGAGGCCCCCCCATCTCTGTATTTCATCAATGACAGATACCGTACAGTGTTGCCTCCCTTCCTCTTTTACATTAGAGTACATGAGGAGAGTTCATTACATCCTGATTGAAAGCAGAGGCTCTGGGTTTAAATCTTCATGTTGTCACGTGTTGTCTATGTGACTGTGAATAAATTGTTCAACCACACCCTGCTTTATTTAGGGCCCTTTCTGTAAAAGGGCAGTGGCAAGAACAGTGTGAAATAAAATTTTACAACAGAATGGGCTCAATTACATAGCTTTACTCAGTGAAGTCAGATAATAGAAAAAGGAAAAGAAGCCACAATATTTGATTTAGTGCAATTATCATTACACCTGGTTTACTAAGTGACGTTTTCACTTGATAATAAGACATCAGTAATAATACTTTGATGCCTAAGAAGTAGAATTGTATTGCCTGCTACTCAACATCTTACTACTCCAAACCCCTTAATTCCCAAGTGGACCCATGGCAGGGCAGAGAACATGGCAAATAAATGGCATTTTTTTTTCTTTTACTTCATTATTGGTCTGAAGACTTTTTATGTTGTTTTATTTTCAAAATCTACAAACCAAACCAAACCAAAAACAAACCAAACAAACAAAAGCTCACATGAATCCAATGTTTAGCTGTCTCAAAAGCAGGATTTAAATAAACCATTTTCTCCTTAGGAGTCACTCAAGAGAACATCATCTTTTGCAGCAATTTCAATGTTTCCTCATCTACTATAACTGTTACATGAATGTCACCTCACTTAGATGTGTTTGTACCTCATTTATGCATCTATGAATCACTTTGTTCAAGACCATGTCCAGGACTAGCTGTGAGCATCAAAAGATTCAATGATTTTTTTCTCCATGTATCTAGTTCTTCCAGACACCTTCATTCCTACTTTCTATAGAGATTTTAAAAAACATTGAATTTTTAAGATCTTTCCCTACAGAAAGGTAAAATATTGCTTAGCCCTTCACCCAGTGAACATCTCAACTAAATACATAGAAACTAGATTCGTGAATGTTCTCTTCCTCATTCTTGTCCATATAACACTAGAAACAGGCACTGTTTCTTAACAGGTGCTAAGGGGACTCAGCACAGTGAAAATACACTCTGAAATCCACCAAAGTCGTTAGCAGCCTCAGGGTACAGTGTTAGACATGCAGCAGACAGAATTGCCTAGAGAAACATGGGCACAAAATCACAGTTACAGGGTTTTTAAGTGTTTCCCTCAAACAGAACTAAGCATGTAATAGAAAGAAGCAAGTAGAAGAGAGAACTAGTTATTTTTATAGCAATGAAACAAACCAGGGAGATGGAGATGTGGTCATTACACAGTTTATAGATCAGAGATCTTTGTCACAACAACATGCTATACAGGCTCGGTGCTCTGTCATAGATTAAGCCAACAAAAATCAGTTTATCTTCATAATTAATAAACATTGAAAACCTGATTGTATCTCATGACAGTCAAATGGAGATGTGTGTATTTGTGCATGTGTGTGCGTGCATGCATGTGTGTGCATGTGTGTGCATGCATGTGTGTGTGTGTGTGTGTGTGTGTGTGTGTGTGTGTGTGTGTGTGTTTGTGTATAGGGGAGGAGAGAAAGCAAATGTTTCACAGGATGACCCTGGTACACAAGATGACTATTAGACCTCCTGGATGACCTCAGGATCTCTATGCCACCCTGGATGAGTGATGCTGGCTGACCATCAGTTCATAGGGTCCTGCCCTTCCCTTCCCTATGATGAAATAAGAAATGCAGCTTTTCCTGATATCCTTCTAGTCCTACAAATCTTACGATGTCAGGATGACGAGTTAGTTTTTAACACATGTTGGCCTTGGGAGACGTGTTTGGACATGTGCTCTTCCCTTATTTTCTACTTGGGATCTTAGGTCCACCCTGATGCTGTGAATGCAATTAGAACTGTACGAAATGGAATATGAGGATGCATCAGAATTCTCAATTCATGGGGTTGGGGATTTAGCTCAGTGGTAGAGCGCTTTCCTAGGAAGCGCAAGGCCCTGGGTTCGGTCCCCAGCTCCGAAAAAAAAACCAAAAAAAAAAAAAAAAAAAAAGAATTCTCAATTCATGAGAAGACTTCTGCTGGCATGAACCTGAGTCACAAAAGATTAAAGACTGAGTGTGTAGGCATTTACTATAAGGAGAAAAACAGGCATCCAAGTGTAAACACAAAGAACAACACGTTAAAGACAAAGGTTTTTATTATATATTAACGTGAGAGAGAAAGTAGAAGCAGATTCCATGGTCTTGTAAGCCTGCATAATGTTAAAACTGTAATAAATAAAGTTTGGTCTTACATATTTCATATAACTTCTACCTTCAGAGGTACCCATTCTTCATTCTGTCTCTGCGCTCAAGCCTTGTTTCTCCCCTTTTCTTCGATTCATATGAATGAAAACATGAGAGGCTTTCATTTCCCTAGGTTGCTATTTATTTCCAGCAGACACCAAGCCTCTACTTTCAGGACTGGACTCTGCCCTGTCCTTTACCATTGGCCACAGTGAACCGTTGTCTTTTTCTTTGCATCTGCAGGGACCATACTGAAGGACACTAAGCCTGAGCTTTATATAATGAGCAGTGTGAAGACATAAACAAAAATCAATCTTCAATAAGGGTGGTGATGTTTTTCATTTTAGTCAAACATTCTTAGAATTTGGTAGAGAAGTTTGAAAAAACTGTAGTTTCTCTGGTTCAATGGATCTTACTATCACCCATACAATAAGCTTAAAACTCAAGGTCCTACAGAAACTCTGGTTTCTGTAATGATTTGTACTCCTCATCATTTTAGTTACAGACAAAGAATGAAGCGGGGTAAAACTATCTTATCCCAAATACAAAGATAACCACATTTGATGGATATTTTTTAAAAATCAATAATAAAAAGAAGCAAAGGGATTTTAGAGGAGAGTGTAACTTATCTCCAGTTCTTCACACCATTTTTGCCCATTTTTGAATCTTTGAAATTGCTGTCAAATTCATCTCTATATGTTTGTCAAATTTTCATATTTATTCCCATCATAAATCTGAGGTCTGGTGTATGGCTTGTTTTCCTGTTATGGTACCCATGGAAATCCCTGTTGAGGTGGACATTTTTCCTAGGAAGAAGCTCCTGATTTTCCCAGAGAAAGCTGGGAATTTGTACTTGTAAGTTTACAGCCCATGCGTTTCTTTGTTCCTTAAAATTATTTGCTCTTGTGTTGCCAACAATCAATGAAACAATGGTACAGTCCCATTAACTTCAGACAAAAGCAACCTAGAAACAAAGGTGTAAATTGCTAGCGGAAAAATGTAATCGCTTCAAGATAATAGTTTCTATTGAACAAGGGACCATAAAAGTTCCAAATTTCTGTGTATTTATCACCACCATACACAAATTATAAAGAGTGATTACTAAAGAAGAAAAATAAAGAGAACATCACAAGTAATAATAGAATATTGCAACATGCAATGTGTAAAACCTTCATAAACAAGATTCATTTAATAAAGTTTATGTCTCTAGAAAAATGTGTAGTTTTTTAGATATTTGTATTTTTCAAATATGCTTGAAATTTTGTAAAAATGACCAAATCCTGGATTATATTGACTTCAATATAATTCAGAAAATTGGCAAGAGAGTGCTTACGTAAAAATTCACATACAGTGAAAAGCTCTCCAGATATGGAAACATGTTAAAACACCAACCTGAAATTATTAGAGACACACAGTTAAATGCAATGATCCTTGCACATAAAAACAATGTGAGAGGAAAAGCTGAGCTTCGGACACGGTGGGAGATGAGGGAGTGAGAAGCTCAATGTTAGCATGCATTTCAAGAAGCCGTAGAGAACACCATTCATTTAACCCAAACACAGAAAAAAAAAGATCAATATTAAATCCCAGGCTGGCAGGAACAGACTGAAATATGTTGCTTTCTGTATTCTATCAGCTGTATGTTCAAGGGAACTTGTGGAACGGGCTCTGACATTCTGTGAGTGCATGCAGTTCCGTAGCAGATTGCTTTGCTTCCTCTGCAAGACCTGTCTAATCCCAAGCACTGACAAAAATAATTATTTGAATAAACAGTAAAGGTGATAAAACTTGATTAAGTCAACATAAACTTAAGGAATTAGTATGAATTAGTAATTTCAGAACTGAACCAAAAATCTGTAAATACCAAGAAGGAAAGATGTTCAGAAGTTGTTAAATCTTTCCCATGAAACTACTGATATTTTGAATCAAATAGATTTAATGAAAACACAATACTAACACTAAAAAATTGTGCATCTTTAAAAAGCCATATAGCAATTTAACTGACGCTTTCACAGATGTGAAACCTTTAAACATTAACCTCAGTAAATAGTAACAGAAAAATGTTGAAATACAGCTAGCTACAAGTTGAGCAAATGACAGATTTCATGTAATGATTTGCTATAAGATCAAGACAAGTTGCTGGTATGCTTTCATTGTATCCCATGTCTATAGTGCTGACAGTCCTGAGAGTGAAATAACAGAAAATACACATGCACTACTTAAATACATAACCTTTATTGCATACATGCAAACATTCTTGTACATATACATACATACATACATACATACATAAATGCATATTACATAATGGCATAATTTAAAGTTCTGTTGTTTGAATGCCATAGGTAAAACTTTCATTATTCACATATAAATGATATTATAGATGATAAATTAAAAATGTTTGGAACATATTTTACATTTTAGCATATGGAGCTGTAGAGATGGCTCAGTGGATAAGAGCTCTTGCTGCTTTTGTAGAAGACCTGAGTTTAGCTCCCATTATACACATGAGGAACCTCATCACTATAACTCTTGGTCCAAGGGATTTGACAGCCTCCGAAAACATGCATACAGTTAAATATAGATAAATCTTAAAAAATAGAACATTAATGTATGACTTTATCATGGTCATTCAGTATGGGAACAATAGAAACTAATTGCATTTTACATATCAATGACAGAAAATAAAAATACCATGCCCGATGATATAAATGATCTCACACAAGGACGAATACATTGAAAATTATAAAGCCACTATATAGAACATTTTATTACATTACTAGGCTACACTGAGTGACCAAGAGTAAAAGGTAAGTCATGGAAAAGGAGAAAATACTTGCACTCATATGTCTGGCAAGAGCTTACTACTCCATGTATCTAAAGAATGCAAAACAATAATGATCGAAAAAAACTGAATCAAAGTGTGTTTGAACAAGCATTTTTGGATTCAAATGTGAATGACTATAAAAAATCATTCAAATAACTTTCTTAAGAAAAATGTAAAATGGAAACAATAATGGACTGGGTACACACTAACATGCATATATATGGAAGGATTTATGTGATTAGTAAAATAGTTCAATAATATGTATATATATATTCTATGTATATTCTATATATATTTTATGTATAGTCTTTGTAAATAGAATGTACATATTTTTAAAAGGATACAAATGCTAGCCAAACTGTAAGTTCAGCGCTTACGAATTGGTGATGGAAAGTTTAAACATGCCAATTGTTAAATTCCACTCATAAGCTTATACTCATGGGGACTGAAAAATTGAACATGTAGAAAACTTATTCATAGCTGCTGTATTCATAACACTTCCAAAGTAAAAACAACCAAATGCTGTCTTCTATTGAATAAATAGAATGTGCAGTAACATTCAGTGGAATATTACTTAACCATAAAAGAAACATAATTTCAGGGCATTCTATGGTTGAAAGATTTCGCAAGTCTTATGACAGGAGGAGAACCAGATAAAAAGGCTAGGGAATCTTAGACACTGCAGTAGAGGGAGGGATAGGAGGGAATTCACTTCTAATCAGTACATTTTCTTTTGAGGTTTGAGAAACATTGTGGAATGTACAGTGATCCAAATATTTACAACATTGTGACCATACTACAATTAAGTTGTTTGTATACTGAAGTTCATAGTATATAAATTATACCACAATAAAAAATGTCCTTGATGAAAATTTTAAAAATGTTTGTTTTTATTAAATGAGAAAATATTACAGTCACATTCTGTGAGGTGGTATAAAACATGACTGTGACTCAGTGAGATGCATAGAGTTCTAGGAACAGAGCCCAGCATTCATGGACACCTTGTTTAGGAAGAACTATCAGTGTGACATTTTGGATGAATTTTGTCGAGCCAAATTAAAAATAATCAATCTTAACCTCAACTCAAAGGTTTCAAAACAGCAATTTGTGGTAGTTTAAATTATGTATGAAGTGGAAAAATTTCAACATATCCTGTATTTCTTCTTTAGAAGAAAATAGGGAAGAATTTATGTGATTAGTAAAATGGCTCAATACTTTAAGTATGATGATGGTTAAGGGAACAAGCTATGATGTGTTGACACAGAAGTCAAAACACAAAACCAAAGCAGGCATCAATTTTAGAATATAGTTATACAAATAAGTGAGAAAAACAGAAAGTAGGAAAAAAAGCTAAAACAATATTTTTCAATTAAATAAGTACTTGTGATTAAAAATATGTGAAACTGCTGTAATATTAAGGAAATGTAAACTAAAAAAACTCATTCTACTGACGGCTAAAATCAAACACAAGAAGGATGTGTACCGCTCAGGTTTTCAAGGGCAGCTCTCCACCACAGTGACCTCATTTGTTCGTGTCAGTGGAAGCATGTTGTCTTGTCTCATGCTTCTCCTCCTGGGTATGTCTAACAGAAATGCATAATAATATCTTGCTGCTCCAGAATAGTTTATAATAAAAACTGAAATGATCCATATTTTTACTAATAATTGGCAACCTATAAGTTGTTGAACATCATCCATGGAACTATCACAGGTTGATGAAACTGAAGAGCAATGGGACTCATGGGTCTCACAAGTAAGTTAAGGCAAAGGGAATTAATCTTGAATAAACACTTTAATTTCAATCATGCAGAGATCAAAACCAGGGTAACTGAGCTAAAGTTTATCCTGAAATCTATAAAAATAAACCAATTTATCATCTATGGTATACTGAGAGTATGTATAGCTATACTCAGTGACATTATATACCATATGTAAACTTTGCCACTTCCTGCAAAAGAATACTCTAATTGTCGTGAAACTATGGTGGACATGTGCATCTAATGTAATCCTCTAAACCTGTCACATTTGTTGTAATTGGCTACTCTGGCCCAGAGCCAGTCACAGGCTTCAGTGTTGGTCCTTTCTAGGTCTTATCAGGGGTGATCATGGATGCTCCCCTGGCAAATCAAAAATCACAAGAAATTACCAACTTAAAATATGAGAACAAAGAGAAACCCACTGACATTCTTCACACCTTTTGTGTTAAGCACAAGGACATGTACTGTCTATTTTATACCATTGTAACTAGACTGGAGCCTTTGTGGAGCACAGGCATAATACAGGAGCCTACATATGAACAAAACAGTAGGCTTGGAAAGATGAATCAAGATGTCCTTTAGTTAGCTTTCATTATTGTAGTTATCCTGATAAAAAGGAAATAATCTCAAGTCACCTTTCTGGAGACAAGATGTAGACACATGTTTATCTGCACACGTATACAACCAGACAATACAGTATTGACACCTGGTTACATATATTGTCCTCCATTCTCTTTTGCAGATATATTTTCTTAATATTCAAGCTCAAACTGATTTCCAAGGCAAAACGGAAAGGCTTCCATCAAATGTTTTAAAAATGAGCTCCCGTGTTTTGTAATAATAATGGTTGGAAGTTCAATATTTCTTCTCAAACACAGAGGCAGGGAGCCATATTTACAAAAGAGCTCTCTGTTTGCCTTTTCCTTCACACAAGACAACATTGATAAAACCTTTGCACCCACACCAGGTGCTTGGCCTTCTCTGGGGAATTTGTGCTGCCTGGATACTGCCTTTGATTTGAACTTCAAACATCTTTGAAAAATAGAGGCTGATTTAAATACCATTTGGAAATTTAAAACCTTGTATTTTATTTTATTTTGTTATAATGCCTTCCATGTATTTACTTTGAGCAAATGAATCGGTGCTGTAACTGATTACCATCCTGTTGCCAGGAAGAGACTTTGGAAAGTGGAACCTGGATGTGCTTCACAGTCAAAAATTTACATGTGTGTATTAAATACTGACAAACTTAAGATGAATTTAGTAACAATCTCACAAGTTTTGAGAATTCAACCATTTAGCGAATGTTTATGGTCAATTGAACAATTGAAGCATCTCTTCCTTCCCCTAACCTCTCTCTCTCTCTGTCTCTCTGTCTCTGTCTCTCTGTCTCTCTCTCTCTCTCTCTCTCTCTCTCTCTATATATATATATATATATATACACACACACACACACACACACACACACACACACACACACACTGCTGACTAGAATGGGACAATATGAAGTTAATTAAATATGCTTTAATTGAAAACTTAGTTTTGTCTAGGAAATTATTGCCATAATTACTCTTTTAGTTTATAGTGTTTGCAAAGATGATAGAGAATTAAAATGTTGTGTTTTCTTTAAAAACAGACTGTTATAACTCTTTTTTTTTTTGCTCCTTCGTTTTGTCTTACATTAGGCTTGTACTCCTGGATCGTCTGGTGACTTCAACTGTCTGGTGAGTTTTTCTGTTTCACTACCACTGCTGATAATCATTTCTCTTTTTCTTTTCACTTAAGCTTCAATCATTTCAGAAAGAGGGTTTTCTAATTTTTTTAACTGAGGGTGAATTTAATAAGGTGAAAAATCAATTTCATATTCAGGGTGTAATGATGTTCTTAATCTTGATATTTGATATTTAACCTAGTGCTTTTGGAGAGCATCCCTAAAAAGGGCAACAACAGAGCCTACCATCAAGTCTTAGATTCAAGAGGTCTCTTCTAGGGACCAGTTATTATGTGTGATCAATTGGAAATTCTTAGATAGATCATATTAATGTAAAAAGATACAGCCTCAGAGAAGTTGAGACAATAACCAAACTTTAAAAATGTTTTGCATATTATGGTTGAGCTATAAAAACACTGAATGCAATGAACTTTACTACACTGAAACTCTTAAAAACTTTCTAGTCTTTACCTATATCACTAATATGCAAACAAAAGTATTCCATTTAATCAAAAATGTAATTGTTACAACAGATATTTTTTATATAGTTGGGTGGTGGTACGTACAGCAACGTTGTCCTTACTCCAGCCAGCCTTTTGAATTAATGCTCACACTCAAATACACACTTAGAACAGGCCACTCTTTGAACTGATTCAATATTTTTCTATTATAAAATATTATACTCTTATAATTTATTAATCTGAAATCTCTATGGTTCAGATTCCTTTGTTCCCTGGGATCCCTCATTCTCCTCACATTTGCAGGGAAGCCCTTTGTAACATGGAACCAAGAGACAGGTACACTTTTATTAGGTTTCAGGAACAAGTCCTGTTCTTCCATAAGCAGAGTTTGGTGGGAACCTTATGCCAGTCTCTTTGCGATGGTCTCTTATTACTCACTCAGAATTGCTTTCATGTGTTCTAGAAGAATATTTGTCATGTGCTCACCTTGCCATGACTTTTCTATGCTTTTGCAAGTCTTGAAAGTCCACACAAACACCAAGATATCCTTGTTGTGCCCACACTGCTTAATATTAAAGAAAGAGAACTACAGTGAACAAAGTACTTCAACCTGGGTGAGATGGCATTTCTGAGAGCTTCTGGGTCAGACCTTCCCATGGGGAACAAACTATATTTGTTTCCTCCTCTCCTGCACCAGGGTATAACTATACCATAGGGATTAGTATCCTTCCTAGGAGAACCTGCATTGACCCATATCTGCCCATTCTATCTCCTGTCTCATGAGACAAATGACCAAATATTTATTAATATCCTTTCTGCATTTCACTTTGTTCAGAGCAAATGTAAGCCATTCTTTGCTATCCACAACAGTTTAGCCAGTCAGTGTGCTAACTTTCACTGGTCAGAAGAATTTTTATGCCCTTTCAACAGGTTTAGGTAAGAAAATTGTGAAATCAAATATGAATAATGATATTTTGAGTTTCACTAGCAATATATGTGATGAACAACAAGTTAATGACCAATTTTTTTTTTTTTACCAATTTTCAATGGTCTGGTCCCAGTCACTCCTCAGAAAAGGAGGATGAAGTTTTAGCATATTCTACAAAACTATTTTTAACTTTATTGAGAGGTAGCTCCTTAAATACAGCTGAAAATTTGGTCTCTATTTATCACAAATAACAGAATCTTCGTCTGATTTGTCATCCTTTTGTTTTATTTTTTCTAAATAGTTTCTGAACACTCTTTCTTCTGAATTCCACATCTTCATTTAAATAATGTAGAAGCTCTTAGAATGCTAGGTCAACTGGAGGATTATTCTGGATCATCTTCTATCACCTCATTTGTCTTAATTAATCCTCCTTTAATAATACCAAGAATTTCTAACAGTTCTAATTCACATGCCTTCTAACCATGGGTCCTGAAGGATTTCTCCAACTGTATTGTTTAATAAAAAGTATTGCCTCTCTGATCCAGAAGTAATCTTCCTTCACTAAACCTTGAATGCTGGTCACATGATTCCATTCTTCTCTAACTGTGGTATTCTACTTCTATGTTCCAGCTCCATATCTACACACATACCCATACCTACTTCTTATTAAGAGAAAATTCAAGTCCCATTTCTCCTGGATGACTTGATAGTATTGAATATTGTAGTTCAATATTCTTTCTGATAATTTTTATTTTCAGTATCACAAAGTAAAGCATTTTATCTAGCAAAACTCTCACTGCTTCTAGAGTATTTGTATTGTATGAATGGTTTTTATTCAGCAAATATACTAAGTTGAGAAGTAAGTTAAGCATAATGGTTCATTTGCTAGACAGGACACATTGAAAACATTGCTCTGTACTTAGCAGCTTCTCAAAAATAATTTTTACAAATTAATTAGATTATTTACAGCTTTGCTTTTTTTAGAGATCAAGTTTCAATTTTAATTTGCATAAAGCTTGATTCAGTTCAGTTACAACTGGCAAAGCAAGCAGCAACACGGAGTTAGGCAAGATGGGCAGCATTACCTATAAAATGCAAACCACAGCAGTTCTAAGACACAAAAGATAATATGCAAACTAATAACACAAATTAGGTACATTAAAATAAACTCTGATCAGTTGCCATAGTTCTCAAACTAAAAAAAATAATAGGTGCTCTGGGATCAACCATTAGCAATAAAATTTCCTTTCAATATTCATTTATGTAAGGTAAGGTACTTAAAGCTTATGATTCACTGATTTTCTGTCTTTGTGGGTAGCCATAGTGATTTGTTCCAATTCATCAATTTTATTTTCTGCACCTGGAGCCTGAACTTTTAAAGAGGTCAACATAATAACATGCACAGGGGTGTACAGATGAATTCAAATTTTTTAAGAAATCACTGGGAATACGGAGTGCTTGAGAGACATTTCCCTCTACTCTAACTTTGACAGCATATCTTGTACTCTTTTAACAACAGGGAAAGGGGGAAGGTGTTCAGTACTTGCTTTAGTCACAGAGTCGATGGATAATGATGTAAAGATTTAATCTTTTGCTCCAATTGCCATGACTATGAAGACATCTTTCCTCCACGTTCTCAGTAAACCCAAAGAATGTGCCAGAAACAGCTTTGAAATCTGAGCTGTAAGAAACCCAGAACATAAGTGGTTAAAAGATTTCACCTACTGGACTTTTTACCATGCTTAGAAATTAGGGCAACTTGTTTTAAATCCAAAAAGCTTTACCATAACTATCCCAATTTTTGAAACATGAATATATATGATATATATATATACATATATATATATATCTCCTAATAAGTCAATTATAATCCATGGCAACATAATCCATTCACCATCAAATGTGGTAATTAATAGAAACTTCTTTTTCTTATTTGTGCTCTCAGTTTTACATGTAAATTTTATGTAAGCTTTGCCGTTTTGATTTTTCATTGTATATGTCATTGTGGTACTGCAGGCAAATTTCAAGCCACAAGCATATGGTTAGCATTAGTCATGAAATTTCCTTCAAATCATATGAATTATTCAATTGTAGTATTGCATTTTCCAAGAATTGAGTATTGTCTCCCATCTAAAATGTTTAAAATAACGTTTTGTTTCTAAGGAAAACAAAAATGTCTTGATGCTTTAGAGAATACTTTTCTCGAAATCTTAACTATTCAGCTCTTGTAGCTTTAACTCCCAAGCATTTTTGTAAATGTGAGCCCTGGATTCAAGTCCCAGGACTTTTAGAATATAATAAAATAAAAGCGTGGTGCTAAGTTGCATTGTCTTTTCAAATGTTTTATGGTGTGTGCACAGATTAGTAGAAATGAACTATAACAAGGCCTATCTTATAGGTGTGAATTGGTAAACACAGATTTGAGGATACTTTGTATATTGTAAATAAACACAGATGTATTAAAATCATCTGCATTGTTAATATGATATCCTGACACAGATTGCCATTCTGTGAATATAAACTATGAGTTTAGAACAAAGGGAATAGTCGTGTTTGTATGTACTCTTGGATTTGTTCATGTTTCCAAACTCTAATGAATAACTGTGTAAGTATTCAGACAGGGATTAAGAAAAATTATTTAAAAGTAAGCTAGATATGTTCCAGATTTTATGCTCTTCCATGTCTTCTGGACTATCACAGTATTTTGTTTATTACTAATATTTTAAATTTAATAATTTAATTTACTTTTAAAAGTCTGGGTATGTTGCCCATGTATGTCTGTAGGATGTATGTGTTTGGTGGCTGCGTATACCATAATAGGGGATCAGATCCCTGGGAACGGAAGGTGTAAACAATGAAGAGCCTTGTGGCTCCTGGAAATTGAACCAAGTTCACACTAAGCCATCTGCGGAGCCTTAATTTTTAATATTTTTAATTGTTATCTAGGGAAGTTATAAGCACTTTTTATGGAGTCCCTGCCTGGGTTAGCAGGTTATGCAAATCATGATGATGCCGTGAGAGGCTGAGCGGACACCAGTACATCTCCTTTCTTTTTTGGAATGTGTGGGCCGAGCCAATAAATTTCCTTTGAAGAATAGTGAGGATTAGACCAGTCCATCTCCTTGCTTTGCTGAGAGTAGAAGATTACATTTGCTCACCACCTTGCAGATAGGTTAGTGGTAGGACTACATGTGGCCAAGTGCAAATGGAGACAGTGGATGTGAAGCTAGTCATTTATTTTTTTCAAACAGAGAACACAATAGCTCAGTATCCTCTACTACAGTGGAGCTTGTAGGGATAAATGTTTGAGGTGTCACACCCACGGGATTATATCAAGAGAACTGCTATGAAGAATCGCATTTCTATAGCCAAATTTAGGATCTAGAGCCAAAATTTGCCTTTTCAAGCTATGGAGTTTGTGCATTTGTTTTTTAGTGGTTTTTGTTTGTATGTTTGTTTTGCTTTGTTGTTTTTTCCTTTATCAGCATTGTATACCTCCCTGACACTTACCAACATGACCTAGAGGATATTGCAGTGACTCTCAGATGCAGAAACCTGCTACCCGAGACACAGTTTTACAATTCTGTTTTTATTTTGAAATAATTTTCTATTGAGTCTCACCAAACTTTTAGGGGGCACCATATACTGGGAGAAGGGCTTAGAGCAGTCAGTTTAGTCCCCTCAACCAAACTCCTAAAGAAAATTCATGATACTATTTAAAAATAAAATTCAGCATCAGTTCTTCACCAAGGTAATCATGTGAACTGAGTAACATGGACAGGGCCCGGCTAATCAAAAATGGTCAGTTTTCTTGTTAACAATAAACAGTATTTTGGTAGTAGTACTTTTAGTTCATTCCTTTGAATGTCATAAAGTAACAGTTCATGTTGAAGGCGATCTAGCAGTCATTACCTGAGTTAAGAAGAACCAGGTTTCCCGGGTGTGTGGTTTCAGTGCATTGTTCAGCTTACTGCTCTCAACACTTACCTTGTTTGTTCAAGTGACCTGCAAAGATGCCACCTCTTATGTGTTTAGCTCTTTGCTTTTTATAGTAGAAATCTCTGTGCTGTTTTTAAGAGACATACTAATTTAGATGCCACCAGCATGTCCAAAGAGTGTCATTTCTACAACAGCTAATTAGTTAAACATAACCTTTCTCCTTCATACATAGGACTGGAGATCAAAAATAATTATATACAATTACCTGGAATTGAAAGATTTAAATTTATTGCTAAGGAAGGGGCACAACAAATTATGCCTCATAAAGCATTTCATGTCAATCATTAACATCTCTGCAGCAGTCAGAGGACATTAACAGCTACCTCTCTAGTGCTCATTCCTCTTTTATGATCAGAATCACTGCATCAGGGGCTCAGTCTGATTGAGATGTCCTCCCTACAAGAAAACTCTTCCACGGAGTGTCTGCGTTCTTTCTTAACCTAACTTCACCTTCAGGGTGGAATCTAAAAATGCTCCTCAAGGTAGCACACTCCATTTAGGTAAGACAGTACATGCATATCGACCTTCCCAGCACAGGGCAAGCATTGCTCCGTGTCAGCATCTTCTCTTTTCAGGAGGCTGTAGATGTGCACACTTGGCACTGATCCAAACTGCTTTTGAGTGGTTCTCAATATTTCAGTAAAGTCAGAGAAGTATTCTTTCTGTGAAAAGTGAAAAGTAACTACATTTTTATTTTAATATCTAATCCAGAATACTATATATTTTTACTAGAACACAGAAATTCTAATAAGTCTATTGATGTTACCTGTCCTATGGTTGGTATGACAGGTACTACTGAAGGGGAGATCTGTTATTTATTGAACTTGGAATGTCTTGTGTAATTGCTTGCATTTTATACTACATCATGCCAATATTTTCCTAGTGTTCACAAAACTGGAAACAAAATCTCCTCATAATTTTTCTTTGTATCTCTCAAAGCTCTCTGTTCTCTTCTGATCTTGAGTGCTACACCCTTTTCTCAACTCTTTTCTACACTAGACCATTGCCTAACAGCTCTCACGTGCCTCTCATACTAGAAAATCTCTACAATTTGCACATCATATTCCTGCAAACCTAATAATCTCTTCTCCCTGATCCGGGGAAGGTTCTAAGACTGTCATCTTTATTTCGGATTGTTTTTCTTACTCCAATTTGAATTTTATTTAAAGTTTTGCAATATTGGGAATTCAACCCAGGGACTCAGTTAGATCCTTAGCTCTCACAAAGTATGTTTTACAATAAGACATACAGATAACTTCAATTATTATTAAAGATGGAGCTCAGAGAACATTATAGCATATTTTTGGAGGCCTTACTAAACAATGGCAAGCTGTAAGTGAGATGAGCTATTCAAGGACATATCCAATGTATCAGATCAATTAACATGCTGTTCCATGAAGCTCACATTTGAGAACAATGTCTCCTGGCCTGAGTAAATTTGTGGTTTTCTTTGGGGCTTCATTCATAGCTATCATCAGCCACATGTGGATGGAGGTTGACCATAGCTGATGGAAGATTTAACATTAGTCTACTTTTGGCTCTCTATAGCTAGGTAAGAAGATCCCTTCACCCTCACTCCTTGTTTCTAAGATACCATTAATAGCTTGGGAATTTTGACTGGTACCTAGAGTTTGGAAGGTACTTGAAGGATAGTAATTTAGACATTGTGCGGACCTGAGAATCAGGACTCTATGGTTAAGATGATTAAGTGAAGATGATTAATATTTCTAAGAAAGCTCTAAAACAATAATTCTTCTACGACAATGATCCTTGGCCTTGTACGATATTTCAGTGATTTGTGGAATAGCCGTGCACTCTATCCATGAACCACAGTGGGGGCTTTTTCATACCTACTTTCTAAAAAGTCAAATGAGAGTTTATGCTTTGATAGGCAAGTAGTTATTACATTGTCCCTAGCATGAATTGTTGATCTTCTGACTCACCTTATTCAAAATTCTCTTGAATGTTTCTTCTTTTCTAAAATATATCTCCTACACTTACAGGCTTAGCAACGAGTTTCAATGACAGGAGAGAGGATCAATTTTAATCTATCGATTTCAAATGAGTTTTTTAATAAAATGCACCAATTATCATTTAAATATTGGTACTTGTAGTAAAATGTTTTGAAAACACATACTGTTAAAATGTGTAGCTTAATTTTGCAATTAAAAATAATCCGCAGGTATTTTATTCTATCTCCCAACAAGTATGTAAATAATTATAAATATTATTGATTTTTGAAATGAAATAAAGAAACCATTTAAAGGGAATATTTTGAACTTAGGGCTTAAAGCAATTTGCAGGCCCTCCTGGAGACTCTTGCATGCATTGCTATTAATAATACAAATACTTCTGAATTGTTTGTTTAAATCTTGCCTTATATGCACACTTCAAACGCTTACATAGAATATCAGATTTTGCCATGATCAGTCTGGCTGCTGATGTCATTTAGAATCCTAGTGCCTTAAAGTGATTCAGTAACATCATTTTAGTAGTAATTTTATTAATGTTCACTTCAAACGCAGTGCATAACAGTGACCTGGCATCAAATAACTGAGGATGTAACGAGAACACATGCTACCTAGTAACCTTTATTTCACTATTCTACAAGGGAATATTGTGAAGCATGACATCATCCTACCATCCTGATGTCAGACTGTACACACAATGATGAAATTTCACTCTCTACTTTTCTGGTAGCATCACTGCATTTAATGATGCTTTCCACCTGCTTCTCAACCAGCCATATATGAGATATTAAATTTAAAAAAAGTCTATTGAAAAAAGAAATCAGGTCTCTAGTGGGCTAACATACAAGTCAAGTCTACTGTATCATGCATGATCTTGTTCTGATTGATTGCTATTGAGAATGAATATTTAGTTTTTCATAATTTATCCATATTATGATCACTGTTCCTTCTCTGCACGTGCCTTATTTAAAAGCATATGTTTAGGTAATTTAATTTACGCTATCATTATTTTACCTTTATCACCATTTACTGGATCCAGAGAATACACTCTATAAGTTTAAAATGAACCGAGAAAAATTTTAGATATCATTGTTGAAACTATTTCTTAACCTTCTTGGGCCGGGAGGGGAATAAAATCTGGAGTGCCTTAGTCTTTGGGAACTCTGAGGAATCCCAGTTAATTGATTATATTGTTTTTCCTATAAGGCTGTAATCTTCTTCTGCTCCTTCAGTCCTTCCCCTAACTCTTCCACAGGTACAAATTCTGGGTCAAAAAATTTGAAGATGGGTAGATGGCCACAGGCCTCAATGGGGAAATATTTATCTATGGAGGTGGTCTTTTCAGTTTCCATCTCCCAGTGTTGGGCATTGCAGCTACAGTCATGCCTACGAGTGTCCTGCAAGCCACTCACATCCCAGATCTCTGGACCTTTATAGAGGTTCTCCTGCCCCCTACCTCACAAATGTTGCATTTTTCCATCCATTGTCTAATCCCCTTGGGCTTCTCTCCTGTCTCCCCCCCATATATTTGATCTTTCCCCCACTGTCTCCCAGCTCCCTCCCTCCATCTGCCTCCCATGATTACTTTCTTTCTCCCTCTAAGTGGTATTGAAGTAGCCACACTTGGCCCTTCCTTCTTGTTAAGCTTCATATGGGCTGAGTTATATCATGGGTATTCTAAAATTTTTGCCTAATACCCACTTGGTAGTAAATACAAACCATGCATGTTCTTTTGAGTATGCATTACCTCACTCAGGATGATATTTTTTAGTCCCATCCGTTTCCATGCAAAATTCATGATGTCCTCGCTCTTAATAGCTGTATAGTATTCCATTGTGTAAATTAACCATGTTTTCTGCACCCTTTCTTTAGTTGAGGGACATCTGGGTTGTTTTCAGTTTCTGGAAATTATGAATAAGGCTGCTATGGACACAATGATGTTAAGGATTTACACAGATTTATTTATAATATATTCCCCTTTAGTTTCTTTGATTTTCTTGTGATTCTAGGAATCAGGTAGTATTATGGGGTATCTTTGGGGTATATTATCAGGAGTGGTATTGCTGGGTCTTCAAGTAGAACTATTTTCAATTTTCTGAGGAATCATCAGATTGATGTCCAGAATGGTTGTACCAGTTTGCAATCCTACCAGCAATGGAGGAGTGTTCCTTTTTTTTCTACATACTCACCAGCATGTGCTGTTCTTTGAGTTTTTGACCTTAGTCACTCTGATTGGTATAAGGTGGAATCTCAGTGTTGTTTTGATTTGTATTTCCCTCTTGACTAAGGATGTTGAGCATTTCTTTAAGTGCTTCTTGGCCATTTGAAATTCTTCTGTTGAAAATTCTCTGTTTAGCTCTATATCCCATGTTTCTATTGGCTTATATTCTTTTCTGGAATCTAATTTTTTGAGTTCTTTGTATATTTTGGATATTAGCCCTCTACCAGATGTAGGGTTAGTGAAGATCTTTACCCAATTTGTAGGCTGCTGTTTTGTCCTATTGACAGCATCCTTTACCTTGCAGAAGCTTTTAAGTTTTATGAGGTCCCATTTGTCAACTGTTCATCTTAGAGCATAAACTATTGATGTTCTGCTAAAGAACTTTTTTCCTGTCCCAATACATTTGAATGTTTCCCATTTTCTCTTTAATTAGATTCTGTATATATGGTGATATGTTGAAGTCCTTGATCCACTTGGACTTGAGCCTTTTGCAAGGTGATAAATATGAAACTATTTTCATTCACCTTCTTGAATACATCAAGTGAAACCGGCACTATTTGTTGAAAATGTTTTCTGTTTTTTCCTCTGTATGGTTTTGTCTTCTTTTTCAAAGGTCAAGTGTCTATAGGTATATGGTTTATTTCTGGGTCTTCAATTCTATTTCATTGATTGAACTGTCTGTTGCTATACTAATATGATCTGGATTTTATCACTATTTTTTGTAGCACAGTTTGCAGTCAGGAATGGTGATTCCCCCAGAAATTCTTTTACTGTTGACAATTGTCTTCCCTATCCTGGGTTTGTTTTGCTTTTCCATATAAAGTTGAGAATTGTGGTGTCTCTTGAATTCTGGGATTAAAAGTATCTTCCACCATGCCTGTACTTAAGCTTTTTATCTTGTAGAATTTGTTTTGTCCCAGAATGGCCTTGAATGACAAGAAATTTGCTTGGCTTTGTCTCCTGGAGTTAAAGCTGTATACAAGCATGCCTGGTCCTAAACTTACCTGAGTGGGATCTTGTCCAGTGTCACTGCACCCTTAATCTCCTTTTCTACTTGAACATAGGATACAGCTTCATTTCACTTCTTAGTGCTCCTTTATTACTTGAACCATACATTTTATATTTTTTCTTTCTTACCTTTTTCCTTTTAATTAAAATACTCTTTGTAAGAGTGAACTTCAGTAACTACATAACATAATTTATACCAGGCACTTTTGAGACTTCATTTGTCAAAGTAATTAATCTAAATCTCTTCCCCTTAGCCTCAGGTAGATTCTTAGAACAATGGTAAAAGGTTGCCATGTTCTTCACCAAATATCACAAAAAAAGACCATTGAAACCTCATGGGCCAACAAGCTTATGTAGTTTAAATCAACTTCAACCTTACAGTTTTCAAACCCCACTTAAAGTATTTCATTGCTTTCTAAATTTAAAGTCCCAAAATTCTCATTCTTCTTAAAAATAAATATGGTCTATCACAGCAAAATCCTACTCCTGGTACCAACTTCTGTCTTAGTTAGGTTTTTACAGATGTAGAATAACATTAAATTGGAGGCAACTTGCAGGTTCTGAGGCTCATTCCCTTTTTATCAAAGTGAAACCCTGGCAATTCCCAGGCAGGCATGGAGCAGGAAGAGCTGAGAATACAACCTCTTGTTCAGAAGGCATACAGAAGACTGGCCTCCAGGGAGATAGGAGGGTGGTCTTAAAACCACGCCCACAATAAAACACTTTCTCCAACAAGGCCATTCCTTCTCTAACAAGACTGTACCTCCAAAAAGCTGTGCCCTGAACCAAGCATGTTAGGACCACCACAGAAAGTCTGTAAAGGGTAGGATAAGGATAATATTTATGACTAGACAATGGAGAAAATAGTAATGGGTTTGACTTCATGGAGGAGGGTGCATATGGTCTGGGAGGTCTATCCTGTAGCTTATTCTTGATGTTAAGGATTTACACAGATTTATTTATAATATATTCCCCTTTAGTTTCTTTGATTTTCTTGTGATTCTAGGAATCAGATGAAACCATCTATTTCTTGTACCCCCCTTAAATTTGCACAGTGCATTTTACTCTTTTGTCATTCCTCAGTTCGAATCAAAGCACAAAAGTGACACTAATCATGATATTGTAGGATGGTAAAGAGGTAGCGGTATTACTGTTGAGGAAATGAACCAATGGAACCATTAATGCATTCTAGATAGGACAGTGACAACAGACAATGAGATAATTCTACTCAATTGTAACTCAGTGAACCAGAGTTTAAAATTGCTTAAAAATATAAAAGAGGGCTTGCTTATAGGATTATGGATGACTTCAACAACTGTAGCACAGAAGATCCCACTCCAGAATGGGAGAGAATTCCTAAAACCTGCATCCTTGGAACTCTAAAATGTAGGCAACTTGCCAGTAATGGTCCATACCCATGTAGCATTTCCTCTTTCCTGCCTTTAGTTATAGGAAATGTTAATCTGGGAGAGACTCTGTAATCTTGTTTCTTTCATGAGTTTCCTGAGCTTGCTGATTTGGTTGTCCTAAAAGGCAAGAGCCTTCCTGGTCACTTCAAAAAGAAATGTGTCAATTTACAGGACATAGCTACACACAGATGTCGGTAATATGTCCTTGCAGATTTAAAATGTCAGCAAGTGAACAGAATTCACCAAATCTTTCCAGAGTAGTCATTATATGCTTGTGTCCAAACCTGAGGATCTTGTGTTATAAAATGTCCCACCTCCCTTCAAATTGGCTTCTATACAGTAAGGACAGCAGTAATGAATTGCAATACCACAAGTCTTTGCAGGTCATATGCTATAGCTCAGAAATGCAAAAGAGTTTGCCCAAAGTCATACAGATCGTCCCATGGGAGTACAGTTGATATTAGGCTTGATAACTTCTTTTCTGATTCATAGCTAAGTGCTGTATTAAGTGAATTGGTTTTGCCGATACTCTTATTTCTTTGAATTGCTATCAAAAATAAAGACAAAAGCCAATGGCCAAGGAAGAGACAATCAGTTAAGAAAATCACAATGTACTGTAAACAATCCTAACCACTCAATCCTGCCCCAAGCCCCATTCACACTTTTTAATTATCATTATACAACTTCTGGGGATCAGGTTTTGGAGATCAGTTCTTAATCTTGTAGAGAGAAGAAGCTTAAAATGAACTAAACAGGATGGATGATCAAAAACATTTTATTAGAGTTTGAGAGAAAAACCAATAGAGGAACAGGCTGTAATTCTGAGAAGTGAACCCTGTTTATGTGCAGATATAATTAGCATTTTTGTTATTGGCCCGTTTTCAGTGGAATATTAGAAAATTCATATCGAGTTATTTGCTGCATTATAACTTAACTTTGTACATTTAAGACAATTCAGGGATTTTTTCCTTGTTTTTCAAATTTATATTTTTGCCACTGAGAATTTTTAATATGCTTAAGTTTATTACCTCTTTTGTTTATAGTGTCTGATTTTCATGCTCTGTTTAAAATGATTTTATGTATTTTAGTATTCTAAGATGACTGTGTTGAATTTTTACTTTAAATTTTATTCACTATTTTATAATTATACATACATTATATGTATTATATGTATACATACATAATCAATGCACATTGATCATATTTCTCTTCCCCATCACCCTCTCCAGGTCCCTTCCCTTGTCATTTTTAGAGTGATTGTTTTAATTACATTTTTTCAGATTAATCAATTTTGCTTCAAGGTATGACAAAGAAACATAGTTTCATTTTATTGGCAGGAACCTAACAAACGGTCTCAATTACATTACTGGATAATCAATATTTTACTCTCTGATTTGTACTAATAAACTGGTATTCCTTTTCTAATTATAATGTCCATTTCTATATTCACATGTCAAAATACATTCTATTCTAATAATACTTCCAAAAATGTTTGCACCTCCTCTCAGACTTATATGACTATGAGCAGAATCCAGCCAGTCCTTGAGAGGCTCAGCTCAGCTTCACATTATCATCTAATTTGCAGTGTTGTGGCAGAGACCTTGATTCGGCTGTTATGCAGAAATATACTAAGGTGTGATTTTCCTCTTCTTTTTTTTTTTGTGTTTTTTTATTTTTTTTTATTTTTTTATTTATTTTTTTTTTATTTACTTGAGTATTTCTTATGTACATTTCGAGTGTTATTCCCTTTCCCGGTTTCCAGGCAAACATCCCCTTCCTCCCCACTTCCTTATGGGTGTTCCTCCCCACCTCCCCCCATTGCCGCCCCCTCCCCCCTTGACAGTCTAGTTCACTGGGGTTCAGTCTTAGCAGCACCCAGGGCTTCCCCTTCCACTGGTGCTCTTACTAGGATATTCATTGCTACCTATGAGGTCAGAGTCCAGGGTCAGTCCATGTATAGTCTTTAGGTAGTGGCTTAGTCCCTGGAAGCTCTGGTTGCTTGGCATTGTTGTACATATGGGGTCTCAAGCCCCTTCAAGCTCTTCCAGTTCATTCTCTGATTCCTTCAACGGGGTCCTGTTCTCAGTTCAGTGGTTTGCTGCTGGCATTAGCCTCTGTATTTGCTGTATTCTGGCTGTGTCTCTCAGGATCGATCTACATCCGGCTCCTGTCAGTCTGCACTTCTTTGCTTCATCCATCTTGTCTAATTGGGTGGCTCTATATGTATGGGCCACATGTGGGGCAGGCTCTGAATGGGTGTTCCTTCAGTCTCTGTTTTAATCTTTGCCTCTCTCTTCCCTGCCAAGGGTATTCTTGTTCCCCTTTTAAAGAAGGAGTGAAGCCTTCACATTTTGATCATCCGTCTTGAGTTTCATTTGTTCTAGGCAACTAGGGTAATTCAAGCATTTGGGCTAATAGCCACTTATCAGTGAGTGCATACCATGTATGTCTTTCTGTGATTGGGTTAGCTCACTCAGGATGATATTTTCCAGTTCCAACCATTTGCCTACTTAATTTCATAAACTTCGTTGTTTTTGATAGCTGAGTAATATTCCATTGTGTAGATGTACCACATTTTCTGTATCCATTCCTCTGTTGAAGGGCATCTGGGTTCTTTCCAGCTTCTGGCTATTATAAATAAGGCTGCGATGAACATAGTGGAGCACGTGTCTTTTTTATATGTTGGGGCATCTTTTGGGTATATGCCCAAGAGAGGTATAGCTGGATCCTCAGGCAGTTCAATGTCCAATTTTCTGAGGAACCTCCAGACTGATTTCCAGAATGGTTGTACCAGTCTGCAACCCCACCAACAATGGAGGAGTGTTCCTCTTTCTCCACATCCTCGCCAGCATTTGCTGTCACCTGAGTTTTTGATCTTAGCCATTCTCACTGGTGTGAGGTGAAATCTCAGGGTTGTTTTGATTTGCATTTCCTGATGACTAAAGATGTTGAACATTTTTTGGGTGTTTCTCAGCCATTCGCATTCCTCAGCTGTGAATTCTTTGTTTAGCTCTGAACCCCATTTTTTAATAGGTTATTTGTCTCCCTCAAACTTTTTGAGTTCTTTATATATTTTGGATATAAGGCCTCTATCTGTTGTAGGATTGGTAAAGATCTTTTCCCAATCTGTTGGTTGCCGTTTGTCCTGACCACAGTGTCCTTTGCCTTACAGAAGCTTTGTAGTTTTATGAGATCCCATTTGTCGATTCTTGATCTTAGAGCATAAGCCATTGGTGTTTTGTTCAGAAATTTTTTCCAGTGCCCATGTGTTCCAGATGCTTCCCTAGTTTTTTCTTCTATTAGTTTGAGGTGTCTAGTTTGATGTGGAGGTCCTTGATCCACTTGGACTTAAGCTTTGTACAGGGTGATAAGCATGGATCGATCTGCATTCTTCTACATGTTGACCTCCAGTTGAACCAGCACCATTTGCTGAAAATGCTATCTTTTTTCCATTGGATGGTTTTGGCTCCTTTGTCAAAAATCAAGTGACCATAGGTGTGTGGGTTCATTTCTGGGTCTTCAATTCTATTCCATTGGTCTATCTGTCTGTCTCTGTACCAATACCATGCAGTTTTTATCACTATTGCTCTGTAATACTGCTTGAGTTCAGGGATAGCGATTCCCCCTGAAGTCCTTTTTATTGTTGAGGATAGTTTTAGCTATCCTGGGTTTTTTGTTATTCCAGATGAATTTGCAAATTGTTCTGTCTAACTCTTTTGAAGAATTGGATTGGTATTTTGATGGGGATTGCATTGAATCTGTAGATCGCTTTTGGTAAAATGGCCATTTTTACTATATTAATCCTGCCAATCCATGAGCATGGGAGATCTTTCCATCTTCTGAGGTCTTCTTCAATTTCTTTCTTCAGAGTCTTGAAGTTCTTGTTGTACAAATCTTTTACTTGCTTGGTTAAAGTCACACCGGTACTTTATATTATTTGGGTCTATTATGAAGGGTGTCGTTTCCCTAATTTCTTTCTCGGCTTGTTTCTCTTTGGTGTAGAGGAAGGCTACTGATTTATTTGAGTTAATTTTATACCCAGCCACTTTGCTGAAGTTGTTTATCAGCTTTAGTAGTTCTCTGGTGGAACTTTTGGGATCACTTAAATATACTATCATATCATCTGCAAATAGTGATATTTTGACTTCTTCTTTTCCGATCTGTATGCTCAGTGGTAGAGCGCTTGCCTAGGAAGCACAAGGCCCTGGGTTCGGTCCCCAGCTCCGAAAAAAAAAGAACCAAAAAAAAAAAAAAGATTTTCCTCTTCTTAAACTGACAAGAGGCTATGAGACAAGGCTGGTTTTAGCTCTAAGGTAAGAACAGCATTAGTCAGTAGTATAAATGAACCGGAGATATGGCTCAAGACAGAATGATGAACATGTGTGGAGTCCTGGCTTCAGTCCTCGAAATTTCTCAAAGAGGAGAAGAGACAGAGAATGAAAATATGGTTTCCCCATGGCTTAACCACCAAGAGGATTCTTTGGGGGAACAATCCGGGTTCCTTACTTGAGTATAGTCATTTGCACTCACTCTCCTCTCACACAATTTCAAGATGCATTTGAACCTTGATACCAGTTACATATCAGCATTAACTACTGTGGGCTTAAGGCTGTTTTGAAAGTGGACTTAACTTGCTGGTGCAGCAGGATGATCTGCCTTCTTGAAAATTCCTTCCAGATATCTTAATGCTTACACTGCCATGAATACGGGTCTAGAGACAGAAGTGGTGTGATAGTGGGGAAGGCACTGATATTGAACGCCACCCATGCCCATTTTACAAAGTTGGGGCAACTAGCAGTAGCTCTTGAAACCTTGCTAAATATGTGTTCCATAATAGTATGTTCTCATATCTCCTCTGTCCTATAATGAAAAGCTCATGTATGAACTGGTTAAAATGATATTCTTTTGAGATTCAAGAGGCTCTGTATTTAGGTTTTGAAACCTACCATCATTGCAAACGCCAGCTTGGTATAGGGCTGTATGTGTGAAAAATATTATAAATAAGCCTCTTCAGGCCTGATTATTATGAATCTGAGATTTGAATGTTATATCGTTAACTTGCTATTATCTATTTTTGTTTATATTCGGTTAATTCCTCTTCCTTCCCATAAATAAGATAATCAATTATGGTTGGCATATGTTGATGTCATTCATAACTCTGGACTAGAAGTAAGAAAGGATGAGTAGTTTTCTTTCTAGATTTAATCTTATTTTTCTGACTAGTCCGAACGATTAACACCTTACTTCAGCCTTATTTCCTTAGTCTTCTATTAATATTTTGGTCCTGTTGCAACAAAATATAAGAAATTAATATACCTTAAAAATGTATTCTATGATAGACAGAATATTAATAAACAACTAAATGTATCTGGATAGAAACAAACTTTAATATGTCATATCCAAAGAGTTAAATGTGGATTTCAGAGTATTGGATCATGTATTAAGTAGGATAATTTGAGCCATTCCCTGTTGTTGGAACATGACTTAACTAGGCTGATATTTAGAATTGTTCATCAGATACAGAAGCACGGAAAGCTGACAACGCTAGCAGCTAATTCTATGGATGAGTTTTTCATCAATACCTTGTATCTTTCTCATCCATTGTAGGCACCATCATTCCATTCTTTCTAGAACACTCCTGTATTCTGCTACAGAAAAAAAAAATAACTACCAAGAAATCATACTTTCTGAACATTTTGAAATCTATATTTGGTAATAGACTGCTTTACAAACATTCTCCTGGCTTCAAGTACTCACATTAAATAAGAAATTTTGCATATCTGGGGACTAAGAAATGGACTAAGGAATGCTTTTGTCACCCCAATTTGTACAATAGATGTCTTAGGGTGTGAAGTGTTCCCCTGTCCATAAGAACAGCTGAGTATCACATTACAGTTGTGTTCCTTGGCATTTCTGTCAAACACTCTAGTAGTTCTGAATGCCTTTCTTGACAAGCTGAGGAAGGAAGCTTCTCCCATGGGACAGTATTGCTCCTTCCCTGAGGGTTTAATTTGTTTCTGCCTGAAACAGAGCATCATGCTTTTGGCAGTGTGCAAATTAAAAATATTAATGAACTGAAGTAAAAGGCAAAATGAAATGGCTTTTTTATTAAATCACAATCAAAGTTTGTGTTTATATCTCAGGGTTGTCAGCCTGTCAGTGTGTCCCTAGGCTCAAACAATAGGGAGAAAATTTGATGAATTTTAGTTCTTTACATGTATTGTTATTACCAACTTCTTTTACGAATGAGGAATGTTATTATTTCCATTTCCAGTCCAGATGGTTATACTTTTCACGTTGACTAATAAAGAAGTTTGAAATTAAGTGCTAAAGAAAATCTTCATAAATATTTTCTATTATTATTAGTTTATATTTGGCAGCAAATTCCATAAAAACTAAAAATTCAATTAGGCAGGTTAAAAAATCAATAAAAAGCTGGTTTGAGCTTCAAATTTTGTTAGATTGTGGTAAGATCTCACAGCACTAATGCTGAAGTGAATACCAATGTAAATACTGTGTACCTTCATGAATCAAAATGATGGGCTTTGTGTTCTGGAAACTCCTCAGTGGATTATTTGTCAATGGTAAATCTTTCATGCCGGTTGGTGTGTCTTTGGAACTTGAGCCATGCTGTGACTCTGAAGCAGATATTTCTAACTATTCAGATCACGTTAACTCCTCTCAACGTAATCCACAATAAAAGAGCTGTTTACATAACAAGACTTCCTTAATCTTTACTTAGCTGATATTTCAGCTACACTGTGAGGTGAAGGGAGTGTGTACTGACTTCATGGAATAGTGCCTTGCCTTTTCTGACCATTTAGTTGGTGTCTGTAGATTTTTTTTAATGTCACCAAATGCAGGGAAGGCAACTGTCCCTTTGTTGAGAATTGTCGCGCCCAACCTCGACCGGCAAGGAAGACACGACCAGCGAAGATCTTCTTCAAGCAGCTTTTACTCAGGAACCTTGATACAATCTTCTAACCCCGGGAAATCCCTGTACCACACTTAAGTAGCTAGCACTAGCCAATCCTAGCAAGCCACGTGGGGACAGCGGATAGGTTGTACGATGCGGAAGCGACCAGGCCAAGCAGGAACAGCCAAATAAGGACTTGTTTTTCGCAATGACTTGTTTTTCTCATTGAGCAGAAGACGGAAACCGGACTTGTTTTTCTTAATGAGCAGACGGCGGAAACCGGACTTGTTTTTCGGAAGGCGGAAACTGGCACCATCCCCGGGCGCAGGACCTTGCAGCTCTCTACAGAGAATCACTGGGATGGGATATCCTTTGTACTTCCTGCAAAGACTCTCTCAGTACTTCATCACTGTACATGAACTGCAATGAGTAGACTCTCACTTGACGCATAATTTTATCTTTACTTTGGTTTTACTGATTTTTGCCAAAGTGTCATATTTATCAATACATACAAAATAAATAAGAACAATTCATATTAACGATTATACATTCATACAAAATACATATATACATATACTGTGTGTATATGTATTTGTACATACACATAATGTACCTACCTGTCCTAGTTGATACCAATTGATATATAATATCTATTATTCATGATAACTTGAGTAGACAACTCTCTGGATGCTTTAACATAGAACAAAACAAACAGAACCATCCTTGTGTTTGTATTAGGTATTTGTGTGTTTACGGTTTTGCATATATGTGGGGTAGAGATACACTTATTTAGGACAAAAATTTCTAAATTACTTTCCACCTATGTTTTGAAACAACACGGCATCACAGAAGATGATGATGACCAACTTGGGTAGGCTGATTGGCAAAGCCACTGTAGGAATCCTTTCTCCACCCTCCTTGAACTGGAGCTTATTTAAACCACCACGCTAGTTGGATATGGGGCTGCAGCTCCAGATTCACACCCTCATAGTAGTGTGGCTGATACTTAATTAACTGAACTATCTCTATTTCCTCAGATTTTGATCTTAAAAGGGAATTTCCAAGGGATAAGAGAATAAATATATCATGTCTTTATACTGAATAGAATCTTGTAATTTTATGAGTCTTTGGAGCTTATAGAATATCAAAAATGGTAAGTCTCATCAGAACTGACAGTGTGCAAGGAGTGAATGTCAGAGGTACCTGAAAGAATCCATATATAAAATTACTGTGAGTTACTTTCTAAGTATTACAAACAGACAACAAACAAATCCCTCAAATTTTTGTCTCGTCGTTTGAGTCTATTTTAATATGCAAATTTCCCTAAATTTCTAGTGAATATCAAAATTATTTTTTCTATTAATAACTATCGTGTAGAAAGATCCCCAAATAATGATCAAATAAAACAGCTCAGAAATATATTTGCCGTGCAGATAAATTTAGCTTTATTGGATGTTTTCTGCTGAGTAATGTGGCATCCATAACAATGATAGGAAAGACCTAAAGGATTTTATCTAAAAAAGAACAATGTTTATGTTCATAAGAATGAGCTCATGCCCTTTGGATGTGATCACTGTGATTGCCTTTCACAAATCTGCAATCTCTCCAGGTAGGGTGACAGCCTCACCCACACAGGCAAGGCCTGAAGAGAGATATTAATTGGATTCATTTAAGCAAGATTTTCTAAATTAAGAATTTGCTATTATTTTTATTTTGTTTTATTAGTCTGTATGCACATGTGTGCAGGTGTAACTGACAACGAATATATTGTGTAGGTCAGACGTTAGAATTTTCTCTTTCCTTCCACTTATTATTTTTTTAAAGCAAGATTCTTTAGCAAGCCTACTGATGCCTGGGTGGACTTGGAGAAGTCAACCAATAGTGAAAGGTTTCCAGTTCTCTGGAAGTACCGCTTTCTGCTACATCTGTGAATGTTGATAGCAGCACTCTGGTCAGGAACATATAACTGCTTTTCTTTCTGTCTCTTTAAATGCCTTGAATCCCTTCTGGTAGACAGAAATGCTGTGCTACATTACCCCCAGCCTGCCTTTTTCTTTCAGAACAGCCGAATGTGAAATGTACTACTTAATAAACAGATGCACAGTTTTGTAGTATGTATTAAGATAGATTGCTTATGTGAAGTGGAAATGAATTCCATAAATCAAAGCTGCTCATTATATATTTTTTGCTTAATAGTAATTTATCAGTTTTATTTCTAGTTCTTTATTGTGCAGGTCTATCGTTAACTACCTGGGGTAGGTTTTCTTGTAAAGTCCTGTCACTTGCACACCTCCAACTCAGCAGAAGAATGCAAATGCGGTATCTTGTCATTTGAAGCGTGACATAGAGGTTATTGAGGGAGTGGGAGGATGTCACTGTAGTTGATGGTGGCTGGTTTATCAAAGACATTTGCTAAAATATGTTTCGATTATCTATGACTAACTAAAACACTCTTCAGTAGACAATACAATCTAAAAGATAAATTCAAACACAGCTACCGTCCAAGGAGTTATAATGGAATGCTAAATGTTAATGTAAAGGACTTCGTCTTTTATTGAATATTCCTTAGTTTGAATATGTGTACCTCAACAGAACAGTAAGGTGTCACTTCCAAGTGATCTTCTATTATATGCAGAGCAAGGGAATTTTCATCAGGCAAAGGCTACAAATTTGAGGAAGCAGTTGGTATTCTAATGGAGTCCTTGAATAGCTAATGATACAGAATTCAATCTGGAGTTGCGCCAGCAAAGATCTGTAACTGTCAAGATGGAGAAAAACAATTCTGTGTAACGGAATTACATTTTTAATATGCTTTGATTTTAAAATTTCAGTGAGGATTTAAACACCAGAATGCAGGAAACAGATATTTTTCCATACCAACCTAAATTTGCTTTCGAAGGACAAATCTTATGAAACTTTTAACCATAATTAGCTGATATGGTAGGCTGATATTTCACTTATTATTTTATTATTTACCTTGTGTGACCTCACAAAAAAAAAAGAACAGACTGCTATCTTGACAGAAAGCTCAGATAGAAACAGGTGGTAAAATACAGAGGAAGAACTCATATTTCAATGAAACAAGGATGTAAAGTTAATGCAGTTTGGGCAAGTAATTACAGAACTTTGTATAAATGTGGCATCTCTAGATATCTTTGCCATTATGAAGGAAGTAGGCAGAAATCTTAACTAAGCAGAGAAATTCCCTCAATTACGGGTAGCAAGTATTACAGAGAAATCTCTCTGAATGTCACTTAAACTTTCTGTTGGGCAAATCCTCAGAAGTGTGTAAGTATATCTCGTGTCACCACATAAGAGACACATAAGTAGACTTCAAATCTATAGGGAGATGTCTGTGGGTAGTAAAGACTTACAGGGGAGCAGACACAGTGGGGGAAAAGAACACTTAGAAGTCTAACCTTTTCTCTTTTTTGTTTAGAGGCAAAACAAACACTCTGAGGACTTCAGAAACATGTTAGTCTATAAAGTTATTTGCGACATGGCAATAATAGAGCACACAGGAATGGCATGCTGCTCTGAGTAGTATGTCAGCATTGAATGAAGGACTCAGCTTCTAGTATTATAACACACACACACACACTTTCACACACACACTTGCACACACAACATATCCACACACATACATACATAGGCACACATGTCCACGCACATACATACATGCACACACGTGCACATGCACACATCCACATATACACTCATGCATGCACACATGTGCACACATGCGCAAACATGTGCGTGCCACTATCTGGCAGGCACTCTTTTTTATCTTTCTCTACTAAATTTAATTAGAAATTGATTAAAAATGAAAGCTATCATCACTATCCATGACTTAATTTTTATGTCTTTTGGAGTAAGTAGGATTTGTTAGGAGAGTGTGATCTACTCAGGCTGTATGGCATATTGGGGTCCTCAGGAGAATGCTCATTCCAACGTGGCAGCAAGATGGCTTCCAAAAATGATATAGTCCTCATCTTGATCTTTAAAATATACTTTGTATGTACATATATGCAATTCAATATTGCTCTAAAATATTGTATGATATATGTTTATGCTGAACATTAGAAAGATTACAGATCTATACACAAAGTTCTTTAGACTATTTCAGTAATCTTGCTCCAATTTACAAATGTCATAATTTTCAACAACTGATATTTTAACTAACACTAGATATCTACCTGTCTGAATATCTATAAGTCTATCCATCTATCTATCTATTAATCTATGTAATCATCTAACAAGAGGTAAGTCATTTCTTCATTGTAATTTCTCACTTCTAGGTGTTTTAAACTAACACAATTATTTAATCTTGTAATATCAATTTACTGGTTATTTGATCATATCTATGAAATATTTTAGAATTATCAGAATGATATTAAAGAGGTTTTTTCCCAAAGCATTTTTTTCCAAAGCTGGATGGTCTCTCCAGCAGAATGCTGTGTAGTTTTCTTCTAATGCGGCTAGATTTCCTCTAAATAAGGGAGGGTTTCAAAATCAAGTATATCTAGTTATAAGAAGAGGTGATGTTAATGATAGAAAATACTGTTATTATTCAACACTTTGCCAAGGGCTGCTCCCCGTTTCATTTAGTTGATTTAACTTGATCTTTGTGGTTGCCTCATAGGATGCTACTGTACTCATTTTGAAACTGAAAATTGTCCTATTGAAAGTACAGAAGTAACAAGAACCGTGGGCCTGCAGCTTGCTGTATTGTGCTCAGTCTTCCTACTGAGGGACATTGCTCAGATTGCTGTCAGGGAACATGGCAAACTTCAAAGTGACTGGATAAATATTAGCTTTCTATCTTCCTATCAGGCTTTTCTCAGCAACAGGGAAAATTGATAAAAAACAGTTAATTGAAAATCCCTTCTACACAGACAAAGGAGAGATAAAGCTTCATTCTTTCATGTATTAGGATGTAGAATACTGCTGATAGTAATTAACTTTTAATATGTATAAGTAGGTGTATTTCTCTTAAAATATGTTACAATATCAAATTTGCTCATTAGCCGCAAAAAGATAATTTAATCAGCACACACTATCATTATTATTTTATTATGAGAGTCTAACTCCCTGGAGAACAAAGAGCTCAAGTGCTTAAGACAGCAGTTTCTATTTTAGATGGGGATTATCTCATTTTTGGCAAATGTAAAATAAAATAGAAAAACTCTTTGTATGTCATATTAATGCCACTTGAGAATGATTAATATAAAAAGAGAAATTTAATTTTTGATTTCAACATAATCATATTTCAAAATATTGGATTCCAGCCTGTGCACACTTCCTTGGCTTAATTTTACATCTAATTAAACTAATCATAATGGAAAATGTATAATTCTACATTTCAAAATTCTCCTCAAATCCTAATTCATTTACAGTGAGCCAGCGACACAAACCTCCGGCATAAGAATGAAGAATCTGTTATGAAATATTACCTGTCAGAGGCAATTGTCTGAATATTTACTAAATAGTACTTGACCAAAGGTTCAGCCGAGTATGTAGAATGGATTTTTAGCTCCATATGATCCACTCTATGCAGCATTAAAACACGCTCACATCTATTCCACTAGAAATAGGAATGGAACAAGATTGAGTAGCATGTCAAAAACGTGTCACTTGAGGAATCCTATCTATTTATACCGTTATTCACAAAACTGCCCATGAATGTAGCTTTGAACAATTGTTTTATTCTTACCTCTGATAGTCATGAGATTTGAATACGGCTCACCAGAGAAATTCTTCTATATGGTGGACTTCAACTCACTTCTGTCTGCTGGCTTGAGCCTGCCATACAACTATTGCTTTCTGAGCAACATCGCCTGGCTCCACACGTACCCTGTACCATGCTGAGCTCATATTCTGGGAATCCCTAGTTCAGTGAATCACCGCTCCTCTAGTTCCTGATTAAAGCACCCCATAGACTCTGCAAGAAAAACGAATTTCCCCCTCTTCTTGGAGACTAGCAAATGGCATTAACAGAATCACCCTTCTCATTAACAGGGACGTCTAATCTCTCAGTACAAGTTTTATTTACTCTTGACTCAAAGAGGTCTTTCATTTATCTGTAATAGACTACTCTGCTTTCTATCATTCAACAAACAAGTTGCTGGCAAAATGCAATTTTATTACCAGTCCCTTCTCAAACAGGAACTACAACAAGCTGCTTGAGACAACTCCTGGTGGTGAGACAAACTACCTTGGCATATACTTAACACCAGCAAAAATAATTCAACCGCTGCTACCCACAGCCTTCAGATGCCTCCCTATCCACAATTCAGCATGAACCTATCCCTGGAGTAGCTCTACACTTTATCTATATCATTTAATTATTGGAATTATATTTCTCAAAATGAAGATTTAATTATTCTTTCTACTTGGTACTTTAGAATGGCTTCATTTGATTTATATTTGGAGTGCTGTCTTCGAATTTCTCTTCATGTTTGTGCTTTAACCATGTCAAACCTCACTCCTAACTCAGACAGGAGTAAGAACCCCTTCTCCCAGCCTGGTAGAAGCTGTATTCCTTTCTTTCTGTCTTCCACACCTCGTTGAAATGACCTGATTGTTCATTTGTTTACTCTTGTTCCTTTAATAACCATTTCACTTTCCACCAGCCTTTTATTTGTGTGAACACTTCATTTTCTCTACAAACAGGGATGTGTTGAGAGCTACAGGCAAGTTTATATACCTTTCCAAAAGTCTATCAAAGGCCTTGCATATCGAATTTCTATAAACTGGAATTATACATATAAAAGAAAAAAAACGTAACTGATTATAAATATTTTCTGTATAAAGCCGGTTGTTCATTAAATGTAAACTCCGGGTCTCTTACCCTGTTTTAAACTGCATTAGGATCTATGGTTAAATATAAATACTTAAGGGACAATTACAAGACAATTGTTCTTACATGTTGACATTTAATATTTCCAAGTAACACTCACAAGAAGTTTAGTTCTTTGATGTTTCTAATTTAATTTTACATTTGTCATAGATGACAATGTGATATAATCTCATTATATGTAATTGGAATATCATTTTTAAGAAATTCAAAAATTTGATTAAAGTAAAATAAAAAACAGGAAGCTACCTCTTCCTTGAAGTAGTGCCTGTGAAGGACACTCATTTTTGTCAGACCCAAACTTCCATGTAGGCCTGGATCACAGGTGAGAAGAGCGGCCACCGGATTCTATGAGCATCTGGCACACCTCCTCACATTTCATCACCTTGTTCTGCTAGATGCTTAGTGATTCTGATTTATGGCTGTCACCTGTACTTACTGGAAGACTGTTGTCAGGTTCTACTGAATGGATGAGTTTCAGTTAGAACTGGAATTTGCGTAGGATTTTAACAGGTGTCAGGAGACGTCTGTTAGCTAAGAGGATCCCTGCTCTTTCAGTGTCCCATGCATTACGTTTGCTAAAAAGAACCTCCCAGTCTCCTAAGTGAGCAACTCCCAGTCAGAGAAGTTCCAGAAGGGTACGAGAAATTTCCATGTTAGCTAATCACATGTTATTCCTATTAATGAAAACAAATCAAAAGGAATTAAAAATTAAACAATAATCTACAAAATTTTCAGACATATTTTTGTCAAAGGCAGAGAAAAAGAAGTTTATTAATTCATACACAGTAACAGAAGTCATTTATATCATAATTATCAGGCAAACCATTTAAATTATGCTACAATATAAAAGAAAACAGAAGCAACAACCAAACCCCTGTGTCTTTCTAAATTCAGGAGAAGCTGCATGTGTAAGACAGAAATGTCACTCTTGACCATGTTTTAGAGAAACAACCACTAAAAAGGAGATTTGATTAAAAATGCTAAGAGAATTGTAGCTACAATGTAAATTCCAAATTATGAATTTTTGATGTATATATTGCAGCAACTTTCAAAAATTATGAACACATACTTAAATGACATGTCTGAAAATGCCATATACCAGAGTAACACTAAAACATTTAATTAAAATTGAACAGAGAACAGCAGTATGATATCAATTTTAATCATGTCAGATCTGTACCTTTTAATAATTCAAAGCAAAGAAAATAAAATACATTTAACAGCAAGTAATAATTCATATTTTGAAATTGAATTACCATTGGCATTTCTTTACTTTTGGCTTTCTAGTTCATCAAATTTGTATGTTAAGTGTTTTCAGCACTAAGAAAAGATAAATCTCTAGGCTGTGGTTAGAAATCTTACTGGTTTAGGGAAGTGGCTGTAGTAGGCTCTTCTCTAGCTTTCATGTCTCCCCAGCCTCTTTTGTCTAGGTTTATAATACCAGGCATGAATGTCCTCTTATTGACTGGGCCTGGATTCCAATTAGAGAGCCATTGGTTACTACCAAGATATTAGTGCTCCTATTGATACTATGGAATACACTACCAGCCTGATCATTGTTGTTTCCTTTTCTTTTTAAACATTTTTATTGGATTCATTTATTTACATTTCAAATGTTATCCCCTTTCCCAGTTTCCCGTCCATAACCCCCCCTCCCTTCTTCTATGAGGATGTTTCCCCACCCATCCACCCACTCCTTCCTGCCTCCCTGCCCTGACATTCCACTACACTAGGGGTCCAACCTTAAAAAGACCAAGGGCTTCTCCTCCCATTGGTGCTGAACAAGCCCATCCTTTGCTACATATGCAGATGGAGCCATGGGTCTGTCCATGTCTAGTCTTTGGGTGGTGATTTAGTCCTTGGGAGCTCTCATTCATTGGTATTGTTGTTCTTATGGGGTTGCAAACCCCTTCAGCTCCTTCAATCCTTTCTCTAACTACTCCAATGGGGACCTGTTCTCAGTTCAATGGTTGGCTGTGAACATCCACCTCTGTATTTGTCATGCTCTGGCTAAGCCTCCCAGGAGACAGCTATATCAGGTTCCTGTCAGCATGCACTTCTTGGGATCAGCAATATTGTCTGGATTTGGTGGCTGTATGTGTATGCGCTCGATCCCCAGGTGGGGCCGGCTCTGAATTGCTATTCCTTCAGTTTCTGCTCCATGCTTTGTCTCCGTATCTCTTGCTATGGATATTTTTGTACCTCCTTTTTTTTTTTTTTTTTTCATACTTTGCTGTCATTGAATTTGATTTTTTATTGGCTATTTTTTTATTTTCATCTTAACTGGCATTCCCTTTTCCGGTTTCCTGCCAACAAACCTCCTATTCCATCCCCCTCCCCCTTCTTCTATGAGGGTGTTTCCCCCCAACGACCCACCCCTTCCTGCCTCCCGGGCCTGACATTTCCCTACACTAGTGGGTCCAGCCTTGGCAGGACCAAGGGCTTCCTATTGGTGCCCAACAAAACCATCCTCTGTTACATATGCAGCTGGAGCCGTGGATCTGTCCATGTATACTCTTTGGGTGGTGGTTTAGTCCCTGGGAGCTTTAGATGGTTTGTATTGTTGTTCTTATGGTGTTGCAAGCCCGTTCAGCTCCTTTAATCCTTTCTCTAAGTCCTCCAAGCTAAAAAGAACTGAAGCATTCACACTTTAGTTATCCTTCTTGTTGGGCTTCATGTGGTCTGTGGATTGTATCGTGGGTAATGTGAGCTTTTGGGCTCATATTCACTTATCAGTGGGTGCATACCATGTGAGATTTTTGAGAGTGGGTTACCTCACTCGGGATGATACTTTTTAGTTCCATCCGTTTGCCTATGAATTTCATGAAGTCATTGTTAAGGCTTTCTTTCATTCACCACTTGCTTAGCACCTTAGGATTCTAAGGCAACTAATATTTAGGGAGAAGGTTTTCTAGTCAGTTCCAACTCCATTCCTCCAGATCCTAAGTCAGAAGTATCTATGTCTTCAAAATTACAGTCTTATCTTTAAATTCTAAAAGGCAATCAAGGCCAAATATAGTAGCCTATATTGTTTGGAGGATCTTTTGTGCTCCCCTGACAAACAGATAAAGAAGAGCTTTTCTATGCTTAGCAAGTAGGATTTATACCCCAAGTGCAATGACTTTATTAAAATTAAAATATCAACGCACACATATATACATATGTAGAATATATATATATATATACACACACACATTTGTATACCTATGTACGTATGCATATATAATGCCTTTTTTAGTAAGCTTATTTTTTGCTTCAGTACAGCTTTTTCAATCATCCTTTCTCTCTCTTTCCACCTGTAGTACCCTCCCTCTCCACTCCCAAATTATAGCAGACCAATTTTTCATGTCTTCCCTTCAAGTATCTGTGACCTAACGTCCCCTTTGCTAGAGTTCACTTTAGGTATTAAATATAGACATGACATAAACTCTCTTTTAAACTAAAAGTTTTCAAGAGTGATCAATATAAGTATAAAAGAAAGCAATACGTTACACTTAATTTTTGTGAGTAATTTAGTATTATATGTTCCAGATGGAGAAAGACAGATAGAAAGAAAGGTAAAATAAATTATCCATGGTAAAATAATGTCTTGGTTTATCACTGTATCTTGAACCCAGCTCTCTTTACATGGTAGTCATCAACAAAACTAAGACAGTATCATTATACTGATGATACATATTTTTAATACCTTTTAACCACAAAATACTTTAGTAATATTATACATGAAAAATGAATGTCTCTAAACAATTCACAGCTAGTAAATACAACAATTATAGTACAATGACATGCATGTGTATATTTATGTGTATACATATCCAACTCTTTTCTTCAGTCATTTTAGTAAGAACCAATGTGGTTGCCTTCATCAATATTTAAGATATAGCAATAATCATATTAGGTATAAATTTATCCTTTATAAAAAAGTCATTGGTGGATAAATATCTCTGGAAATTGGAAGGTATAAAATTTTCTCAACAGTTGTGAGGAAAATTAAATTTTATTGGGAGAGAGGACTCTACAAAGGTTTGAAGTATATCATCATTCACTGAGATGTAGAATACAGTAGGAGATGATACAGAGAGAGTTGGTTCAGAATTGAATGGCTATTCCTGTTCTCTTCTTTGTGACTAAAAGGATGTTCTAGCGATATTGTTCCTTACATTCACCCAGACCTTAATGTTTGATAACTTTTGTGTCATGTTTAAATTAACTTCTGATAATAACTGAAGATTCATTTCATGATAACCCAATAAAGAAATAAATGGCATTGGAAATGGTAAAAGAAGCAAAATGTATTTTGGAATATAATGTTCAGGTTCAAAGAGAAATATTTCCCATGCGTAGTGCATCAGAATACAAAAAGTGAGCAAATGGACTAAATGCTATAAATTGTTTTCACTGTCTTTGGATTCTAAACTGCTATGTTTACTTAGCTGATGTTTTTACATAGTTCCAACCGTTGGTATTTAAGATATAGCAGAATATGATAAAAAGTAAAATATAATAATAATAATAATAATAATAATAATGCTACTACTACTGCTATTGCTACTACTACTACTACTAATAATAATAATAATGCTACTATAACAACAACAACAACTACTACTACTATTACTACTACTACTACTACTACTACTACTACTACTACTACACCAAATGAACTATTGGAGAACATTTTAGTTGCCAACATTTTATTTTATTCAGAACATATAAAGCTAATAAAATTAAAAGAATTTCACAGATATTTTTTTCAGTTTAAACTGATCTAGGAAGTTAAAAACTGAAATTCCCAGTGGTTTATGTCAAATATCTCCTTTACTAAAATATGTCCTGCACTGAGAAGATCTGGGTTAGGAGAAAGGATTACAACACATACATTCTAATGACATTATAATTAGCTTAACAAGATGCATTTAGGAAACTTTTAATGTGAGATGACTAGTTTTGAATCATTTATGTTATTTGAAAATTAAAGTTCTTTTATTTTAGTGTCTTTAATATTTTAACTCAAAAATGAATTTCTTCATTCAAAATGACTCCTTATTCAAGAAGAGGTTTCTGCAAATTTATTGAGAGTGAAAACAATTTTTCTCATGTCTGTGTGTCAGGTCTGTTAATATCATAGATGCTCATTGTTACTTACAGAGCATGGTTTCTTCATTCAACAGTATGGTGGTTTAAATGAAAAGAGATGGCCTCATAGATTCTTACATTTGGATATTCATCTGCAGTTTATGGAATCGTTGGGAAGAATTAGGAGGTACCTTGTTGGAGGAGGTGTGCATTGGGAGTGGGCTTCGAGACTTCAAAAGGCTTGTGCTATTCCCAGTGTCCTCTCAGCTTCTCCTTGTGGTTTTGATATATAGCCCTCAGCTTTTCCTGCCACCATGCCTTCACATTCCTATTATGGATTCTATCCCTCTGAAATTATAAACTCAGTAAAACACTTCATACTTTTTAGGTTGCCTGGACAATGGGGTTTTGTTGCATTAAAATTAAATAAAGCTTCTTTTATCCCACACAAGAGCTGGCACCTTTGGGCCAAATGGCACCTGTGGGATATTTTCATCCCAGTCAACAAAGCAACTCACCCGCTAAGCTCCATCTTATAACACACTGCCGATGGCTAACCCCTGAGCTGGCAACAGTCTCTCTGCCCATCTAGTTTCCAAGGCAGGTTACCACCATGCCAGACATAAACATTCAAATTCTGTGGCTGGTCCAGTGTATTGCCATCACACACTTTTTTGAACTCAATTAAATCGCCACATGAAAGAACACGCACCACAATAACCTTTGATCCAATTGATAAGTATAATTGCCCACCTAGATAAGATATATCTTGTTCATCTAGAAACACAAAATCCTGTACACATTCATCCCTTAAGAATATTTATAACAACCTGTAAATGTGCAGAGTGAAATCTTAACATCTGCCTCCATGTTCTCTCAGCTGCTCTCTCTCCTCCAGCTTCCTCCTCTTCTAAAACTTTTCTCCCACCCATCCTTCCTTCCCATCCAATGACAGACCTTGTTCCATCCTGTACCTGCCTTCACCTGCATAATGACATCCTCCTACATTATAATATATCTTAGACCCAGTCTTATAACCGCTATTATACATTGTTTTTAGTTGATTAACCAATACAAGTTAAAGGCCAGATAGCAAAGTCATAGTTCTGAGTCAATTAAAGGTGTTTTTGAGATAGTTCAATTAGAAATGACCAACAGTAGGCAATGCTTAACCGTTCAGAAATGCTTTGTATAGATAGAAAAATCTTCAAATGCATCAGAAGTCTACAAAATATACCATTTAGGACATTTCTTTATTAAAGATCATTTGACCTGTCTGCTCCAGAAAGCACCCATTCTTGGATTCTAAGAAGAAATTGAGCTTCAATGGAGTTGCTCCAATTGTGGTGAGAGAGTCACTAGGCAAGAATCGCCTTAATTCATCTACAGGCAAAATACTGTCCAGAAAAAGGACAAATTGTGCAGAATAGTCGACTGATAACTCTGCCAATACAGGGTAAACAGCCCTTTAAAATTCTGCATTACAAAGGTTTGTCATATGATCCTGGGCCAGAAGGCTGATTCTCTGACATTTTGAGGAATACTGATCTATCCAGGTGATCAGCGGTCTCTAGAAATTGCCTAAGTTTTGGAAGCTATGTTTTGTGCTTCTCATATTTTCAGGTAATATTAATTATACTTGGATTTCTGACATGGTTGAACACTGGTAGTCTCATAGCCAACCCAAGCTGTTTAGCATTGAGAAAGATAATCAATTTGAAGTGGTGGTTTTCAGATGACATACAACTAAAACCAAGATATAAGTCAGGTGTGGAATTATAGACCTTTAGGATAGATGGCAAGGTGCGTTAATTAATGGACAAAATTGATGGACTGGGTATTGAGTATATCTTATATTTTATAAATTATAGAATGGTAATAATTGTAGTCAATTTGTATTTCAGTGGAAAAGCCTTTTAACTGGACAAAAAAGGGGAAATATTGTGGTTTGCCGTGGAGTTGTTTGTATTTTGATGCTAATTCTGCTGCCCCAAGAAAGGCTGCCTAGTTGTGTACTCAGAACTCAGGTGACTTCATCAGAACCTTCTCCCCATTTTAACTTGTAAAATAAAGGTGAGAGCTGGTGATTGAGCAGGGGAAGGGAAGGTGGAGCAGAAGAGAGGAGACAGAGTGGGTGGACAGGAGAGGAAGAGGTAGAAGGAAGATGAAGCTGAAGCACCGGGCCTGGAGATACAGCCAGTTATAAGGGATGTCATAACTGTGGAATAGAGTAGTGTAGTGGTAGATCAGCCCAATCTAGGCAGGAGCTTGTATTCATATTAATTGAGTTGTGTTCTCTTTGCATGGACTTATTTGGGTTAGAAAGGTTACTGCAAGTGTTTTATCACAGCAATAGCGAAGTAGTGGCTACACCTGCTGTCTGAGCCTCCATACGGAGCATGATGGATGGCATCATCATAACGTCACTATTAGGACTAGGATAGTTTTATCCAAGAAAAGTCTATACTCTTAAAAGTCTATTAGTGTGATAAAATGAATAATCATCTTTGAATTTTTATCATTTTTCATTTTTTCTGAACACAAACATCATGTATTCTTACCATACATACAGTAAAACTGTACCTACTTTGTTGAGATAGTATCATGACCTATAATTGTGTACTTCTTCCTTATGTTATAGATTATGTAAATTTGCATTATGAATTCATATTATCATGTTTTTAAGATCTAGCCCTTAAATTCAATAGGCAAAGTCAGAGGACAGAACAGCTAGTGGAATGCTTACATAGAATGCACAAAATCCTGGGTTCAGTTTTAACCCAAGAACAAAAGGACATGTTAGGGACTTAGAATAGGCACTAAGAAGGTGGGTCAGAAGTTTAAGATCATCCTTGGCCATGTAACAAACTCATAACTACACTAAATTACTAGAGGGTTGTCTAAAAATGAATGAATGAATAAATTAATAAAACCCTAAAGATGTCTGTGCAATTAACCATTTTCCACTGGCATGTACAGTTAGTTTTCTTTGAATGTCTTCTGTTTTTTTCCTGCCTTTCCATCTCCACTCATTTCCTGGGCTCCTCTTTCATAAAAGAAATTATACTAAGTTTTCTTTCCTAGCTATTACTTTCTTCTCAGGACTTTCACCAGCCCCCACTAGTCTTCTCATGTAAGGTATGGTATCTGTCTCCATACTTCTCATTGTGTCACAAAAGAATGTTATCTCTTCAGCTAACAGACTTCTATAATGTGATACTTTGCAAGGCAATCAACTTACCTCCAAACTCCTTATAAATTTCCCCTCCGTTTTGTGGGAAGCACTAAATATTCACATTCTACCTTCTAATTTTCCACAGTACATTGAACTTCTGAATATAACTTTTCTGATTTCGGATATCACTTAATTTGGTTATCTAGATGCTTCCACCAAATAATGAAGCAGAATAATTGCTATGGAAAGCCAATAGAGGATTTGGGCTGAAAAGTTCATCATGATTTTTCTTTTAAATTTTTATTCATTTTTTTCATACAATAATTTTTTATTATGGTTTTCTTTACTTTTTCTTCTCAGATCCTACCCAGTCAGCTTCCTATGGGCTCTCTCTTTATCTCAACCTCTCTCTCTTTCTCAAAAAAAAAAAAAAGAAAGAAAGAAAGAAAAACAACAACAAAAAAATCCCATAAAACTAAAGAAAAGGGAAACAAACAAACTAAATGAATAGGATAGAAACCCGAACAGAAACAAAAAGCCCACAAAAAGAGACCTAAAGACATCACAGAGTTTACCTTGTGTTGGCCTACCACTACTGTGCATGGGGCCTGCCCTGGAATGTGGTTAAGGTTCCCAGTAACACTCTACTGAAGAGAATTGATTAAATTTTTCTTTACTCAGTAAGAATCAATTGCAAATTTCTTTTTGGTTCAATATGGTCTCAGTTTCAGGACTGACATTTTTCCTAGTTTGAACTTGCACACAGCGTGTGTATTCTGACATAATGTCTGTAAATTCATATCTTTTATCAATCCTACTGTTTCTGCAAGGCATTATTTCGTAGATGTCATCCACCATCTTTTGCTCTTACAGTCTTTCTGTTTCCTCATCCACATAGATCTGAACCTTGAGGGAAGGAGATTTATAATGACATCCAATTTAAGACTATGAACCTCAAAGTCTCTCCCTCTGTGCATGTTGTTCAAGTATGGGTCTCTGGGTTAATTCCGATCTACTACAGCAAGAAGCCTGTTTGCTAATGGTTGAGTGGTGCATATATCTATGAATATAGCAGTATGTTGTTAGGAGTGAGTTTTTTGCTATGTTCCTTTACCAGAATAGGAGTGGTAGATTTATTATGGACCCATAATATATCTATTCCAGGTTCTGTCTCATAGAGTGGCCCTTAAATCCAATTTTAAGAAATAGTATATTTCTCCTTTCACATTTGTTCCACAATTGCAACAGTATATCTTGTAAGCAGGTCATCGTGTTGGTCAAACTGCTTGTAACTAGATGATATTTATGACCACCTTTCTTCTCTGGTATAGTAAGAGTACCTTCTAGTACCAGGAAAACTAGTCCATAAAAGCAAAGCTGATATTTGATTCTATTGATGTCTTCTGTCTTACAAAATGACTACGGATTTATTCACCTTGATATGGATATGTTGCTTTTTATATAAAAGCTGAACAAGCTGCCCTTAAAGCTGCTCATATTTTACTTAGTAATTGAAGTTCCAATAGCCTTTGCCATGTTAACTCACAGTGATCTGCACATCACTGTCCAAGGACTTAAAAGGCTCTGCTGCACTGGTAGGGCTAAGAACTGTGTGGGACTGACAAAGATGCAGAGAACCCAATGGGGTTGTGTTTTCATTAAAGCACTGAAGAAGTTTGGATGATGGAAAGGGAATTTCTGCTTGCAGAAAGCCAGGTGCATCCAGACTAAGGATCATTCTGTTTTACATTCCAACCCTCCTTATTTCATCTCACATGTGTTTACATAGATTGGCCCTACCAAAAATAAAACAATGTGATGTCAAAAAGCCCATTTTCAAAAAGAAATAAATCCTTAAAAATCATTTAAATTCATATTTCAAGTCATTACTTATGATTTTTTGAGTAATTATAATGAAAGAAAGAAAAAAAAAAGGAGCAAACTTAGGCAGTTGTTAGAATGTCAGGAATTGTGCCATTGGTGGTTGGGACAAGAACATGACAGATATTGATTAGAAAGCCCTGAAGAAGGGTATAACAGTCCCAGAATACTTCAGTCTCTCTTTTCTTGAGGATTGCATCCTGTCTATGCTTTCCAGCAATGATAAGACAGTGACCTGATTTAGGGAACAAACTTTCAATCAGAGTGAGCACCAGACTTCTGGTAATCCACCATCTTATAGCTCTTCAAAAACCTATGAGTTGGAGCATTTGTGAATTATGGAGTTGACAGTTTAAGGAGGTGAGCAAACTCATCAATTATCAGCAAAAATAATTCGTTGAAATAATATACATATAATTACATGCAATATGTTTCTTTGCTTTTTCATTTTTTAATCTTTTTATTCATTTATTTATTTATTTATTTATTTATTTATTTATTTATTTATTTATTTTTACTGTCTGAACTTTATCCCCTTCCTGGTCCATTCTCCAATTGTTCCACATCCCATACCTCCCTGCCCCATCTCTAAAATGATGTCCCCACCCCTCTTCTGCCCAACCAGACCTCCCAGTTCTCTGGGACCTCAAGTCTTTTGAGGGTTAAAATTATCTTTTAAGATTATTGTAATAAAAGATTTGTGTTATAAGCTTCTAGCTTTAGAAGTACTAGCGTGAAGTGGGACGGCTTTTAAAGATGAATGTTATTCCTCTATGGTTGTGCTGTGGCCAGCAGTGATAACAAAATAAGCCTTTTCAATTATTCCAACGCAATATATTTTTAAAAGAATTAGATATTCAGAGTCCCAGCTTGGGGACAACCAATGTTAAAAATCAGAAGGATGTGTTTACTTTTTCATAAATTACAGAAGATAAAGTATGTTTTCATTTTAGGTGGGAAAATAGTTTGATACAAAATTACTTTGACAGGACTACTTGCAATAAGGGATCTTGTAAGACTGAGAAATCAGGATGAGCCACACAGCTGTCAAGTGTGAGCGAATCTCTGCAGTATTCAGTTTTCTTGATTTCATATTTATCTTGAGAAGACTTTCGGGTCGCTAGTTATTTTAAAATACTGCTCTCAACAGAGGTAGGTAGATTTCTACTTAAACTCTAGCCCTCTATAGAAATGTTCCTGGGAAAGTTTTACATATCTTACACCAGTTTTTCTGTTTGCATCTGAACATATGTACGATTGTGTGGTGATTCATTACAAAACAAGCAAACAAGCAAACAATACAAAAAAGATGATTGCCAGAGTCTTCTGATTCTTAGGAAGACTGAGAGAAATCTGGAAAGAAATATGTCTTGGTTCTTCCTTTTGTATGTGGTTAATGTATTTTTGAATCACTGATATTTAATCTAATTGACAAATCAGGCCTTCTTGACTTTCATCATTTTATACTCCTCATTTTAAAAAGTTTGAACTTTTAAAATTTTGATTTTGATAATTACTACCTTGTTGGAATGTCTAGGAGACCATGCTTGGCAGACTTGGTCTGTGTTTGACAGCAGTTCTTTGCATTGACATTCCTTAGTGAGTCCTATGATGCTGTTTAAGGCATCCTTCTCTATACTGGTGCTACACAAAAAGGGCCAATGTATTTAATTATGCCTTTCATTGTCTTAATTTCCTAAATATTCATTGGCTGGCAACTCACTACTTTTAAAGTTGTGTATTGGGTGCTAATATTTACTACAGGTTGTAGGATTCTATTGATTGTCATGTATTCAGCCGATTTGCTGATCTCACAAATTAGATTTGCAAGTGACAAGGTTCTTAGATGTATCATGAGCTTTGCTGATAACTGTGTCTGAGACTGTGTGTGTGTGTGTGTAAGGAAAAGGAACAGATGCCATTTTTTTTTCAGCTGCCATTCTTTATGTCATTTTTGTTTGCTTTTTCTTTGAAGTAGCAGTCTGCCTCTTTGATTTGTTTTACTCTCAGAAGTTATTCCATAATGCGTGGCTCTCCTTTCGAGACTTACTTCCCGTTAACTTTGAAGACTTCCTCCAACTTGATTGTAATGTTTAGTCTCCTCTAGCATAAGTATTCCGATGCCTCTGTTAGATATCTTGGAAATCGTATTTTCTGATTTTGTGTTGCCAAGAGGCACGATTGGACTTTATGACACTGGTTTGAAGCTGCCTGTGGTGACCACAAAGAGGGAAAGATGCGGGTTGTGCGTGCATTTCTTTTCCCATCTGCAGCTGTTTGAGAGTCAGTGCTCTTTGTGGTCTGGTGACACCGAGAACATTCTCTTAGAGGATTTTTGCCTTAATTATACTGTATTGGTAGTTGAGGAACGGGGACATAACCTTGAAGATTCACTGCATTTCCAATTAATGCTGTAATATATCACACTCCCTAATGAGGATGTTTTCTACAGTTTGTATTAGATATCTTTTATGTCTAATGAAAACATTATTTTCCATAATTCTACAGAAAACTTTAAAGATAAAATATGTAATATAAAATGCTTTTGCTGCACTTTTTGAGTTAATAATTTACTTTTTAGAATATAGAATGTTTATATGCTGAATAATATTTCCAGATTTTAGTGTTAGGAAGAGGTGACAAGCACATTACATAGTTTTCCATTATTCAAATGCACTGCTTAATCTGGGTGGTAATATTTTGACTGGAATTCTTGTCAACAGTCATGAGCTAGATGCTCTCTTTTATGCTGTTCTTTGCAACATAAAACTCACTGTTCGTGTGGACCTCACCACATGCATCTATTCCTTTGTTGAATGATACCTGGGTAGGTTTGAGATCTTAGCTGTGATGAAAAGTGACATGATATCAGTTAGCAGATGCCTCTTCAGGATGCTCACCTCAATTCTGTCAGTTTTATTCTCAGGAGTTGCATAGCTGTATTACATGGAGGCTCCACTTTTAGTTTACTTGTGAACCTCTTTGTGATTTCTATAGCAGTTATGGCATTTTGCATTCTCACCATGAATATGTTAGGGCTCTGTTCTTCTCAAATCTTCACCAGTGTTTGTTACTATCATTTTTTTAATATTGAAGTTTTAATTTCTTTAAATGCTTACATGAATGTGTGTTTGTGTGTGCGTGTGTCTGTGTGCGTGTGTGTGTATGTGTGTGTGCGTCCGTATGTGTGTATGTGTGTGTGTGCATGTGTGTGTGTCTGTGTGTGTGTCTGTGTGTGTATGTGTGTGTATGGGTGTGTGTGTATGGGTGTGTGTGTGCATGCGTGCGTGCGTGTGTGTGTGTGTGTGTGTGTGTGTGTGTGTGTGTGTGCGTGTGTGTAAAGAGGCCGCAGATTCCAGAAGAGAGTGTCAGAACCTCTGGAACCGGAGTTACAGAAGGTTGTGAGTTGTGTACTATAGATTCTTGGAACTAAATCCAAGTCTATGGAAAAACAGAAACAGTTTTAACTACTAAGCCATCTCCCTAGCCCCTGGCTTTAACTTTTATTGTTGTTTTATAATTTATTAAATTTTTTATTTGACATTTTCAACCTGTATAAAATGCACGCATATTACTCAAGTCTTCAGCATAGCGTGGATTCCCTATCAAATACTCCCCCTCCCTACAAATCTTTTCTTTGATTTTGTATTCATACCCTTTTGTTTTGAGACACAAGATTTTGACCAGCACAATATTGTGCAAGCGCCTGCATTGTTTGAAGGCATCTGGGGCCTCCCTAACAATAATTAGGAAAAAATAAGTCCCATACCTGGCAAGATTTTTGTTTAATAACCCATGACTTGTACAGTTCTAGATTTCTTTGAGATTCTCTTTTACCTCAAACAGAATGGTTAGTACAAAGAATGAAACAAAAAATAGCAAATGTTGGCAAGCCCTCAGGAAAGATTGAGTTTTGAAGGGTGTCTCTTTCTAAGAGTATGTGATTTACATTTATATATTTTAATTGGGTTAAAAGTTGTAGTTTTCTATCATTTGGTAGACCCAGAGACGGACTCTATTTCCTAACAATGAATAGGAACACCTTTCCTTAACGAGGATGTAGAGTCCCTTATGTATGTATAAGGAAGGATATAGAAATATTGCATGGTAGTTCTGTTCCTAGCTCTTTGAGAGGTGTCCACATTGATTCCCACAGAGCCTACAGGAGTATGTGCTCCAACCACAAATGAATAAGTATTTGTTTTTCCCCAACTTTGTCAGATGTCTTTTATTTCATAAGGTAACCATTCTAATTGAGATAACGTAGAACCTCAAGTAGTTTTATTTTGTGTTTATTGCTAATGTTGAATATTTTAAAATAATCTTTATTAACCATTTAGATTTATTTTAAGAAGATTACTTTTAGATCCATAGTCCATTATACTTGTGCTATTGGGATCTTCTATGCTTTTCTGTGAATTACTTATGTAATTATTTATGAATTACTTATGTGAGCTATTGATTCTCTGATGTGTAGCTGATAAAAATTTCTCCTAGGATTTTAATTTTTCTGAGATTTTATTCTTGATATTTTCTATTATCTTAACTTAGAATTATGCATTTTTCAGGTCTAGAATTCATAGAAGTTTTCTTTTCATATTGGCCTAAATTTGCCACACATTCTGTTCCTTCTTTAAAAAAATCATTTTCACTATTATGTCATTAAATTCTTGTTTCTTATCATTTAAGCCCTGATATTCTATCTTCTACATGATTACTTCTGTTTGTTATGAGTTTTGCATCGAGTTTTCAAATTAATTTTAATGAAATGCTTACTTTGAACTTCATTGAAGATTTGGTTTTCTTCAACATTTTTAATTCTTGATTAAATTCATGTTTCATATCCTTAATTTTCTTTATTTTATTCAAGTTCTTATCTGTGACTTTTGGTCTTCAATAGAGAGTTTATTTCCAACCTAAGTCTTTACACATGTTCAAATTCCTTGATTATATTCTCCTGTCAAGTTCTATGTATTAAGATTCATTTAAATTGCTCCTTCTGGGAATCATTACTATAGAGCCCTATATTGAGCTTTGCAGAGAACATTTGTCTTTTTCTCTCATACCTTTTGTATTTTTTGTGATGGGAACTGTAAATTGGGATTTTTGTTTGAGTTTGAGTTGCTAGCCCACTTACATTGAGGAGGAATTTCTTTCCTTTTTATTACACTAACTTGGCTGGTAAAGGACCAGGTAGGAGATGCTATGGCAGGCTAAGGTTGGGGGTGGGGGTGGGGCGCTCATCATTGTTGGTTATGTATATGATTGTGTGGAGAAGTTCTCAGGGCTGAGCTAAGGAATATTACATTGACAGACAGAACAAGATCCCAAGGCAGGCTGGAAGGTAAGGTGCTTAATGTATGTGGCTACTTGGGCAGCGTCCCAAAGTACTCTTTCTTTCCCTACCTCTGTGGCAATGTCATAGGTAGTCCAGACTAGCTTAACACTCAAAATCTCCCATTTTAGCCTCACCCATACTGATATTGCATTTGGATTCTATGGTATAAACTCAGTATTTACTTAATAAATGTTTTTTATCACTTTAACTGAATCAATTAGCTTAATGGACTGTAAAAAAATATTAATGAGTGAAGTACACATTTTTCTACCTATATAAATGTAAAGCAATAATCATTAGCCATAAAGAAAACAAACTCAAACTGTTGTTTTAAAATGTTTTAAAACTATTCAAGTATTATGGTAATGGTAGATAGTTTCCTAAAATAAACTGCTTGACTCCAATTTCAGTGGTACTTGAATCAATTATTTTTTAGCTTGTCTCACTATATAGTTTGGGTGGCTGTGTATTATTATCTTCTTATCTTCTTTCTTCACATTCCCATGTGCTGGGATTATAGGCTATGCCATCACATCCAGTCACTCATTCACAGCTTCACAGGCTCACTTAGATTTATCTTAATACCAGCATATATACTACCTTTGCACTGCTAACACAGCTCTAATTCACTGCTTATAATTAATGTCAGTGAATATTTCAGATTACAAAAAAATGTATACCTTAACATTTATTTATAGTGTTTAGCATTTTTAGAATATTTTCTGTCTTTTAGCATAAAAACTCTTCAGATTAATGAGGTATGTCTAGACTAAATTTACAACCTATAATTTTATTTTGCCAAATGTTGGAGGTTTTATTTCTCAACACTGACATTAGGTAGATGATAAAATTAATGATAGACATGTCATCAGGCAGAACTCAACAATATACTTTAAGCTACTCTGCCTGCGCTGTATCCAAGTATAATGGTCTGAATAATGAACTTTAAACTACCTCATCTCTAGCAAGTATTAGCTTTATATTTTAGACAAGTTACAAAACATGGGTTTCTTCATGTACACTGGTGAGGATAGTTTATTATACATAAGATTATTTTTAGTATCATGAATCTATATTTAATATGGTACTTAAATAGCATATGGCAACCAATTTCAAACTACAGTTAGGAATATCATTCTAATAATTCACCAATGTGAATAATTAATTTTTGTTTTTACATTGAGTAATATTCTTCTGGCTGAATCTTGTGATCTCCTTGATCACAGGGTAATCTCTCAAGAGTAGTCAGTAAGCCGTGGTCCATTCTTATAGCAGTTACTCTAGCAAGGAAGGCTGACTCCTTAGTGAATTGTTTCCTTCAACCTGTCCAGGAGCAGTTTTTAAATGACTGTCTTTTGATTTGCAGTCTTCCTGCAGAGATTCTGTACCACTTCAACCTGAATCTTTCCTGAGCTCCCTTAGCTTCTTACTTTAGCTTCCTTCACACAGATAAACACATTTTATGCTGACTTGTGTTATATTTTAGGTCAAAAAAAATCTTCCTTTCCTGGAAAAAGTAGTATTTTACTGTTAATTTACTGCGGTGTTTAAATCTATTTCTGTCATACAAATAATTAGAAAAATCTAAAATAAAATAAAAAGACCAAAGTTTTAATTATATTTTTAAAATTAATTACATGTGTATGGAGGGCATCTGTGTGAAGGTATGTACATGTGAGTGCCAGTGCTTCCATAGGCCAAAAATTCCAGATTCTCCTGAGTCCTGAGTTATAGGCAGTTATGAGGCATTACATGGATGCTTGGGATCAAATCCTCGAGAACAGCTTGATTTCTTAACTGCTGATACATATCTCTAATAGCCAAAAGAATTTTATAGAATGTAATAGTGACTTACTAATAAAAGTTTACATTGGGTTTCACATATATGTTTCAGAGTAGATGGCCACATTGTTGAAATTTGTATAGTCAAATTTTTATCTGGTTGTAAGATTTTAATATATATACATATACATGTATAGGTGTACATACACATATACTTATTTAATTTTCAACTTTCTTACAAAATTTCTTTCTACTTCAATGTTTCAAATTCACTACGAATTTCAAAATTGCTGTGAAAGTGATAATGGTTACACTGTGTATCTAATGAGGTAAAAGTTGACATATTTGACACAAATGTAAGTCTATAGACTTAAATACTAAACTAATGATCAATATATAAATACTATAGGTGTGATATTTTTACAATACTGTTAATTTTTAGTAATTCAAATAGTCACATATAGAACTTGTTTTATATTTTTTTTCGAATTGTGCTGTAAGAATAGTCTTTCTTTTTTTCCCAAACCACTTATATGTGATTTTAAAATAAATAAACAATACCACCAAACTAATGAATTGTTCCTCTTCTTTTGAAAAATATTGGTCCCTAGTGAGGGAAAAAAAGATTACCTGTGTTTGGTCCAAACCTATATTTCATATCTATAAGGAAGAGCTTGAAGGGGCTCGAGACCCTATATGTACAACAATGCCAAGCCACCAGAGCTTCCAGGGACTAAGCCACTACCTAAAGACTATACATGGACTGACCCTGGACTCTGACCTCATAGGTAGCAATGAATATCCTAGTAAGAGCACCAGTGGAAGGGGAAGCCCTGGGTCCTGCTAATACTGAACCCCCAGTGAACTAGACTGTTGCGGGGAGGGCGGCAATGGGGGGAGGGTCGGGAGGGGAACACCCATAAGGAAGGGGAGGGGGGAGGGGGATGTTTGCCCGGAAACCGGGAAAGGGAATAACACTCGAAATGTATATAAGAAATATTCAAGTTAATAAAAAAAAAAAAGAAATAGTTATTACTATTTAGTAAAGCAATAGACTATCTATTGACTGTGCCCTTTATTCATCTCAGCTGTGGGATTTACAGCTACCCTTACAATCGTACAGAAAAAATTATATGGAGAACAAGTGTAGTGTCAATATGCTGTTCTTCTCTCCTATACTAGCTCAGTGGCAGCTTATTTAGAAATGACCCATGGACAAATTTTCAACTATGAGCTAGATTCAGCACTGATCTCTCCACAATGTTGCCTTACACAGTAGATACATTTAATAATGCAGAAGTTTTGGATGCAAGAGAAAATTAAGACACTTTAAAGGGACTATTAGTGACACCAGTGCCCTGAATTACAAAAATATCAATCCAAGAGGAAAAGGAAAAAGAAAAGATATTTAGCAGAACTAATTAAGAGTTTAAAAACAGTAATAAAATTAAATAGGTACAAATACCTTTAGAATGTTAACAAATGCCAGGGGCAACTTTATGTTTTAAGCAGTTGGTACAACTAAATTTTTCTTTATGCTGAATGAACAAATCTATTAAGAGCGAAGAAGATAAGAGTTAGTTTATAATCTCACTGGGGAAAAAAAGGCCAATCAAAACTTAATTGGATCCATTTAAAAGAAAAAAGCTAAACAATGTACTAAAAACTGCAGCCATAATTAAGGAGGCATTTAAGGATTAATACAATATACTCTAATACTGTATGTCTTCTGGTAACAAAATCAGCCCTGATTTAGACTTTGAAGACTGCAATTAGTAAAAATTTCCACTAATAAGCAAAATCTTTTGAAATTTTTATTTCTGTAGAGAAAATTTAAAGTTGCACTGAAGGCCATTCATGAAAGAAATTGTTGAGTCCAGATGGTTATTCAATAGTGCTTCATAAAGAGAAAATGACACTAGAATTTACTTCCTTAATAATCAGCTCTAGTTCAAAATAATTCTTCGTATTTTTGTGAGAAAGACCTGAGGATCAGTTTTGTTTGGCTTTGTGAATGTTAACAAAGACAAGCTTCATTTGATAATGATTTTAATATTAATTCTCAAAAAAATAAGGTTGGTCTAATAATCTATACAAGACATCAATTGTTATTACTGTTATGGTTATTATAGTAATTAATTATTATTATTAGACATTTGCAAGTGTTGCTAAAATTGTCATATAAAGTGAAACAGGTCCTTGTGATGCTTAATAAAATACAAGGAACTGCCTCTAATCTTTTATTTAATAGTATTAGAATTAATATTTCAGGCCAGCACACCAGACTTCTGCATTTTGATAAGCAAATCAACTTGTTTGGAGGTATCCTTATGCTGGAAGTTTAGTTTGCCAGACATGTGGAACTCCAAACTGGCTGGCTGTCCAGCTTCTTGTAATGTGGCCTTTGTAATCATCATTCAAATTACATCCCAATTACTCGGCCAAGTCGGTAGATTCACTTTAGAAACAAAGACAGACTTGGGAAGATCAGGAATTCTAGGCCCATACCTAAGCATAGTAAAAGCCATATACAGCAAACTAGTAGCCAACATCAAACTGAATGGAAAGAAACTTGAAGAAATCCCACTAAAATCAGGAACTAGACAAAGTTGGCCCACTCTCTCCCTATTTATTCAATTTAGTACTTGAAGTGCTAGCCAGAGCAATTACAAAACAAAAGGAGGTCAAAGGGATATCAATTGGAAAGGAAGAGGTCAAAATATCACTATTTGCAGATGAGATGATAGTATACATAAGTGACCCCCAAAATTCCACCAGAGAGCTCCTACAGCTGATAAACAACTTCAGTAAAGTGGCTGGATATAAAATTAACTCAAACTAATCAGTAGACTTCCTCTACTCAAAGGATAAACAGGCCGAGAAAAAAATTAGTGAAACAAGGCCCTTCACAATAGTCACAAGTAATATAAAATATCTCGGTGTAACTCTAACCAAGCAAGCTAATGATCTGTGTGACAAGAACTTCAAGTCTCTGAAGAAAGAAACTAAAAAGGATCTCAGAAGATGGAAAGATCACCCATGCTCATGGATTGACAGGAATAATATAGTAAAAATGGTCATCTTGACAAAAGCAATCTACAGATTCAATGCAATCCCCATCAAAATCCCAAGTCAATTTTTTACAGAGTTAGAAAGAGCATGAGCATTTTGCAAATTCATTTGGAATAACAAAAAACCCAGGATGGAGAAAACTATCCTCAACAATAAAAGGAGTTCTGGGGAAATCACCATCCCTGACCTCAAGCAGTATTACCGAGCAATAATGATAAAAAGCTGTATGGTATTGGTACAGAGACAGGCAGGTAGATCAATGGAATAGAATTGAAGACCCAGAAATAAAACCACATACCTATGACAAGGAGCTAAAACCATTCAGTAAAATATAAGACAGCATTTTCAACAAATGGTGCTGGTTCAACTGGAGGTCAGCATGTAGAAGAATGTAAATTGATATATTCGTTTTGCCTTGTAGAAAGCTCAAGTCCAAGTGGAACAAAGACCTATATATTAAACCAGATTCATTGAAATTAATGGAAGAGAAAGCAGGGAAGAGTCTCTAACACATGGGCATACGGGGAAATTTCTTGAAGAGAACACTAAAGTCTTATGCTCTAAGTTCAACAATAAACAAATGGGACCTCATAAAATTGTAAAGCTTCTCTAAGGCAAAGGACACTGTCAATAGGAGAAACAGGCAACCAGCAGATTGCAGAAAGATCTTTATAAATCCTACATCCAATAAAGGACTAATATCCAATATATACAAAGAACTCAAGAAGGTAGACTCCAAATAACCTATTAAAAATGGGGTATAGAGCTAAACAAAGAAGTCTCAACTGAGGAATATCGAATGGCTGAGAAGCACCTAAAGAAATGTTTAACATCCTTAGTCATCAGGGAAATGTAATTCAAAACAACCCTGAGATATTACCTCACACCAGTCAGGATGGCTAACATCAAAAACTCAGGTGACAGCAGATGCTGGTGGACATTGAGAAAGAGGAACGCTTCTCCATTGTTGATGGGACTGCAAGCAGGTACAACTGGAAATCAGCCTGGAGATTCCTCAGAAAATTTGACATAGTACTACCTGAGGGCCCAGCTATACCACTCCTGGATATATACCCAAAAGATGCTCCAACATATAACAAGGACACATGCTCCACTATGTTAATAGCAGCCTTATTTATAATAGCCAGAAGCTAGAAGAATCCAGATGCCCTACAACAGAGGAATGGATAGAGATAATGTGGTACATCTACACAATGGAGTACTACTCAGCTATTAAAAACAATGACTTCATGTAATTCTTAGGTAAAGGGACAGCACTAGAAAATATCATCCGGAGTAAAGTAACCCAATCACAAAAGAATACACATGGTATGCACTCACTGATAAGTGGATATTAGCCCAAAACTCAGAATACCCAAGGTGTAATTCACAGTCCACATGAAGCTCAAGAAGAAGGGAGACCAAAGTGTGGATTCCTCAGTCCTTCTTAGAAGGTAGAAACAGGGGTAAAGGGAATAACATTTGAGATATAAATACATAAAATATCCAAGACAAATTTAAAAAAAAAGAAGGGGGATCAAAATATTCAAGGGATAAAATATAGAGACAAAGTGGGGAGCAGAGACTGAAGGAAATGCCATCCAGAGACTGATCCACCTGGGGATCCATCCCATACAGACACCAAACCCAGACACTATTGCTGATGCCAAGAAATGCTTGCTGACAGGAGCCCGATATAGCTGTCTCTGGAGAGACTCTTCCAGAGTCTGACAAATACAGAGGCAGATGCTCGCAGCCAACAATGAACTGAGAAGCGGTCCACAATGAAGAAGTTAGACAAAGTACTGAGGGAGCTGAAGGGGTTGAACAACATAGGAAGAACAACAATATCAATGAACCAGACACCCCAAAGTTCCCAGGGACTAAAACATCAACCAAAGAGTACACATAGAGGTACCCATGGCTCCAGCAGCATATGTAGCAGAGCATGGCCGTATCTAACATGAACGGAAGGATAGGCTCTTGGTTCTGTGAAGACTGGATGCCCCAGTATAGGAAATGCCAAGAAGGGGAGGCAGGAGTGGGTGGGTAGGGGAACACCCTCATAGAAGCAGGGGGAGTGAGGATGTGATAGGGGGTTTCCAGAGTGTAAACTGGGTAAGGGGATCATATTTGAAATGAAAATAAATAAAATATCCAATAAAAAAAGAAATTACCAAGGTGTTAGAAAAGGTGTGATGGGCTCATTAGTACTATAGTGAAGCCTGGAAATGGAATAGTGAAGATGATTGTAATACAATGATGGAGATAGGGTTTTCTAAGCTATATTTGTGTTTTATAGGTATTTGGAAGTATGTTTAAGGGAAATTATTAGTAAAGACCTTATTTTTATTTAACAAGGTCCACACTATCTGTTCAAGCCAGCCACGGCTGCTATTTTGCTTATGATTTCTATTTAGCAGTAGGTCTGTAGAAACAGAGGACAAGTACAGTGGAAAAACACAAGAGGAGCTGTGATCTAGAGGTCATTCTAAAATCATGATTATGTTATTTTGATAGAGTGTTCTGGTATGAGTTCTAGCACTCTTGGTTTCAAAGATGCTGTGCATATAACTTATTTATTAAACTGAAATAAGAAAAAAAATGCAGAGCCATGGTTCACCTGTGATAGTGTAAAGATCATAAAGTCTTTAGCTACAACTGAATAAATTACTCATAAATTAGATGAACAAAACTTCTCTACCGATTAAATGCAATTTAAATGACTTAAAATATAGTCTGTTGTTAGTATATTGTTTGCACGTTTTGTCATCTTGCTTAATCAACCAGAGACATGTGCTTCTTTTAAGTGTATGGGGAAAGATGAAAGTCCCAGGAACTCTTCAGCAGACAGAACCTCTAGGGTGAACAATTGTCCCTCCTAAATTAAGGTTTAAAGCTTGCTCATAATGACACTGCTTTTGTTATTGCTATGTCATAGAGGTCTTTTCATGACAGTAAATATGGATCAACACTTTGTTTTGGATGACTACACAAAATATCATTTGATACATGCGTGAAAATTTCATTACCTGCTATCTTACAAGAAAATTTCTAAATAGGTGTCCACGATGCTTTTTCTTTCAAAAGGCCTTTAGTGTTAGTTGTTTTCCCCATACTCCCTCCCTTATCCTCCCTCATCCCTTTCCCAACTTAATTCTCCTCTTCGATTTTCCCTTTTATCTATAACTCTATTCATCTTTTCCCCATCTTTGGAAAATTCCCTCCTCCCTTTGTGTATTTAATCTCTGTGGTTACTTTGATAGAAGTGATATGTTGTAATTGAAATGCATTTTTATTATTCATTTACTAGTTGATGGATCTCTAGGCTGTTTCTAATTATTTAATTGTTATGTATAAAGCAGCCATGAACTTGGAATAATTCAGAGAATGTGACGGCATACACAGGACCTGCTCACATTCAAAGTACACAACGTCCCAGATATGGACAGGACACGAAATTGTAGTTGATCCCTTCTGGGAAAGGGAAAATCATTTTTCTACAGTAGAGTGTCAGTTGATCTATGAGCCACACTCCACGGAAGCCCCAATGGACAATAGTAGTAGGCCAACATACATTGCACTCCATGTTTGCTCTGTGGGCATTCTGTTTTATTTTGTGTAAATGCCTACAGAGGAGTTTTGCTGTCCAAGTATTGTGTTTTTGACAAGTGGATACTACTGAGCAACCCCACTTCAGAATACATGTACCGAATTAATGGTGATGTTTATCTAGTTTAGTACTGTGCCGAGGGCTTGAAATTTTGAACTCAAGAGGGTAATTTGACCACATCATAATGCATCCTTCCATTCTTTTGGTACTCTAGACCACTCTTTGATTACTTAAACAAGCAGAATAGTAAGCACTGGAAATATGGTATGCCTTGTCAACCAGATTACTGAGCAAATTCTTAGCAATATAAGACCTGGTCATTTACCTAAGTTCCAAGTTGACCTCTGTATTCTCAAAGAAGTGCTTTATTAAAGCCCTCATTCTTTTTTGAAGACATTTTTTGTTAATATTATTACTGTGGTTTAGAAAACAAGGGAATTGAAAAATTCAAATGGAAAGATCCTGAGAGCTTTACATGTGGAACCAGAAATGTCTGGGTCTTCGTGTACCACAGCAGTAGGTCTGAGACTTTGAATTCATCTCAGAGACTATGAACATGGTATTCTTCATAGCAGGTTACTTTTCTCACTGAGTAATCAGACTGCCATGTATCAGAAGTTCAGAAATGTAGAAAACTGGGGGCAAATATTGGCCTTCTTCATTCTATGCCCCATCTCCATGAGTGTTTTATTTATTTTTAATATCGGGTAAACTCTATTCTGTCTGTCATCTAAAAATGTCCTTCTTGAAGCATTTAAATATGTATTCTTCTTGAAGCTTCTGTTTATAAGTATATGCAACTGAAAGAACAATTTGAAGTCTTAATACATGCTGTAATTTTTTTTTTGATTCATGCCTAAATACATCAACTGTTTTAAGTAGTATTCAAAGGATTTATCTGGTACTGAGAAGTTGACTCTCCACAGTTTGGGTTTTGAATTCATTGCTGTTTATATAGCTAGCACTTTCTGAGTAATTATTTACTCCTGCAGCTGTTGCCTGTGTACTTCTCTGCTTTCCAAAACAAACCCAGGCATAGAAAAACAGAATGATCCTGTTTCACCATTTCCTCCAGTGCAAAGATTTAAGTGGCTTAAGCACAGACAATAAAATAGAAGATTTTAAATTGCAGTTAACTGCAATAATTCGATTTTAAAGTAGAAAACTTTGAGCTCAGAGCTTACAGGGCTGTGTCAATTTGGTCTAGTTTCAGAAAGTTGAGGGTTACTAGTGTAGAAACGCATTAAGATCATTTTCTCATTAATAGACAAGAAGGCTAGTTCGCTGGTTTTTAATCAGTTTATGCCTGGGCTGCAAGCCTCCTTCAGAAGGAGATTCTGCTTGGTTTCTAATACATTAGCAATAATCCAGTGATCTGTCTATGCATTAAAGATACAACATATTCTTCTACTGATCAGTTCTTTTCCTAGCAAAAAGTAGGCCTGCTTTTGGTGGAACTGCCTAACAAAAGAGCTTTGTAGATAAAACTGACAGACCTTATAGGGTTTAGTTTAGTTTGAATGCTTAAATTAGAAACACTTGTATTAGGATTAAACTGGAAAATGAGCTAATCTAATTGCATGTCCAAGCAGATATATGTCAAATCCACTTTCTTATGATCATTGAATTATAGCAGAGTTCATAAATGGAGTTAATACAAGAGAAGAGGTTCTTAACAATGGCTGAGACAATGTTACTCCATTCTGTAGAAACACATTTCATTTTCTTTGTCCTATCAATTTCTCTTGAGTCGTATGATAGTACAAGTACTTAAGCCCATAGAGTCTTATCATATTGATCATAATTATTGAATATAACAGTGGTTCATATCTATGCCCATTCTTTTTCAGCATTACATATTTTATTTTTTATTTACGTGTGTACATGTGTCTGTGAGTGTATGTTTGTTCACTATATACATGCAGTGGATGTGGAGGCTGGAAGTGGGTCTCAGATTTCAGGAAGCTGGCTTCTTGGGTGGTAGTGAGCTGCCTCCTGTGAGTGCTGATAAGTGAACCCCAGTTCTCTGAAAAAGTAGCAAACACTCATACCCACTGAGACATCTCTCCAGCCGCTATTCTTAGTAATAATTTTAAATACAGATTCTAGAAAAGATGACCAATTCATTGGATTTTTTCCCTACAGACAAAATATGTTTTCCTGCGCACACCTGTATAAATTACTTTTTTATTTATTTTGAATAAACAATGAACTTTATTTTTTAGGTTTAACATTTTTATTGATTATTTTCTTATTTACATTCCAAATGTTATCCCCTTTTCAGGTTTCCCCTCCAGAAAACCCCTATCCCATCGCTCCTCCCACTGCTTCTATGATGGTGTTCCCCAACCCATCCACCGACTCCCTCTTGCCTTCCCACCCTGAATTTCCTTAAACTGGGTCATCAAGCCTTCACAGGACCAAGGGCCTCTCCTCCCATTGATGCCCCAAAAGGCCATCCTCTGCTACATATGCTGCTCGAGCCATGGGTCCCTCTATGTGTACTCTTCGGTTGGTGGTTTAGTCCCTGGGAGCTCTGGGGTGTCTGGTTGGTTGATATTGTTGTTCTTTCTATGGGGTTGCAAATTCCTTCAGCTCCTTCAGTCCTTTCTCTTACTCCTCCATTGGGGACCCAGTTCTCCGTCCAATGGTTGGCTGAGAGCATCTGCCTATGTATTTGTTAGGCTCTGGCAGAGCCTCTTCGGAGACAGCTCTATTAGGCTTCTGTCAACAAGCATTTCTTGGCATCTGCAATATTGTCTGGGTTCAGTGACTGTCTGTGGAATAGATCCCCAGGTGAGGAAGTCTCTGGATGACTTTTCCTTCAGTCTTTGCTCCAAACCGAGATGAATAAAGAATTCTCAACTAAGGAATATCGAATGGCTGTTAAGCACTTAAAGAAATGTTTAGCATTCTTAGTCATCAGGGAAATGCAAATCAAAACAACTCTGAGATTCTACCTCACACCAGCCAGAATGGCTAAGATCAAAAATGCAGATGACAGCAGATGCTGGTGAGGATGTAGAGAAAGAGGAACACTCCTCCATTGTTGGTGGGATTGCAGACTGGTACAACCACTCTGGAAATCAGTCTGGAGTTTCCTCAGAAAACTGTCCACAGTACTACCAGCGAACCAGCTATACCACTCCTGGGCATATACCCAAAGGGTGCTCCAACATATAACAAAGACACATGTTTCACTATTGTCCATTGAAGCCTTATTTATAATAACCAGAAGCTAGAAAGAACCCAGATGTCCTTCAACAGAGGAATGGATGCAGAAAATAAGGAACATTTACCCACTAGAGTACAACTCATCTATTAAAAACAATGGCTTCATGAAATTTTTAGGGAAATGGATGACACTAGAAAATATCATTCACAGTGAGGTAACTCAATCACAGAAAAACACACATGGTGTGCACTCACTGATAAGTGGATATTAACCCAAAAGCTTGAATAACCCAAGATGCAAACCACAGACTACATGAAGCTCAAAAAGGATAAAGACCAATGTGTGGATATTGTGTAAATTATTATACTTATATGTAGTTTATTTAAAATATAACTTACATATTTGGTGATTTAACATGAAGTAGGTTTTTCTGAAATATATGATATATTTGTAAAAAATAAAATTCTATGTGGTTCTCTAAAAATTATTTACCCTAAGTATTACCTAAGCCAACAACATAATATCAATCGAAACAATTACATTTTCAAATGAAACATTACTTTTGACATTGAAAGTATAAATTCAGTTTTTATGATAGTTTTTTATTTATGAGAATGAAATGCATATATATGTATATATATATATTAGTAACAACAGTCTGAAGCACCTTTTTTGAAATTTTTCCAATTAATAAGATACTTGGGCCTTTAATTGGAAATAGTGAGAGAGAAAGAAACCATAATAATAATAATAATTTGAGGAGGTAAATTCAAAGGCAAGAGTACTTTACTAATGTGAGTAAGTTGGTGCAGGAATTGCCTAGTTTTAAACTAGTAATCCTGTTTTGCTTGTTTTGACGCTGTTAGTTTTCCTGATCAACTTGGCATGTTTGGGAAGAGGGAACACCTATTGAGGAATTGCCTCCTTCAAACTGTGATTAACTCTGATTAATGAGAGAGGCCCAGATGACTGGGCAGAGCCACCCCTAGGCAGTGGCTCTGGTTTGTCTGGGAAAGGTCGTTGAACGTAAGACTTGTAGGAAGCCAGCAAGCAATTCTTCTCATCAGTAACTTCTGCCTTAAACTCCTATCTTCACTTCCTGCTTTGCCATCTCTTAATAAAATATTGTAGTCTGAAAGCCAAATGCACATAAAACCAGGACATATGCATGATAACTCAGGCTAATGTAGAAACTTGTATTGTTTGAGGTTTAGTTCTGAATTGTTATCTCACTTTCAAACATTTCCTTTCTCTGATGCTGTTGAACGCTGTAGAGATGAAAGGAGTACATGCCCCAGAATGTGCCTGACAGTCCCGTGTCAATACTCAGTCCTCGGCCATTGGAACTGTCTGGGGATGGTTTAGAAGTGTGTTACTCTGGATGGGCTATGGGGTTTCTTTTTTTTCATTTTTTATTAGATATATTTCTTTACTTACATTTCAAACGTTATTCCCCATCCCGGTTTCCTGTCCATAGCCCCCCATTCCCTCCCCCTCAACCTACCCCATATGGGTATTTCCCCTATACATCCCCCTTATTGCCCTGCCTGCCATATTCCCCTGCACTGGGGGTCCAACCTTGGCAGGACCAAGGGCTTCCCAAAAGCCCATTCTGTTCTCTGTTAGCTTGCCCTGCCTCCAACTAGCCACTCACTGTTCATAAGCTACTGCTCTAGTGTAGGTTGCCGTGCTCTCTGCCTTGAGGATGGTGAAGACTAATGCTGTGGAACAGTTTGCCCCAATTTAAATGCTCTCTTTTGTAAGTTGTCATTGTCATGTTTTCTTGATTTTCTGTTTTTTTTTTTTTCACAGCAATAGAAAAGTATCTATAACACCAACCCATTCTGGCATTTAGTTTTAACTCTGACATTTTAATTATCCTAAAATTGCTAGTCCAAATATACACATGAATGGAAATACATATACCAGCTATATAGTTTTGGTAATAACAAATGTATGTAGACTATTTACATGTAGCCAAATTTAGTAGGAAACACATTATGTGAAACTTACATACATAATAGTTTAATAAACTAATTAAAATACAAACCGACAGTGCAGCAGTAGAAACATGAAGCAGAAGGGACCAGGCTTGAAGTGTTTTTAATGCTTTGGACAAGACCCATTCCTAGGTTGATTTGTACATCTCCTGAACAGGACAGTTCTTCAGTGGATACACGTGCCCTGGGCATTTTAGAGATTTTCTTTGGCTTTGTAAAAATCTTCTTTCAAACTGGGCATGTTTTCCTTACATGGAGAAGCTGCTGAAGTGATGATTGAAAATGTTTTTCTAGCATTTCCTGCTGACATTACTCAGTTATCTTAACAGGAGAAGAAAACATTAGTGTTTCTTATGGCGTAAAATAATAAGGAATATTATAGCAAGAACTGAGCTCTCATCTCCTTGCTGATGGTTTTCTCCATACATTATTGCTTATTTATGGCACCAACTATTTCGCTCTTGAGACCTATTGCTGCTGTAGCAGTGACATGGTGCAAATAAAATGGTCACGATTATATTCTTTCAGGAAACGTGGCTGCACTTTCCCAACTTAGTCACCTAAGGTATATATTTGAACAGTTTTCTCTCCCTAGTGCACATGGAGTTGAAAGTCACTCTCGTCATAATTAGATAGTAGGTTCGATAGGACCCTCAGCAATAGGGGGTTCAGTGATGATATATGTAAATTCTAGAACCAAGAACTTGTCTGGTCAGAATCTCAAGATATTTATAACCACCTAAAATGTAAAGAATGCTATAGTTCTTTTGTTTCAACAACACAGTGCTATTTTGTAATTTGTTGTATATACTTATCTGATTGCTTTTGTGAAATTGTCATTGCAACCATGTATCTCTTGAGTTCGGTGTAGGGGGATTTAATCAGTGATGGTATCAAAACATACTTGCCAACAAAATTCTGTGCATATTGAACATACTTTTATCATGTCATGATTTTTAGATGATACTTTATCAGAATTGTCCATGTAAATTTTGCATATTATATATTCTAATCAATCTACAGATAATTAATTTACCCGCAAAAATATGCAAATATTATACCACAATGAATTTGATCTCCTTTGAATGTTAATGTCCGTGGAGGCACTGCTATCAAAGTCCTGAAGTTGCTGAGGGATGACTGTACTTTATGTTAAAATTTAGAGATGTCAGTTGTGTGATCTCTGTATTAGTACAGATTAAGAACCTGAAATTCTATATAGGATGCGAGATTTCAGATGGATAAATTCAAAAATGCAATAAATTGGGCTTGTCTTAAAAGTAACTTTAGCTCTTTAGTTTAATATCTGTATAAAACTAACATCAAGTTCCCTGGTTTCCACATGGTTGTCTTCTCTGTCTTATTGGTTTGGTCCCTTCCCTTCAGCCTGCCCATTTCTACTCTGTCCTTTGTCTTCTTTTGTCTTACCTTCCTTTTTTCTTTGATACTTAGATGACTCCAACATGAGTCACATCATCTTTCCCACTTTTCTGAGAACTCTAGCATTGGTAATACCGCCAAGCATCAATGCATCAAGCACCAAAGGAAGAATAGCCAGAGAATTTGCACTAATGTCTGTGGACTGTCAAGGGCTATGGATATAAATATGATCAGCTAAAATATGTATTAGGTAAAGGTATAAATGCTAGAATTAGATAGGAGTGTTCTTCACTATCTAGGATAGATACCAGAGTTTACATCTTTGCATGGTATTTACTCTTTATTCATGGAAAATAAAGATTTATAAATAAAATTTTAAAACATGACACAAGCAAAAATAAAAATGTTCATTTTAGGAATATACAGTTTGTTTATTTCAATCAAAGAAGTGCTTGCTGCAATGGCATTTTTATACAGTAGTGTTTTTATATAAGCATGTGGATAAGATCCTTACTTAGAAAGTACAATGATGGGGGATGAAAAAGGGACAGCCTTGCCCCCACAATTCTATCTCAAGCAACTCTATGACCTTCTATACAAACTATGTAATGTACAATTTTCTTTTGGCTTAGACTCCTGTGTTCAAACAAATTGCTTCACGAGTTAGTGTTTGGCTTCTCTTTCTTCTCTTTTATCATTCTATTTCTTTTCTTTTCTTCCTTATTGAAAAAGCTGAGTGGAGATTCATTATTAACAGAAGTAGAAGCTTAGATAATTGCATGAGTGAAATATTATTTCTACATAAAGTTGCTCAGTAGTTTTCAAGTCCCTAAGTACTTGAAGTTCCTGTTTAAATGTGATGCTTATAGTGACAAGGGGATCAAGCTCCTGGACTTTACATTCTTCTGAAGGAAACTGATGGGAGCAGTACACACTACTTAATGTATGGTAACTCAGATGTTTTCAGTCCTCAGTCTTGAGAATTCCCTTAGGATAACCATGCAATGCTTACCTGTCAGATTAAAACTAAAAGGACCTTTATTTTCAAATAACATGTAAATTAGTCCATGTAAGTAAATACCAGTTTCTGAAAAGAGGATATACAAGGGAGCTATATACACAGTTTGACTCTATTATTCCCGTGTGCCAAGCACAATCCACATTAATATATTTACTTTTACATATTTTGTCTTAATTTTGTGTATTTTATAGTTTTTAAACATAGCATGGTGCTCAGTTATGTGTTCTCAATGGTAGGTTTTATTGGAAGAAACTATGTTACCCTATTCCAGAGTGACCTTTGGTATTCTAATCCTGCCCTATTTCCAAGATTATTGGAATGGTGCATTATAATTGTTTTTAGCAGTCCTAGTTATGCCTCCCTATTACTGCTTTAATTTTCACTTTCCCATTAGTATGTTATGTTGGACAAACATTTTGGATTTGTTTTCCATCTCTATGTCTTTTTGTGGTTTAGTCTATTACCTATTTTGTACATTGCCTAACTATTGGATCTGATATCTTCCTTTTTTATTTCATGTAATAAACTTTAATCAGCTATCTTTTGCAAATATTCCCCACAGTCTGTAGCTTGTTATAGTCTTCAGTTCCCAGTATCAATATGATGCTATTAAGTAAGCATAGTGATTCATATTAAAATATAAAAAATAAGCAGCTTTGGAATAAATACGTTCTACCTCAAGAAAAACTAAAGCAAACTTTTCCAGTAACTGCAGCATATATGAAGCCTTGGCTAAAAATTTTAGCTATAAGGATGGTAAGATGGCTCATTGGGGGTAAGAAAAAAAAAGGCTCAGGGTTTGGTCTGAATTCTATTCTAGGATCCAGAGTGGAGAGATCCCACTAGAAAGTTGTCCTTTAAGCTTCACATGTGCCATTCACATAAACATCTATATTGAATAGAGATAATAAAGTTATCTTGTAGTTCTGGATAGAAAATGCTTGCTCGAAAGTTTAGAGAGCGACTCAAGGAATGGCCATTCAGAGCCTGACACACAGGTGGCATATATATATATATATATATATATATATATATATATATATATATACAGTCACCAAAACTAGATAAGATTGATGAAGCTAAAAAATGCATGCGGAAAGGGACTAGATATAGATCTCTCCTGACAGACACATCCAGAGCGTGTCAAATACAGAGGTCAATTCTAGCAGCAAACCACCGAAATGAGGATGTATTGAAAGAGTTGAAGGGGCTTCCAACCCCATAAAAACAACAATGCCAACCAACCAGAGCTTCCAGGGACTAAACCACTACCGAAAGACTATACATGGACTGACCGAGGGCTCCAACTGCTTATATAGCAGAGAATAGCCTTGTTGGGACACCAGTGGAAGGGAAAGCCCTTGGTCCTGCCAAGGTTGGATGCCCAGTGCAGGGAAATATGCGGGAGGGCAATACGGGGGATGTATAGCGGGAATACCCCTATGGGGGGGGAGAGGGGAGGGAATGGGGGCTTATGAACAGGAAACCAGGAAGGGGAATAACCTTTGAAATGTAAGTAAAAAATATATATAATAAAAATTTAAAAAAGAAAATGCCTGCTTGAAAGCCAAGGGAATTGGTGAGTACTTTATAGTCATTACTATGACCGATATTTGTGGGTATTTCTTTGAATGGCTCAATTCAATTATAAAGCACTTATTAAAGAATCCTGATGTTTATTTGTGTATGCTTGTGTCAATTTGAGTGCTGAGTCAACAAACAGTGCTGTGGTTTGGATATGTCCCGCTCCTCGGTCAGCTCCAAAATCACATTATTTTGACCTTCAGGGAACCCAAATATTAGTAATTCAAAATTACAAATACAGACCATTCTTTGAGTAATATTCTGTATTTAAAGGGTGTTCAAAACTTATGGTGAGATGTAATTTCAACAATATTATATATTTTTTTCTTTTTTTTCGGAGCTGGGGACCGAACCCAGGGCCTTGCATTTGCTAGGCAAGCGCTCTACCGCTGAGCTAAATCCCCAACCCAACAATATTATATATTTATCTTTTATATTTTTGTGAATGAATGTTTTATCTGCATGTATGCCTGCATGCCATGTAAATATCTGGTGCCTCTAAAGGTCAGAAGAGGTCAGTGAATAATTTGGAACTAGAGTTACAGAAAGTTGTAAGCAATTGTGTGGGTGCTGGGAAACCTGGAATCTAAAAGAGTAGCAAATGCTCTTAACTATTAAGTCATCTCCCCAGCATTCCAGATACCATTTTTAAATCTATTTGTTTTATATTTTTGTATTCTTAATTGTGTTCATCATATAAGGATGATGGTGCTATTGTGAATGTTTATGGTACTAATGTGCCATAGATCGCATGTGGTGTGCTTAATAATTATGCATAACACTTTCAAATATAGACATACGTCTGTCAATAAAATCTAATTATTGATATTGAAATATTTAAAATATTTATATTTTTGGCAATCTGATTACTAAATAATTCATCATTATTCACGAAATTATGCTTCATTTAGTATTTAAAAATTCTTCATGCTACTTCAGAAAATAAGATCAGGTAACCATAATAATATTAAATTATTTCACTGTTATTAACTTCCTAGTTACATAATATTGTTATGAAGCTTCATAATACAACCTAGGGTTTGATGATAGTGTATCTCTTTGTAAGAATGAATTATCAGAACCCAGCCATTATTTCCATCTGAAGTCTTTGATCTGAGACACCAGCCCTGTGAGATTTCAATTTTGTAACCCCCAACCTTCCTTTCATCATTTCCTAAGTGAGGTTCATAGTGTGTAGGATACATCAAAGGAAAAATAAAAAGTTTGTATTATATAATAAAATTACCAAAACCACCATTTCAATCAGTCTTCTATTGAAAATAGTGTATTTCGAGGCTTGCATAAAGGAACAAGAGGGGAATTTCTCTTCATCGCTTTAGGTACTATGTATCTTTAGTTAATAGTTCATCAGAAACAACTCCCTTTACAGGGAAAAGATCCGGTAAATACATCAAAGAGTAAAATGCTGAGAACATTGTCAGCATTTAATTTTGTCCCCGTTATTTCTTTCCCAGAACTAACCATTTCAAAGCTTTCATCTGGATTCTTGTTCCCACCGCTGATGTGTATCAGTCTTGAATTGCACCTGCCTTGCCCTTTAGTCCAAATTTCAAAAATGATGTGAAATCCAATGGATATCAAACAGACTTTTGATAAAATATGCTGATGGAAGGTTGGGGTGGTTCTGGTTTTCTTTTAATTTATGCATCTAGAAGAACAAGGAGGAGTGTTTACTTACTGCTTTGTATTGGTTAGTTTACTCAATAAACTAGATTATTCAAACGCTAAGCAATTTGTCTTTATGGCAGGATAAATAGGGGAACCCAAGAAAATATTTGCTTTTATTTTATACATACTTTTTCCTGGTTATATTTAAGCACATTACAGGCGTGCAGTGGACTTCGGAGCCAGACAAGGACACTGGATTGCCTAGAACTGAGTTGTCATGTTGGTGCTGGAAACTGAACTTGGGTCCCTTGCAAAAGTAGCAAGTACTCTACACCCAATATAGCCCATAAAGCCAATAATGTGAGGGCGACCATACTGAAGCAGCAAACATGGAGCACCATATGTAGTATGGTTTCTTTAGTAATCAGGATGCAAAAACTAATATATGAGACGTTGAATTGCTCTCAAAAGGTTCAGAATATGTTCCTTTCCCAGTTAGGAAATTGTAGAGTTATTTGACCTCTTTAAAATTATAGAAGTTAACTGTGGTGTAACCAAATGCAAATAAATATCTTCCTATCCCAGTGTAGGACAGACAGGACTTTATGTTTCAATGAGAGATAACACAAATAAAGAAAATATAAAAATGGCAAACTTGATTATTTGTCTGACATTATTGGCACAGAATGTGGAAGGAGGTTGTTGATAATGGGCAAGCATAAAGAAATATCTTGGATTATGAGAATAATCTGAACATCTGAAATTATGGGGAAGAACTCATTGTATCAGTTGAGCTTCTACCTAGCATGACAATAAAACCAAAGTAATAATATAGAAAATTTACAAGAGTGTGTATGCGTTATTTGTTTGTTTGTTCTTCTTTAATCGTATTCCCACATACCTGACACAAACCAACTTTCAAGAGGTAGATTTAGGTTAGCTTATGGTTTGAGGGTATAGTTTATCACAGTGTGGAAGGCATGGTTGGTACATCTGTAATGAATACATAGCAATAAGACCACAAGGCTGGTGGCTCACATCTCTATATTAGAAAGAAGAGAGAACTACAACCATTAGTGTTCACAAGGCATTTTGTCCTCATGTTATTCAGTAGGAGTCCCAATCCCATCTTTAGTATGGATCTCCCATTCTCAACTAAACATCTCAATAAAGAGTCATCCCAGTCACCCAGGGATATACCTCTTGGGTGATTTTAATTCCGTTGAGTTTATAAGAAAGATTTCTCATTACTTCAATAATAGTGTGTGTGTGTGTGTGTGTGTGTGTGTGTGTGTGTGTGTGTGTGTGTGTGTGTGTGTGTGTGTGTGTATGTGTGTGTGTGTGTACTGGACATTGTTCACCGAGACCTGCTGGGTCTGTTGCAGGGTGGGACTCTGGCCCTGTGGAGTGGTCAAGGAGTTTCACTCTCTGAAGGGGAGAGGGGAGTCCTGCAGCTTTTCCTACAAAGGCAGAAAGTGAGCAAATCCAGGAGGAGGCCAGTTGACCTCAGTGGGCCCAGACAGCTTCCAGCAGCTGAAGCATCTGGAGAGAGCATTCTACTCCAGGAAGTGTTACAGCTCTTATATGACAGAGGCTGTCAGATGATCTGTGATGGAGTAATTCTCACACCTGTATTCTTCCTGGATAGGATCTTATATACATTTCGGGTTAGCTTGGGGTCTGACAGTAGATGCCTTGTGTTGGTTTGCTCTGAGATGTTAGGGATGTGTTAGAAAGAGGGTTCAGCAATTAAAACTATGTATTATTCTTCCAGAGGACACAAAATTGGTTCCTATCACCCACATCAGAAAGCACACAATCACCCAAACTCCAGTTCCAGGAGATTTGACACCCTCTATTTGTATACCAAGCTTGTACTTGGTGAACATAAACTCATATAGGTACACAAACATGAACTTAAGAAAGGACAGAACTTTTTAAAATAGTCAACCATGTATATATATATATATATATATATATATATATATATATATGGTTGTAGGAATATTATTTCGTCTTTTTTAACTAATTTACCTGACATGGTTTGTTTGTTTATTTATTTATTTATTATTTTTTAATATTTATCTTTAATCTTTATTTACAGTCCAGTCATTATCCCCCTCATGGTCTGCCCTCAGATAGTTTCTCATCCCATTCTTCTTTCCTCTTTCTCCAAGAGGATGTCCCTATCCCCTTATCCCACCCCACCCTATTCTACCCTGCCAGGACTCCCCACTCCCCAGGCCTAAAGGCTCTCAATGATTAGGTGCCTCTTCTCTTACTGAGGCCAGACCAGGCAGTCCTTTGCTGTTTATATGTTGGGATCTTCAGACCAGCTAGTGTTCAACTCTCTGGTTGGTGGCTCAGTGTCTGAGAGACCTCAGGGGTCCAGGTTAGTTGAGACTGCTGGTCTTCCTAGGGGTTCACCCTCCTCCTCAACCAACTTGGTTTATAATTGAGCATTATGTTGAAACAGATGAATTCACATGTATTCATATATATATATATATATATATATATATATACATACATATGTATATATATATATTCTAAAATTCATTGGCTCATACAAATAATATGCTATTTCATAGTTTTTGATGTATGACATTCACTTTTATTTAACTTAATATACAATTTTTATTAAGTAATTCTAATAAATCACTAGGAAAAATAAATATTAGTATTATTGTTTTGAGAAACATGACACACTAAAGAAACTTATATTTGTTGTATTATAGACTCTCATTACTATTTATGCCTTACAAATAAGGATTAAAATGCTTCCCAGTGAGGTGCCAAGTTAAACCCAGAGCTGACACAAAACAGAGCTAAAACCAGAGTTAGTTCTTAGGATTCCAATCCCAGAAAAGAATCTTAGCAATTCCTTCTTGAGAATATTAGAAATTCTTCTAAATGTTTTGAAGGACTTTTCATTAGCAAAAACTATGTGTAAGTAACAGCATTTGTAATTTAATACACTGTGCCATATTCACTCCATCCAACATCAGAAGTCCATTGACTACATTTTTTAAATTGAGAAGTTACACATTGCATATACATCTTTCAATGTCTAGCTCATTTTGATTAAAATAAACATCACATCTACATACAATTTTCACACAACATAAAGAACTATAATAATAATTTAAAAAAGACAACTGCTGTGAATGCATAAGGGATTGTTTTCTCTCATTAGTATATATTCATTGTATACAGTACTTAAACTGGATTACACAAGAGTGTTTTTATAAAAGCATGTCAAAAAATTTTGATATAGCCTACATATCCTCCTTTTCTCTCCTATTAATTTTCTCTGTTTCATTACACAGTTTTGATTCTAATTTCGTGTCATTTGTATGTAACATGTAGATTCTTACTACCCAGCTTTAAGCTCCTTACAGACTGTGCTACCAGCCCCACCCAGGTTCCCTTGGATCCACAGATGAAAGACACACACACACACACACACACACACACACACACACACACACACACACACAGAACCTTATTTTTTAATATGTTTTAGCTCAATGGCCAAGCTCTTCTAAGCCTTCTTCTACTATCGCACACTTTTTTTCACTCCCAGCTCAACACCTCAGAATCTGCCCTCAACTTTAGTTGTTCAGTTACCTCCTAGCTCAGTACCCTAAATCTACCCTAAGCTTCGTTGAATTTCTAACCTTCTCCCTGCTAACTGAGGCCCAAAGGCCACTCCACCTTAGACCTTATATGGCTGCTGGCTCTTTCTCCCTCCAAAGCATGGTGAAGTTCTTATCTTCTCCTGCTTCTGCTGGCCTGCCTGCAGGAAAGCTGAAACTTCTTCCTATTCTACCCAGCTCATTGGCCTGCTAGCATCTTTATTGATCAATCAAGAACCTTCAGTGTTCATAGACAGATTCCTGATCAAAGAATCAGAACTACTCCCTGTGTGTGTGTGTGTGTGTGTGTGTGTGTGTGTGAGTGTGTGTGTGTTTGTGTGTAGTTATGTACATGTGAGTGCCAATGCCCTTCAGAGGTCAAAGAGTCAGACTCCTCTGAACCTAGAGTCACAGATAGTTCTAAGTCACCTGGCATGGGTGCTGGGAATTGAACTTAGATCTTTTGAAAGAGCAGTAAAAGTTCTGAGCCACTAATGGATCTCTGCGGTTCGCCTATCCCCACAACTTTTTTCTGAGGCAAGGTCTTAACTGTGTAGCTCCAGCTTGTCTGAAACTCACCAAACAGACCAGGCCAGCTCTAAATGTACAGACACACCTGTCTCTGACTCACCTCTGCTAATATTAAAGGAAGCAATCATTATGCCCAGCTGCTTTAACGTATTTCTGTTACCATAAGAATTTAATGACCCAAAAATTAAAATTATTATTCAGAAGCTAAATTCACCAACTGTGGTCATATTTTCAAAGCAGATTACTATTTAAATTAGTTCTTTGGTAGTTAGAGTTTGTTCTGATCATATCCATGCTCCTTCCCAACTTTCCCCAGATCTACTTCCTCTTTCTTTCCCATCTACCTTCATGGCCCCATTCCACTAAAATCAGTCTGCGCTGCTAAAACATGCTGGCTGTAAGCTTTCTCATTACCATTTTGTCAAACAAACATGGAATAAGCTGTTAGACGCATTTTCCAACAGTGAGAAGTCAAAGATTACAAAGTAATATAGTAAGTGTACTGAGAAAATACATACACATATATGTTAGCTTTGTGTTAAGAGCAATAAAGATCAACCATATCTGCAGCATATATATATACATATATATACACACATATATATATATATATATTCATACATACATACACACACATATATATACATATACATACATATATATGTGCATATATATATATATATATATATATATATATATATATATATATGGTGCTCTGTTTATGACTCCAAGTACCCTAATTTGCTTCTGTGATCTCTATTTTGAAAAGGAAGTTTAGCAACCCAAGGCTAACAGAGACTCTACAAAACTAAAGGATTGATGGAACCTTTAGACTGCAAGTATAAGTACTATGGGTACTCATTAACTACATAGCAAGAGCTTCCCCTGTTTGTGAACCTTTGAGAAAGAAACTTTAATTAGCCTTGTGGCTCTAAACTTTCCTTAGATATTGAATGATGCTATATTGCCATGACATCATAAAATTCCTACATAAAACTCTTACTCCAAAGGGCAATATACCTAATGTCTCTCTTGAACCATAATTCTTAACCATAACACCACACACAGAACATACATACATACATACATACATACATACATACATACATACATACATACACAGAAACATACATACACATACAAACAAATAAACACACACACACAGAGGGGGAGGGAGAGGGGAGAGAGAGAGAGAGAGAGAGAGAGAGAGAGAGAGAGAGAGAGGGCAGAGACAGAGACAAGACAAAGACAAAGACCAGGCTAGAGACAGAGCATTCCTCCAGGAGCAGAATCCAGAAGGTTGCAGACAGTTACATATACAGCTGCAATTCCCAGCAGACTGTAAGTTATATTTAAATATGTGATTTAGACAAATAAATGTTTCAATGGACGGTGGAATATGGAGAGCAATACAGTAGGCAAAGTGCAAAATGTTTCTAGACACAGATGAGCATGAACTGGCTTCTGAACCATACTGCAGCAGTGTCTCATTAGCAAGGCAGGAGATGGGTGGAAGAGAAAGTGGACAAACATTTGAAAGCAATGTTGAGGAAAACTCAGTACATAAAAATCTTACACTTTATTATCTTTATATTGTCTAGGTGAAAAGTTAGTATTTAGAAGTAAGATTTGACTCTAAAATAATGTTAAAGACAGATAGGACAGAGAGAGAGAGAGAGAGCGAGAGAGAGAGAGAGAGAGAGAGAGAGAGAGAGAGACATTAGAAGTGGACCCTTGTCTTATTCTCAGGTTCATGCTTCCAATACCCTTGAAAAACACATGCTGTCAGCTGCTGTATGATTTTGAGATAGAATGCTCAAAAGTTTATGAAAAATATTTTAGTTAAATGAAATGTCAGCAAATCAAAGAGAAAAATAGATATTTTGTGAATTCCTTTATAAATATTAATACCTGCTTGTTGTCCTAAATGATTGAGGAGAGAGAGAGAGAGAGAGAGAGAGAGAGAGAGAGAGAGAGAGAGAGAGAGAGAAAACTATGAAAAGCTCTTCCCAGAAGTCTGTACCAGCTTAGGGCCTGCTGTAGAATAGGATCAGCTGAGAACCTAGAAGCTTAATCAGTCTAAATCCTGCCTTGAGGTAGGACATCACACCAAGGTTCTTCAGAACGCACCACTTAGAAAAAATAAAAATAAAACAACAATGAATAGCACCTTATTTTGATTTTCATTTGCTCACAGCAGAAATGCAAGAAACAGGGGGAAGCCTAACCATAACCTAAAGCTCCATTCAAACCAAGGAACTGGAAAACGATTATTCTGAGAATAAAGCCATTAAGCGTGGGCAGAAACTGTGTGGACACCCTCTGACAGAGACTGGATTGCTGTTCTCTAGTGCTTTAAATCAACCTGTAGAGAAACCCAGATAATACAAGGATTTTCTGGCTGAAGCAGTGTCAACACATAGAGTATATGCTTCCTGGGGATCCATAAGAACCATGAATTCCAAGAATAAATGAGCTTATCAAGTGCACTATAATCCAGAATGTGTAAAGTACATCCATTGCAAAATAAATTACTTAATGCAGTAGAATTTGAAAGATATACTTTTTCAATACCTAAATTGAACTGTTAAAATTAATGACTTTGGTATAACCTAGAAGACAGTAAAATTTACAAATATTAGTAGTTTTCAGTTATTTGATTCATGGTATTTTTCTTATAACAGAATTCTTAACAAAACAACAGTTAAGGTGAAGGCAAAATTAGTTCTAAAATAAAACATCTATTTTCATAAAAGTGGAACTTATTGTGTTTGGAAAGTCATGAGAGGAGTTCTAAGGAAAGTAGCTTTATATTTGTAAAAGAAATTATGATCCCAAAACAATCATTCATTTAATGTCTGACTTGGTACCCCTCCAGTGGTCATAGTAGCATAGAAAAAAAAAGGGGCTTTCTGGAGCATTTTCATTTTGAAAAGTAGATTTTTACAGCTAATATCCACATATAAGCTAATATATAACATATTTCTCTTTTGGGATCTGGGATACTTCAGTCAGGATGATCTTTTTAGTCCTATCCATTAACCTACAGATTGCTATAAGGTCAATTCTAACCAAACTACAGTCCTTAGAACCACATATATTAGCTATAGAATAAGAAACTATTGTTGACAGATCTCATTAGAAAAAGGAAATAGAATAGACAGTTATGGATGGATGGGAATATTGAAATGGGAAGATAAAGGGGGAGGGGAATGAAGGGTGAAGGAGAGAATACAGGGAGGGGCAGGTAAAATTAAAAGACATTTGAGGGGGTGTATGGAAACCCAATAAAGTAGAAGCTTTTCAAGATATATAATATAAGGCAATCTAACTCAACATGCCAAAAAATTAGGAGAGAGAAAGACCCAACTGGCCATCTCTTGTCAGCAAATGATGTTTCCACTTATAGGATTAGGTTACCTTGGATTGCATTGCTGGCCAAAGGTGTGGGAGGTAATTCTCAAGCAACCCAGAAAGTTGCCAAATGAATACTCATTGCTGAAGATAACACCTACACAATTTCCTGAAAATGGGAAAGTAGAACTGGTACCTACATAAACCTTCACCCCTATGGAGTAATCTCTTTGCTAAAGGAAGGTACTTTTTCCACTATCAAAAATGAAATGTAAACACCAACTTGGTCACAAAACCTCTTATCATCTATAATGTTCTGGCAACAATATATGCTAGGGCAATGATGGCACATCATTAAGACTTAAACAGCACGCACAGGGAATGCCCAGGTTGGCACAAGTCCTTTGTGTATGTATGTATAATTTCTGATTTAATGCTTTTGAAGAATTGCTGAGTATGTGAATCAGTGGATCTCTGTTTCCTGTATTCTTCCTTGGGCTTTTTTCTTTCTGTTTGTTTTTGCCCAATTCCAATGTGTTAGTTTTCATTTTATGTCATTATATATTATATTTTCCTTTTATCCATTAGAAACTTGTGTGTTTTCTAAGAGACAGAGACTGTATCTGGATTGGATTTGAGGAATAACTGGTAGGAGAAGAGAGGAAGGAAACTGTAATCAGAATATATTATATAAAACAATCTATTTTCTTCCTTTTATTATTTATTTACATACTGCATGTTTTTGGCTTCTTTATCAAAGATCAAGTGCATGTAAGTGTTTGGTTTTATTTTTCAGTTTTATTTCTAGGTTTTCAATTTTATTCCATTGATCTTCCTGTCTGTCTCTGTACCAATACCATGCAACTTTTATCACTATTGCTCTGTAGTAGAGCTTGAGGTCAGGAATGATGATTCCCCCATAATTTCTTTTATTCTTTAATTGGATTTTTTTATTTACATTTTATGTTGTCCCCTTTCCAAGTTTCCTGTCCATAAACCCCCATCCAATCTCTCCTCCCCCTTCTTCTATGTGGGTGTTCCTCACCTATCCACCTACCCTTTCCCTCCTCCCTGTCCTGACATTCCCCTACACTGGGAGGTCCAGCCTTGGCAGGACAAAGGGATTCTCCTCCAATTGTTGCCCAAGAAGCCCATCCTCTGCTACATATGCTGCTGGAGCCATAGATCTGTCCGTGTGTACTGTTTGGATGGTGGTTTAGTACCTGGAAGGTCTGGTTGGTTGGTATTGTTGTTCATATGGGGCTGCAAACCCTTCAGCTCCTTCAATCCTTTTTCTAACACCTCCAATGGGGACATTCTCAGTTCAGTGGTTGGCCGGAAGCATCCACCTCTGTATTTGTCATGCTCTGGGAGAGTTCCTCAAGAGACAGCTATATCAGGCTCCTGCCAGCATGCATTTCTTGGTATCAGCAATATTGTCATGCAATTCTTGGCATCAGCAGTATCATCTGGGTTTGGTGGCTGTATGTGTATGGGCCAGATCCCCAAGTGGGGCAGTCTCTGGATGGCCTTTCCTTCAGTCTCTGTTCTATGTGAGGCTTAAGAAGAAGGACTATCAAAGTGTGGATGCTTCAGTCCTTCTTAGAAGGGGAGCAAAAGTATTAATAGAAGGAAATATGGAGACAAGGTTTGGAGCAAAGTTCTTTTATTTTTAAGAATTGTTTTCACTACTCTGGGTTTTTTGCCTTTCCAGGTGAATTTGGAAATTGCTTTTTCTGTCTTTGAAGAATTTGTGTTGGGATTTTGAGGTGGATTTCACTGCATCTGTAGATTGCATTTTGTAAGATGGCCAATTTTACTAAGTTATTTCTGCCAATTCATGAGCATGGAAGATCTCTTCACTATCTGAGATCTTAAATTTCTCTCTTGAGAGACTTGAATTTATTGTCATACAGATCTTTCACTTGCTTGATTATGGTCATACCGAGGTATTTTATGTTGTTTGTGACTGTTGTGAATGGTTTCGTTTCCCTAATTTCTTTCTCAGCTTGATTTTCCTTTGAGTAGAGGAAGGCTACTTATTTGAGTTAATTTTAAAGCTAGCCACTTTGCTCAAATTGTTTATCAGCTGGAGAAGTTCTCTGGTAGACTTGTGTGAGGTCAATGTGTGTTTTGAGTTTTAGTAACATCTTTACAAATATGGGGGCCCTTGCATTTTGGGTGTAGATATTCAGAATTGAAAGATCATCTTGGTATATTTTTCTTTTGATGAATATGAAGTAACCTTCCCCATTTCTTTTGATAACTTTTTGTTGAAAGTCTATTGTATTGGATATTAGAATGACTACTCCAGCTTGTTTCTAGGGACCATTTGCTTGGAAAATTTTTTCCAACCTTTTACTCTGAAAGAGTGGCTGTCTTTGTCACTGAGGTTATGTTTACTCTATGTAGCAAAATGCTTGGTCCTAATTATATATCCAGTGTCTTAGCCTATATTTTTTTATTCAAGAATTGAGTTCATTGATACTGAGAGATATTAAAGACCAATGATTTTTGATTCCTGTTATTTTTGTTATTAGAAGTGATATTATGTTTGTGTGATTCACTTCTTTTGGTTTTGTTATGAGATGATTAAATTCTTGATTTTTTTTTCTTGGTGGAGCTTCCTTCCTTGTGTTGGAGTTTTCTTTCTACAATCCTCTGTAGGGCTGGATTGTGGAAATATATTGTTTAAATTTGGTTTTGTCATAGAATATATTAGTTTCTCCATCTATGGTGGTTGAAACTTTTGCTGGGTAAAGAACCCTGGGCTGGCATTTGTGTTCTCTTGGTGTCTTCATGACATCTGTCCAATATCCGTCTTTTTGGGACTCTGTTTGGAAGTCTGGTATAATTATAGGTCTACTTATAATTATGATATATATTACTTGACCTTTTTTCTTTACCACTTTTAATATTCATTCTTTGTTCTGTGTATTTGGTTTTTTGATTATTATGTGACAGGGAGAATTTCTTTTTTGGTCTAATTTCTTTGGTGATCTGTAGGCTTCTTGAATGTTTATGGCCATCTTTATCTTTAAGTTAGGAAAGTTTTCTTCTGTGATTTTGCTGAAGATGTTTTCTGACCCTTTGATTTGGACATCTTTACTCTCTTCTATTCCTATTAATTTTAGGTTTGTTCTCTGCATTGTGTCCAGAATTTACTGGACACAGTAAATTTTGAATGATTTGGATTAAAACTTTGCACTTTGTATTTTTTTGACTATTGCATTAATGTCTTCTGTGGTATCTTCTATTTTTGAGATTCTTTCTTCTATCTCTCATAGGCTGTTAGTGATGCTTGCATCTGTAACTCCTAATCTCTTTCCTAGGTTTTTCATCTCCACGGTTACTGCCATTTGTAATGTCTTTATTGCTTCTATTTCCATTTTTAAATCTTGAATTGTTTTATTGTTTTTATCAATTCCTTCTCCTCTTTGTGTGTGTGTGTGTGTGTGTGTGTGTGTGTGTGTGTGTGTGTGTGTTTAATATATTTCTTTAAGGGATTTATGTATTTCCTCTTTCTTTAAGGGCTTCTACCTGTTTACCTGTGTTTTCCTGATTTATTTAAGGGAGTTATTTATGTCCTTCTTAGGGTCCTCTATCTTCTTCATGAGATAGGATTTTAGGTCAGAATATTGTTTATCATGTTTGTTAGGGTATGCAGGGCTTGCTGTGGTGGGACACCTGGGTTCTGATGGTGACAAGTGGCATTGTTTTCTGTTTCTTATATTGTTGAGCTTTACCTCTAGCCATCTGGTTATCTTTGGTATTAACCACCCTTGCTATTTCTGGCTGGAGCCTGTCCCTCTAGTAAGCCTGGTTATTATGGACCATTTAGGAGTCAAAGTTTCTCTGGGTATGTGTGTGGGGTCAGTACCAGAGCACCCAATCTGCCCCTGGTTGCAATTGTGGACAAGAAGGAAGATGAAGTGACCTTCCCCATCTCTTTTGATAACTTTTGGTTGAAAGTCTGTTTTACTGGATATTAGAATGACTACTCCAATTTGTTTCTTGGGACCATTTGCTTGGAAAATTCTTTCCAGCCTTTTATTCTGAGACTATCTTCAGTCAGGTAGAAAAGGCCTGTGTCTGCTAGGCTTTATGGGAGTTCCAGTTAGGGCAGGTATTGGAGGAAGGTGTCTCACCTGTGAGCCTGGTTATTATAGACCTCCTGGGAGTCAAGCTGTCTCTGGGGAGGGGGTGTAGAGAATCCATTGTGGCCACAGTCGTAGTTGTGGACTGGAAAGGATCTATTTCAATAAAAGAAAAAAATGTAGGTTTTATTTTCTCATTTTCATTTCTTATAATATGTTTAAAAGAAAATGGATTAAGTTTTGAGAGGGAGGGCACAACATGATATCTGCTGTCACATCCCACAAAATGCAGTTGCCTGGTACACTATAGTTTCCTTCATGAAGGTTTTAGTTTAAAACGCTGATGTGCTAACAATTCCATGTGATGCTGATGATTAATAAGGCACATGATTTGTTGGTAGTGTTTTTTTGTTGTTGTTGTTGTTGTTGTTCTACCATTGAAAAATCCATCGATTTTAAGTTTGTTCCAGTTAATCATGAGTTAGTCTTAAATGCTGTTATTTGACAACATGATTCCATTGTCTGTGGCTTTCCATTTATAAAAATGTCTACAGCTCTGTCCACCAGACCCTGGAAAAGTAGTTCATATTATCTGTTCTAAGGAACACCTCTCTCAAAATCCTTAATAAGCGAGCTTAAAATGAAGGCTCTTTCCTTGTATCACCTATCAACTCTAGTCAATCTCCCCTCTCATGAGAATCTGTATTTTAAGAAACTTATTTGTCTACCAACAGAAATTCTAAGCACCATATAGACTCAGATTTGGACCTTGGTTCAAATTCATGTCCCATGTTTCAGTATACTAGATGTTTGACCCTAAATATACTATTTAATCTCTCATGCTCCAGTAAGTCTGTGCATGCAATAGTGATAAAACTGTGTTTGCAAGGTTATAGCTATGGTTTAGATGGAAACATACCTGTGGAATCTCGAGTTGTTTAAAATATGAACTTATTATTTATCACTTTGTATATAGAAATACTGCTTGCCTAAGTAGTGATTGCTACTTTCATGTAATAACTTAAAATGTCAAGTTATGTGTGTACTCTATTCATAGACATAAAAATGAAACCGTTTCCACTGTTTGTCTGTGTGCCATCTCATTTAGAAGAAAAGGTGGGGGGAGAGCCAATGGAAACATAATGGTCTTTTAAAAAATGCTAGGAAAGACTTGAGCCTATCCTGTCACTTAGACAACTAATTACACCATTACATGCTGCAATTACAATTAAGGATTTCAGCTGATGGAAGGCATGTGTGCTGCACTCTCATTACCGGATAGTCCCTTGCCAACACTCAAGAGTATCATGGATTTGATGAAACGAAAACAACTCAAGGAGCTATATTTGCTCAGTAACATCAACAGAGCAGTTCAGGGAGCCCACTGCAGTTCCCTTTTGCCCCATTCCATCTCCCACTGCGCTGTTTAAAGACATAGCTTTCCTTATTACCTCACAGAGCTAGTTGGCTGCCAAAGTCATTAGTAAATTGTGCTGACCCAGCATTGTCCATGTGAAATATTACAACCTGTTGGGCATGCAGAGAGCTATTTGGCAGTGAGCCAGTTGGATCTGAGCTTACATTGACTCAGAAAAGATCACTCAACTCAAATCACTTAGTGTCTGCAAAGCTTGGCAGGTTTCCCTTATGTATATATTATTTACAACAATCTCTCAGAAGACAGATGGCCTCTAGCCAAAGCACAACTCCTTAAGATGCCTCTCTTTTTTGTTAGAGGGCTACTTGCAGTCATCTCTTAATATCCCACTTCCTAGCTCCTTGGATATCATCAACATTGGTTGCCATTCTAATCCTTAGACCATTTCAATTATTTGCCTAATGGTTATGATTTCTTCTAGTGATTAACAGCATTCTGAATGATTTAACTCTTAAGTGAATACATCTAGTAATTAAAAGGCTCTTCCTCTTTGTATAAGTTAAGACTCAGCTACAAGGTGACAGAAACCTAATCCAAACTGCCTTAAACAAAAAGGATGATTTATTGCCCCTACTAAATGAAAGTGTAGAGGCTTTTGGCCTGACTGAGTGTAGAGATCAAGTATCTGTTCACTGGGCCCTCCCTTATGATCTTTTGGTTCTGCTACATCACTTTCAGACGGGCTTTCACCTTAAATTTATTAAATAACAGTATCAACCCTAAATTCCCTGGCTTTGCTTCAAAAACTCTAGAAAGGAGAAGCTGTCACTGGATGAAAATTAGCAGGAAAAAAACAAACAAGCAAACAAACGAACGAAACCAAGATTCATCTCCTGACAACATTCACATCATGTGCTTGCCACATAGCACATGGCTTGTGTCCAAAGGAACAGGGTACATGATCTTCTTTGCAACATGGCTGCAAAGTTGTCTTTGTTTCAGGACTTGCTCAAGCTCTACTTAGCCATAGTGGAGGAAACCGCTGCCATGATTCTCAAGGAAGAATTCAGTTTTAGGTCCTGAGAGGAGACAAAATAATGTAGAAAATGTCTTTCTCCTTACAATTAAATGTATTATTTTGGTACTGTTCTATTGCTGCAAAGAGATACAAGGATTACAAAAATCATTTGATTAGGGACTTGCTTTCTGTTTTCCAGGATAAATCCATGACTATCATCGTGGAGGGCAAGACATGGTGGAGGGTAGACAGATAGGTGTGGCATTGAGACCATAGCTGAAAGTGTTCATCTTAAATATAAGGTGAAGGCAGAAAGCAGAGAGAGATTGTCCCTGACCTGTGCTTTGAAAACTACGATCTCATCCCTCCTCCAAGACCACACCTCCCCACACATACCCAGCCTAGAGCTAACTACTCCAATATATGAGCCTTTGCGGCCATTCTCACTCAAGTTCCCATACAGGTTTCATTTTTAAAGCTTCTTCTCAGTATTGCATTCCAATACCCTACAAAACAGAACCTATTCCTCTTTTCATTTCAACGTCTCCAAATTCAGACTAATGAAGATATTTTCCCCCTCAACCTATAAAAAAAATTAGGAGGAAGAGTCGATGACATAGATATGTCCAAGTATTAATGTATACTTAAGTTTCACTGCCAGAAAGGAGCTGTGTTTTAGAGTAATGCACAATAAAACACTCATTCATCCATCACATAAAACATGCCACCATTTTGAGAAGTGTATATAATTTGAAAGACCCACAGTACTTCTCATATGTGTTCCATTAGTAATCACTGATATTTATAAAAGGAAGAAATCCTCCAGTGTAGGGGAATGTCAGGGCAGAGGCTGGAAGGGGTGGGTGGATGGGTCGTGGAATACCCTCATAGAAACAGCAGAAGGGGGAATGGGATAGGGGGTTTATGGACAGGAAGCCAGGAAATAAAAAATAGGATAGGAGGAAATCCATACTGGTAATGGAATTTGACAAATACTGGATGTCAAAATTTAAGTGACAGAGACAAACAAAATCTGCACAAATCTGTATATTGCAAAATGGACAGAGGCAAATGAAGTTTAAAAGCCTCATAATGAGAATGGTCAAGAACTCAGCATGAGAGGAATTACCATCCCCCAAATTTATCTCAGGATATGCTTTGATACATCTGCCATCCTTTAATTCATGAAGCATTTGATGATCATAAACCATGGAACCATCACTCGACTCTAAAACTTGAGGGTTGAGGGACAGCATCACTGCAGCACCTCAGTAAGCAAATTGTTTATAGTATTGAGGTGCAGGTTTTAAAAATGTGAATGTCTTTCACTTACTAAACTGAAATTAGACGGATCATTAATGTTAACCGTAAAATTATTAACACAGGTGCTGAATAATAATTGAGATTTGCTATGGTTTGCATATTCCTCACACATACATATTTCTAATTTATTCTTCAATGCAAAAATGTAGAGCCTTATGAGAAGTGTTTATACCCAGGAACTTCCTTCTCACTAATAGATAAATGCTCCTCTGAATAAGCTTCCTCCAGAGGGTCTGTCCCTGTCTCAACCATTTTAATATTCATTACATATATTAAAAACCTACTAGTACATTGGGGTTGGACCTACTACACTACAGATAGGTAAGAAAGGATTTTCTCTTCTCTCATAGTCTACTACCATAGGACATGTATACTAAGGTGAAGTTAAGTGACATTGCTTACTACTTGGAATCTTTCTATCCCTCTTGTATTAACTAATTTTAATCTTCTAATTGCACTGTATCTGAACACAACATATACTGAGTAAGTAGAGGTCTATATGTCCTTCATTTTCAAAGGAATGACCTAATTATCTTAAGTTATGCATCAGAATTTTTTTCTATGTTTGTTGGTTACATTGAGAATGTGTGTCTGTGTCTGGATATATAAACATATGCTTACATCTATCAATTGGTTGGGAAGACAGAAGGAATTAATTACTCTGGTTTCCTTGAACTAATGACCCATAATTCTATTGGAGCAAGCCAACCACACCAACTATCATGGGCATCAATATGTTAAAGTAACAAATAAATATAAATGCAATGGCATCCATCCTGCAGTATATGTGAGAGTGTCTGGATAATGAAGTGTCTAGGAGAGTTTCCAGAAGATCATTAGCAGAGGTCAAGAGAATGAGCAAGGGTTGAATGGTTAGAGTGGTTAGAAAAGTGATTCACATAGAGACACAAGGATATGAAATATACTACCTGTAGGGAATACAGAAAATAGAGGCTAGAAAATGTAAGGCTTGAATTAGGAAAGAAAAGGAGCTTTCACTTAAACTAAATTGGAGAAAGCCTTTCATGACATCGTGAGGTGTTTTATAACATTTTCTGAGAATGGAGAATCATGTCACCCTTTCTGCTGCAAAGAGGACCTGCAATTAGTAAGAATAGATGTTGAAGATTTTCTCATATGTTGATATACTTTGATATGGCCTGTGATTGTAAAAATACAGAGAAGTAGGTTGATATGCCATCAGTTTAGAAGGAAATTTTTACATTCAAGAGAAAGATCGAATATGGTTTGAGAATCTGTTTCAGGGTTGAGCATGTGATTGATGACAGCTGACTATTGATAGGCTTTAGATTTGCTGAGGTAACTAGCTTGCCACAGAGGCAACCTATGCTTAGAATATGGGAAGAAATAATGGAGAACCAGAAAAGGCGTGGCAACAGGCTGCCACAGTGAAGAAGCACTGAACTGTGTTTATCTTCCAATACCTCCCACTTGTCAGGGTTGTCCTCCCTCAGAAGTGGAAGAAAAACAGAAATGGCTCATCAACCCCTGCAGAAAAGAATTGCAGTAGGCAAAATATCTATTTTGGTATGATGCAATAAGTCAATATTCTTTAAGAGCTGGTTTCTTGCATAGGACTAGGTGTTAGAGTTAAATTTGGGGTATGGCTGGAAATAATGAGGTAGCCTTACGTATTGTCAACCAAAAGCTTCCTAGTGTCTAAGATTTTCACTGTTTACAAGACCCTTATGGTATCAAATTTTTCAAGAGGAAAAGTAATGTGAAACAGGCTTTCAGTACACTTTAAAACATAGGATTTCTCCCTATTTTCTATAGAAGTTCATATAATAAAATCACTATAAACTGATTCCAATCTAAGTAACTGTAGATATCCTCAGTCACAGCTGTCAGTCTATTCTGTAGCACACACACACACACACACACACACACACACACGCACGCACGCACAAAACCAAAGAAACAAGAAACCACCAACAACAACAACTAACCAAGTAAACTGTGTTATCTTGTTCAGAAACCAAATATTCACTCTGTATACTGTTAAACATCAAATGATTTCTAATCCATCCTTTCATCTGTGTTTCTCATTTCCTCATTTCACCTTTAATCTCTTTTCTTCATCCTACAGATTTACATAAGTTTTACCTCTCTAACAGGTTACCCCACAGTGTAGCTACCGTTTGAAATAGCACAAGTACTCCACATAAAAGCAACTTATAAACCCTGCACTGTGGGAACTGTACTTAGATTTCCCATTAACACAGTATGAAGTTATGTACTTAACTCTCTGCTCATTCAAATGAAAGTACATATGCAGAATGCACAGAAGTCTACTTGAATAAGATATCAGGATTTTTGAGCTTCTAGAATTGGCTGCCTCTTGGCTTACACCTTTTGATGAGATACTACTGCTGTGAGAGACATCGTTTCAGTGTTGTTCCATATTTTGGTGGTTGTACTATGAAACATGAATATTACCTGGTAAGAATATAATCAGGCATTTCTTTCTTCCTATGGTACATGTGAATTTAAATAGATAGGAAGTTCACATGTATTAGAGATTACTTAAATTCTGAGAAAACACACAACAATATCAGTGTCCTCTCTTGTGATCTAATACATGATCAAAAGGCACATTTTTGTTACTTGTCAACTACTGTATTGCAGTGGCTCTGCACATAGTCATGCCATTGACATTAATTTTAACAATGGTTCTTTCTACATTTAATCTCTTATAAGACATCAGTAACTTAAACACATTTACTAATGAACTATTTTTTCCAAGATGCAACATTAGGGTTTTTCAAATACTTTATTTCAATCAGTTTAAATATATGTAAAACTAGAAACATTTTACTGCTATAATACAGACCTTAACCACACATTTGAAGTTGCTTTCTCAAGATGAACATGTAGGATACTTTATAATACATGTTACTTTTTAGCAATCAAAGCTAAAAATTTAATATTCATTCTTGGCCATGAAGCTTATATAGAGGTAACAAGTTTTCTGTTTGACTTGGAAGTAAAGGGTGAGAGTTACCAAACAATATTCTAATTTGGATTTGTGCATTCAGTTGTTTGGAAAGGATACGCTGCATTTAGTTGCATTTGTTCACATTGAGATGATGTGCAATAAAGAAGACAGTGGACCTTATCCTGACATGTTCATTAAGGAAACCAATTCTCTGAAGCTGAAATTAGTGGTTTCACTTTTAAATATCTCTGAGTATTTTAAGATATGTGTTAGCACTGAAGTGACTTAATCTATTCCTTTAGTTATGTGCACATTTGGGAATCCTGTTAGAGTATAGCTGGAATATGACAATCAGAAAGGGTTATAACGTTCAGGTATGGTAGTTACATTGCTCACCTTAATCTCTTTTCAAAATTACATGTAGAATCTGTACACAAGAGCAGTGCGAGAAATTAATAGCTATATTGTTTTGAAATAATCCCTAGCAGTCTTAATTCTGAAGCATTTGAATTATATTTTGATGGGATATTTGCAGATTCCCTGCTATCTAAAGAGTAAACTTCAAATTTTAAACACAGTATGTTATTTCTCTAACCACTTATTGTACCCCAACTTTCTGTATTTTACCTTTTGTCTTTTTTTTGCATTTTCTATCACATTTTCCAGGGTCATTCTCTAATTATTGACTCTTCCTCTTCATGAAATATTATTATTAAAAGTTAATACTCATTGTGATTATTATGTATCTATATACCTATCTATCATCTATCTATCATCTATTATGTACCTATATGATACATATCATCTTTATATATTATAATATAAAATCTTAACAGCTATTATATGATTTAACAAGCAGATTTTGATGAAGATATTTGGAAGACACAATAGAGAATAGACAATGATTTTAATAAACGTTGTTAGGAAAACCAAATATTCAATAAGAATTAGACATTAGTTTTTTTATCCTGTACAAATTCAACTCAAAATGATTGAATGATTAAATTTAAGACTGGACTAGAAATTATGGAAATATTACAAGGGAAAATGGTTCAGGATATAGCAGTATGGAAGAATTTGTTTTAATGTGGTTACTGAAATAGCATAAAAGCAAAAATAGACAAACATTATTATATCATACACCAAAACCACGTGTATTGTTTGGCATTTTCATATACATACATATGGAATGTTAATCATTTTGATCTCCCTTTCGTCTTCATCTCATTTCCTCCCTTCCTACATTCTTCTTACCAACAACCACACTCAAACTTTCATGCTCTTTTGTATGTGATCTACTGCATTTAAATTTTCTTTAGCAAGTATGGTTGTGAAGCTATTTTCTGGAGCAAGAGCAATTTACCATGGGCTACACCATTGGGGAAAATAAGAACCTCTCCCCAACAAAGTTAATTGACAATAGTCCTTCAGAGAGACTTCATTCCCATGTGTGATAAAATGGAGAAGGGCTCAATCTTAAGCGTAGACAAGGATGTACCTGCCATGGCAAACATGAGTGTCTTTTTCCTATATATGTTCTTCTCTTAAAGCTATTAGATTCTCACTGGAATGTTGCCTGAACCTTACATGGTATAGCCTATCTGTTTAATCAGTCAGGATAGATACAAAGGCTAGGATCAGAGACATATTTGTAAACTATATCTGATTATGCATGAGAATTAACAAACTCCACATTTGCACCATTTTAATGATATGCTTTCAGAGAGATTGTACTTTTATGGAGGTAATGATTTGTCTTTTCCAATTACTTATATTTTCCAATAATTAAAGTCTACTCTAACTACCCAGCAAATGACTGAATCTGGCTGTTTGTTTTCATGGTATGAATGAGAATCTGATTGTTTTTCCATTGTGGAATGATGCTCCCTGCTAGTTTTAAAGGATTGCTTTTTATGCTTCGCTGTGTCTGTGTCATCAAGCTAGATAGGAGGAGATGTACTTTGAATTATGGATGACAACGTATTCCTTCCGTGTGACCTGGCCTTTGCACTGGGGTAGGAGTGAGGCCAATTCTCCTTGCCCTGCCTGCAGTATAAATCATAGAGATTGTTGAAACAAATGACATTTAGTAAATCAGAGTATAAAAGATGTTAGAGTTTACAGTTATCTGGGTGACTCAGGTTTATAAGAAACCTGTGATTAAAGACTCAGGATAACTGAAACTGAATGGTTAAATAGTAGAGAAATGCCCTTGGTCCTGTGAAGGCTTGTTTCCCCAATACGTGGTGATGCCAGGGCATTGAGGTTGGAGTGGGTGGATGGGAATGGGAGCGTCCTCATAGAGGCAGGGGGAGGGAGTACAGGAGAAGGGGGGAAGGGGATAACATTTGAAATGTAAATACATAAACTGTCCAAGAAAAATAAAATTATTAAAAAATAATAGAGATTTTGATTCTATGACCGGTGTTGTCTCTTCTGCTATACTTTGTTTCATAATTCATGGATTGGTAAATTTTATGTCTTTGAGTAAAATGAGAAATTAAAGATGATACTTTGAAAACAAGTGAATGAAGTGACTCCACTACAGCTAAGTGTGAGCGATGGACTCACACTTAGAAGATCTCATAACAACCTTTCTTAGGCACATATACAAGTTTTAAGTTTTCAAATCAGTTCTTTTGGTTTTGTTCGGACTTGTTTTCTTACTTTTAAATAGAGCAAGAGCTGTTTCTGTTTTTCTTCATTAACAACATTGGAAACAGAAGGGAGCTATGGATTCTACTCCAGTCATATATTTTTTTATTAATAGTTTTGTTCATTTACATTTTAAATTATAACCCCCCTCCCAGTTACACCTCCACAACCCCCAATCTCATCCCCCTTCTCCCCTCTCTTTGCCCCTACGAGTTTTATATTTTACTTTCTTTAGTGATTTTCATAGTTACTTATATTTAATGTTTATTTTAATTGACACACCAATGCTTTACACAGCTACACACACTACTTGTTCTATAGAAACATCATTGTTTAGAGTCTAAATATCTGACCTCATAATACTTAATCTAATTTTCAGAGAATTAGGGTTTTCTGTAGGCAAAAGAGTATAATTTAGTATGAGAACATTATAATATCAATAAATTTAGAAGCTTCTGCAATTGTGAGTAAGACAGTGGTCTGTCTCTACAGTTACTGACTCCCTATTTTTCAATTGTGTTTTGCTTTTTGTTTTTGTTTTTAATGGAATTTTGCCCAGATATATTAAATTGTCCTCATTCTAGCTTAATACAGTTCTTTTTATCCTAATATTTAAGTTAAATTCCTGTTCATTTAAAACTTCTGAAGCCCATTTGTAGCATTATACTCTCTGTTCTCACCACAGGATAGGGATAGCCCTTCAGTTACAAAATGGACAGCATGGGAAAGGCGAGGCCTAGGTCCCATCATATAAACTATTCTGTTCTGTTTTCTCATCTAGATTCACTGTGGAAAGAAACATCTTCAAAGAAACTTCTAGACAAAGCAAAAATGAATTATTCTCCTTTTCTATCTAGAACAAATGGTGGTATGTCATGTGTCTCCCAAATAAAAATGTTGGGAGTCTACAACCTGGCCCCTTGAAGAGGAGTTACCTTCTAGCCATTCACAAACTTTCAGTATTTGTAACCTAGAAGACATGGTTACCACCTCTGGTTAACCCTCTGTTTCTGCTAATGTGTATTTTCATATTCCTCACTCCCATTACCTTAGAAACACTGTACCCTTAGTGCCCAGATCTTCTACATATAGTTAACCATGTCGCATATAGTTAAGACAGCCACTCTGGTATAAAGAAGAGAATATGTAAAGTTTTGTCAAAATGCTGTGCCAAGAACCAGCCTTGGCTTGGAGAGTGGTTTTAAGGAAGGGCTGTCTGGGAGCAGCGAAACAAATAGCTAGAAGTCAAATCGTGGGTCCAAGCCTAGTGTCCTATGTTCTGCTGGAGATAGCTTTCAGCTTGTTCCTGTTCTCTCTCTCTCTCTCTCTCTCTCCTCTCTCTCTCTCTCTCTCTCTCTCTCTCTCTCTCTCTCTCTCTGATTTTTGTCTCTCAATCTCCAGACAGCTCTCTCATTTTATTCTTCTTTGAGACAGTTCTCCAAGTGGTTCTCTCTTGCTATTCTAAGAAAAATTCTCTGGATAGCTCATCTGCTGCATATCATAAGCCCAATCTGTTACTTCACATGTCAATCTAGTCATTTATAGGCTTCCTTTGATTATCTTATGAATCTTCACCTTACCCCAGCTACTTAATTCTTAGGCGACAGCAATTTCTTTTAAAATTGCAAAAGAAGTCAGAGATCTGCCTGAATCTGTTAAGCACAGACAATAAACTAAGTGGGTGGAACCCCAGTCCTGAAATAGCCGTTTCTACCACACCTTGGCCTACCCTTTCTCTGCTCCAGGCTAACCCTTGAACTCAACATTTTTTTCTGTAAGTGCAAACAAAAACCTCTGCTGGTTGGGACCTCTTTCCATCACCACTCATTCAATCTCTTTATCTCTTTCTTTTTATTCTGCTTGGACACAGTTCTCTATCTTTCCTGTTCTCTATCCTGCTTTTATATATTCTAAATCGCTTTATTAATTTTCTATACTTTTATAGAAATTAAAAAATTTTACATATACATATTTCTGTATATAATCTATTTTTACTATCTTTCTGACAACTTGGTTCATAGTGTAGCTACTTTGCTCTGTTGTTTTACATTCATGAAGCCCCCATAGAATTCATATTGCATCCTTATTTTTTCCATAGTTGAGAAATTATGTATTTTCTAACTCATATTTTTATAGTTCTTTTCCATAGACTCAAGGGCTGTCCTGAAGATCCCAGTATTAACCATTTTGCTAAAACATTAGGCACATCTTCCCCTCCCAGACTCCCGCTGTCTCTGATTATCATGGAGTCTTTAACATTAACAAGGAAAACATTCCTTAAAGCAGGAATGTAAAATATGTACATTATTATACAAACACACCTTATGCCCAGGGAAGCCCTCTGCACTTCTGCCCCCCACCCCCTACAACCACATCCACTGATTCTGTCCCAGGGCATGAACCATGTCATTTTGTCCTACCAAGGCCATGCCAGACCCAGTGATGCTATGTGCTCACATAATGCGAAATAACTGAGCATGGACAGTTAATTTAAATAAACCCCACAGTCACATAAACATATATTTCCAGACTTCTATCTACTTGTGTGTGCATATTTATAGGACTAAAACTATTTATAATTTATAATTTATTCCTAAAGTATTTTACCCTAGAATGTCTTTGGAGTAATAAGGGTTTTACCAAGAAATAAAAGATTTTAAGCTGAAACTGTGTGTGTGTGTGTGTGTGTGTGTGTGTGTGTGTGTGTGTGTGTGTCCTTTATTTTTATGTCTCAAAGTCCAAAGACAAGATGAGCTGGACGAAGTACATAACAATTCCAACATCATCAGGACTGTTGCTCCAGATAGTTCCTAACAATGAAGGGCAAATTGGGAAGCAGAGAGGAGAGCTGTGGTCTGTAAAACTGGCCACCAAGAAACAAGCTAGAATTTGGAAGAATCCTCAGAGTTGGCTAGGAATGAGGAACCGATACTAAAATACATGCCCTAGGTTAAGTTCTTGAGCATGCTAAGAGTGGCTACATGAGGGGAGAAGGAGGACAGATTGACAGCTATGGCCTATATGTATTTAGTAATTTAATAAAGAATGACTGACTAATGATTGCAGTTTTCCTTGGCTCACTAGTGAGAAGTAACTAAGAAGATTCTTGTCTGAAAGGCAAATATCATATTCTGTACTCTTTCTGGGAAACCTATTCTATTATTTTACCATGTCTAGTTCACTGTGTCATATTTATTATTTATTTTAAATCACTTATTTTAAGTTATATGAATACTGATGCTTTTATCATGTATATATGTACAGCATGGAACTGTGTAATATCAATTGTGGCCAGACGAGGTTGCTTATCCTCAGGGAACAGGAATTAGAGATGATTGTGAGCCAACATATGAGTCCTTGAAACCAAACTTTGTGCCTTCTTCAGTAGCAAGAAGTGGTCTTATCACTGAGCCATCCCAGTCCTGAGAATATTTTTTTACATCCTCTGAAGGTTTTGTTCAGGAGTACTCACCTCTGAAAAGATTCATTGGACATGCTTTATCATGATTTCATTCACCATTGTTGGTTGAGTTTCTCTCCTTAGCATACCTTTCTGCCTTTAACACCCCAGTCTCTTTTATATATACTACTTGGAGAATCTAGTGTAAGACCCCCAACTCTCAGTCAGTTTTACTTACTTTGAAACTCCCCTGAGTGAGACACCAAGACACAGATCAATGCAAAAGCAAGAGGTTTATTTTCCAGTGCCTCAGGATCGACCCTCAATTAGTCCTTCAAGGTAAGTGACTAGAAAGTGATCCCAAATGGCTATAACAAGCAGTTTTTATACTTTTGAAGGGTACAGGTTACATCAGCAAGGTTGCAGTTTAAGCCTATTGGCTAAGAATATTGACCTTTGAATCTATTGGCTAGCAAGCATGGGCAGATTATGACAAGCATTTGAACTCTATCTTGAACCAGAGGATCAGTACATTTTGTGGTTTTTCAATAAAGTTCCTGCTCCTCCCAAGAACTGTGGGTCAAGAATGGAAATTGGCATTGATGCCATGAGGGTGGGTTTAAGGCTAGTGAAAGTCCCTAGGCTTTCATGTATTTTTTCTCTTCTAACACATCCTCTTTGTCCTTTCTTCCTTTTTCCTTTTATTTTCTGTATTATAAGCTTCTATATTCAAATAATTTAATTAAATCTATTAATGCAAATTATTTTAAACCATTTGAGGTCACCCACAGCAGTTATAAACTATGAATTTGTCTGTGTTCAACTGGCTCTCATTTTATAAATTTACTAAAGTCCATGAATTGTTAGGAGTTGTGATAGGTAATAAGAAATAACAAGATGTGTAGCAGACCCTGGTTTTCAACCTGCTTTTCAAGCATCATTATTACTAACGCCAGCTTCCGGTGTTATAGTCAACATGGCATTGCCACTGGCTGCTGTTTTCTGAGTTAAGCAGAAGAAAATAACAATTCAGCTATTCCCACAGGCTGAGGTAGAGTGAGAGGTTTCTCTTTGTAAATGTTGTGTACTCAATCACAAATAGATCAACTATAGCTCACAGATCTAATCCAAGTCTGACAGCTTGGGTCTCAGAACATACCCATATTCATGTGATTTATTTTCTTGCCTAGAATAGCCCTCTGTTCAGTGGAAATCTCTCTAGATCCAGCATCCATCCAATGTCATCTCTCTCCACATCTAGAAGCACACTAGTGTCATCTCTCTCAAAATCTAGAAGCATATTTGAGTAAGTTTCTTTCTCTCCACAGTTAACTGTTCATGTTTTAATGATCCACTGTTTATTGGCTTGCTCCCAATGGCTACCTCAATCTGCTTTCATATAGAAATCGGGCCCACTGCCAGCTCAGGGATGGCCCCATCCACAATGGCCTGGCACTCCCAATCAATCACTAATTAAGAAAGTACCCAACTGAATTTGGTGCTTATAGCCAGAAGTTATGGAGGCATTTTCTCAATTCAGGTTCCTTCCTCTCAGATGATGTTTAGCTTGTGTCAAGTTGAAATAAAACTATCCAATAAAACAGGTTTATCCTGTCTAAACTGAGGGATGCCTTGCCCATGCTCTGGTTGCCCATGTACTTCACACTCCCACACTTTGTGTCTCTATTCTTTAACTTATACTTCGATGAACCTGTTAGGCCAAACTACGTTAACAATGAATTTCAATGTCTGCTTATTTGTATTAGTAACCACAAAGGAGATATGGCACAGATCCTTTTGACTGTTATATCCCTATTTATAAACAGATGATTTTCCCTTGACAGCTGACTCTTAAGAATACTTTTACAGATATCTGGGAACTGAGAGTGCGAAGAGTATTGAATAGATCCCACGGAAACATGATTGAGAAAGAATCTTATGGTTTGGATACAGAAAAATATCCTTTGACAGTTATAGTAGTCAGAAATAGTAATGAGTAGAATATATAATAATTAGAAATAATGAACCAGAAGAAAATGTAAAATACAGCTACGAATGCATTAAAAATTAAGATATAAGTAAAGCAAATCAAGTGAGTTTTGTTTTATTTGCTAAAATAAGTATTTTGAATTTATGTGTGATTGCGCTTGGACAGGACTCTAGGTGTCATGTGTTCTGTGACCCTGTAGGTCTAACTGAGCTCCATCTGATGATCAGTGTCACAAATGATTTTCCTAAGGATGCTTTCTCAAGGATGCTGTGCATTGTGTTCTGAAATTTAGCTTAGGTGCTCTTCTGATTTTTATCTAATTCACCAAGCTTTCAAGTTGGGACAATAAAAGAAGTAGCAGAGGAAAATGTTGTAAAATAATTTTTAAAAACACAGCTTCTAAAATATGAGATTTAAAGAATCCATTCCCTTATTTACACCAGAAGACTCCCAACTTTGTGCATCAGACTTTTAAACTACAGGACATAGAGATTGTGACTCAGTAAATCTGAAGTAAGACGTAGGAATTATTTGTGAAGCTAGAGCAGTCCTCTAGCCCATCAATGTACCCTTAATGCCAAACATTAGTGGATATTTAGTTAAAAATAAACTGAATAGATAATTCAGAAGTGCAAATAGATGTGATGCATTCATTAACTTACTCTCTTATTTAAAAGCATTTCTCAATAAATACTTTTCTGTCCTCAGTAATACAGCAGACACATAGAAGGGATGTGGTTTATATGTTCCATGCTACCCAAATAAAATGGAATCTAAGCAAGGATTGGCAGAGTGGAAATACCATTTAAAATATTACATGTCATTAAAGTAGTAATAGATAGGAAATAGAGAACTGCTTAATTCCAAAGTCTAAAACATATTTGTGTAGCTTCATTTGAAAGACAAACCCCAGAGTTTTAACTATCTTTTATACTTTTTAAATTTTAAGATTATAATTTGATTACAATAGTCTCCTTTCTCTTGCTATCTTCCATAGTCTCTTACATATCCTTCCTTCCTCTCCTTCAAATTCACTCTTTACTAATTGATAGTGCATGAATATATGTATATGCATAAACACATATACTTGATTTGAACTGGTTTAGTGCATATTCTGGTGCATCTACATAAGATGTGTTTTCAGGGATGACCATTTAGCACTGAATAGACCAATGATGTGCTCCTCCACTTGCCCAGCTCCCAGCACTGTTGTCTGTGGTTCTTTGTGTATGGTTGAGTCTTCCTGAGCTTTTCTCCATCCAGTTTGGCAGGTCCATTGGTAACAATCTTGTTCATCCTTGTTCATCCTTGACTTGGTTAGTCATGTTGGAGACACTTTATGGGTCTAGATTCTGTTAGCTCTAGGAAACAAAATCTTGCAGCAAAGTCCTTAATCCTTTGACTCTTGCTATCTTTCTACCACCAACTCTTTGTAAAGTTTCCTGAGCCTTAAGTAGTAGAAGATTTTTGTAAATGTGTCCACTGGGATTGGGTTCCACAACTCTGAATTTTAATTGGTTGGTTGTGGTTTACCATAATGATCACTGTTAGTTGAAAACAGAAATTTCCTTAATGAAACAGCACCAACTTTTGACAACCTGCTTATTGATCTGATCTATAAAGACACTAACAACACAAAATATAAAATAGTTTTAATTCCATATGACTGTTATGTCAATGGAGTTATGAATTTTGATAGATAGCATCTATTCAAGCAGTATGGTTTATGAATTTCCTTCTTGAATCATTTGGCATGGTTTAATCTATGATTAGTTTACCACCCTTCTCTTATTGCTATCTCTTCAATATGCATAGAACTCTACATCTGTTGGATCAAAATCTTAAAGCAAGAGCAGCCTATGTATGATTACAGTCTTCTTTAAACTTCAGCCCCTCCTAAGAATTTGAGAGCTGTTTGGAATGTTTAAGGCCTCCATTTTGATTATCATGAACAAGGTTGGTCTCTTTGTCCACATGTGAGGTGTATTCTGGAGTGATGGGATCAAAAAAGTTCCTCAAATTCATCTACCATAGTTATTTAGTTACCAAAATATATTTTACTAAGATTAAATAGTTTACATAAATTTTAAATGTTATTCCAACACATTTCTTGGATTTATGAAGCATGTTCGGGCACATAGTTTTTGTACTAAACATCATAGAAAATTCTACATGTCAGAAAGGCAGGGAAAGGTTTTGAGGTGATTTGGATGACAAATTGCAAATAGTTTTCTACTTAGTTTTACAATTCAGGTACTTTTTGGGTCATTGACTATGTAAATGATAAAAAATGTAATAAGAAATAGGAAGAAATTTTAATTTTCGGGACATCAACCAGAGGTCCTCTAGATTGCTCCTGGAGAAACATCTAGAATGGCAGTCTCTACACAGGCGGCTGGTTCTCCAATTGCTGCTTGATTGCTCAGTGTATGCAACACCATGCGAAAGACACAGAAATCAGAAAATAAACCTATTAGTCTTGGCAGTTAGCACCAGCATTTCGTTTTAACTGGGTGCTAAACAGGCAAAACCAGAGAGCTCAGTATCTTAGCCTTAACAATCTCATTTAAAAACATTAGTTCCTTTTTTTCTTGTTTCCTATTCTGCAAATATGTCCTATCCTATTATTCTCTTTCCCTAAGAATCTCTATGTGTATCCTGCATTTTGAAACATTTCTTTCGAAAAGAAGCTTGGGGAGGGGGAAGCATTACAGGGAATGTGTGCTAACATTATAACCAAAATAAAACATATAATCAGACCTCATCGAAACAGTCAGCAGGACAGGAAGCGCTTCTCACACCGCGATTTGGATGAAGCTGCTTCTGCTTGACAGGGGTGCTGTGTCTTTTCACCCCACAAAGGCACGCTCCACTTCACACTTTAACTAAATGTATTGAAAAATAGAATGCCTCTCAACACAGATTGCACCTTATAGCCTTTGTCAAGGGCTTAAAATGTCTTAAGAACGGGGATTGCCTGCCTAGGATTTATGATTATTACCCGTAGGCTTTATTGTGCATCTTGCTCTCACACTGAGCATCCACATCGCATCTGCAGGGAAGCATCGGAGGCGAGCTCATCACTTAAAGTTGTTTTGGTAATAATTTATCTCCGAGTCTGACTCCATTGTTCTGCATGTATTACATAGAACTTCCATGGAACATCAAACATATTTATTGATAGGAGAAAACTGTGCTGTTATGAGTGTTTCTATAATGAAATGGGATGAGGGATGGTCGTTTCTGTTCAAGTGGTACTCCTCGGGAAGAGAAAAATGGGAATGTTTTTTAGAACATGAAATAAAACTCTAAAAATAGATGAGATATGTTTCTATTATCAACGATTGGATAAGATATAGTCACATTGTCCTTCGGGAATGAAGAGGACATTGCAGCTTCTTTCCTGCCACCAACCGTGTTCTTAAAATATGGGATAGGTACCTCCTGCTCGTTATCCTTGCAGACTGAACAATGAATGTATCCACAGGACTTAAGACAGCTCCCACCCCACTGAGCTGTTAATGAGGAATACCAATAATTATTTCAGGCCTCAGATTTCTTTATCTGTTCTTTCATCCGTATTTCTGACCTTTACAGCTATCAACAGGATGATGCAGATATCAAGCTAGGTCTTAAGTTCTCCACTCTTTGTAAGATAACCCTCGATATGAGACTTGGCTTGCAGTAGAGGCCATTACCTTGCTGGCCATGTACCATATCATTTTGCTGTCGGCTAATGCGTTGTTCTTTCGTTTTTTCCTTTTAATTTGCATTTAGAAGAGATATCAACCTCACTTGGCAAAGCTAACTGCTGATGTAGCCAACAACGAAGCACTCTCTCATCACTTGAGTCATTAAAATTAGAAAGGAGCAAAGAGCTAACATATATTATATTTTTTTTCAAGCAAGAACTTTTGATTTCGTCAAGATGGTAGGGAAAGTAACCTCAGTGTGATCCTTGGTCATAGTATTCAAGCTTACGTTGAAAGGTCGAAAGAAAATTACAGAGAGGAGGAAGGGTTTGACTAAAAGATGAAAGCTGTAAAAGTTAGCAATATTATGGTGTGTAGAATACTTCATAGTGAGGAAGGATTTGATTTAGTTTTCTGTTCTGTTTAGCATATGGAGTAATTAATTTGTATGGATGCCGCTTACCCAGAAAATGATGTGACGAAAGATGCATGCCCAGAGTGAACATGGCTGTCAACTTGTGTGACTACCTGCTCAGGTAGAATAACAGGTCAGTTAGGAGAAATGAGAATGCTGTCAGAGGAGTCTTAATTTAAAATGCACAGGAAAAAATACAATAATCCCAATTTTTTTTCTGAAAATGTGTCTTTCATTCTTTGTAACTTTGTGAACTGTGCTACTATAGACATATCTATGTATTCATCACCCCCATGATGTGGGGTGACTGGTTAACATGTACTGAATGTATTCAGGCATCCAAAGATTAGATTGATGACTCATGATCAAGTGGAATTTTTCTGTACTCTAACATCGAGGAGTGCCTTACAAATTTCATAATGGCATCTCTATATGTGGATGACAAATTGTATCTACTATACTCTCTGAGTGTATACACACACACACACACACACACACACACACACACACCACGTACATTCATACATGTATATTGTTTTATTTCATAATTTCATAAGTCAAATATGGTCCGCATTAAAATCATTAAATTTCAATTTAGCACACAGTAATATGTAAATACATAACTATAAGGAAAATACACAAGAGATTTAATTTTGGTAAATGTATATAAAGTGATAATAGAAGAGAGATATTTTGGTAAGATGAGCAGGTGATGATGAAGATGACCAGGGCAGGGCAATGAAAGTACAGACAGTCACATACAGAGTCCACTTCAAAAATGTTATCATGAACCCAAATGTTCTATACAATAAATGGATGCTAATAAAGATTTCTAAGAACATCAATGAGTTAAATGTTTAGTAAGTAGATATTGAGTGAGTAAGCATATTATTAAAATATGCTGTTAGGTTAAATATGAATTAAAAATTTTACGTTCTTTTAAGAATTATTCTATTTCATTATATATTTCAAAACATTATTTTAAAGTATCTATATACTTGAGGATTTTGTTTTATCAACTATTTTTTGCCCTGTGTCTTCAAAGTCTCTAAATTACCCAGCTAAATTTCAACATTTCAGGTCTTTCTGTATAGCAAATCATCAAATATCTTCTTGGCTTTTGATATCTGCACCTTTGCTTTAAATTTTTTTGAGATTTTCCTTATTTTTGTTTCATGTGTATGAGTGTTTGCCTGAATGCATGGTTGTGTATGCAGAATCCCTGGGACTGGAGTTACTGACAGTTGTGAGCTTCCTTCCGAGGGTGCTGGTAACTGAACTTATATACTCTGGAAAAGCAGTTTGTGCTATGCATCATTGAACCTCTCCAGCCATCACCTTTCATCAACAATCATCATAAAATAGTTGTTTGACTAAAAATGTATACACCCTTATTCTTTTGTCAATTCCCTTTACTAGAACATAAAATTTATCGCTATCATTTCATTCTTCTTATGATTGAGTTTCACGTTGCTGAATGAAGCATAAATATACATTTTTCTTCTATTCTGCTATGTTTTGTGGCTTCTCATCCTAGGACATTGCTTTCTCCTGTATTATCTTTGGCAATTTACTAAGTAGCATTTTTTCATAGTCATTCCTAACCACTTTAATTTTTATCTTGACAAGATTTATTTTTTAATCATTTAACTGGTGTGTGTGTGTGTGTGTGTGTGTGTGTTGTGCACATTAGTACAGGTAGCACAGATAGAGGTCCGATGCTTCAGAACCGCTGTAGGTGAACCACACAATGTGGAATGAAGATCTGAACTTCATTTTTCTTAAAGAACTGTGAGTGCTCTTAACCACTGAGCCACCTCCCCAGCACTTATTTCATGATTTTTCTGTTTGTACATTATCCTCAGTCATGTCATTACATCCATATCTTCTATCTTTAAAGCAATGACTTTGTGTTATCCTGTATTCCCTTTCTGTAGCAGTCTACTCTAGGTAAATTACTTATACTAAGCTCATTTAGCTTGTCTCTTAGAAACTGCAATTCTAAACAGCATGCAGCTGGCACTTGTTAGGGTTCTCTCATATTACTAAATAATGGTTCATGTTATCATAGCAGATCACATGATAAAACACAATGCCAGAAGCAAATCAAGACACAAGCTTGCTATTGACCCTATATGTGTAACATATGTGGGTAAAGGCTCATTTTTATGTTAATTTGCTTTTGCAGGAAGTAACTGGAATTTCAGAAGAACCAAATTTATATCTCCTGAAAGGATCATCTAAAATATTCCCCTACCTATTCTATTGCTACTGAACATCTTCCAATGTACATTCAAACTTTTGTGGTACACCCTCAAATAAACCCATACCACAACACAACATGTGCAAATCTGTATCTGCTACCCAAAAGCAGATTTGATCTAAACTTCAGAATTACATGACCAAACTGGGTAGTTCCATTTGACACATCCCAAAGGAGACCAAGTCTTTCCTCTTTTTTCCCTTCTGGTTCCTCCTTCACAATACTTTCTACACACTAGAATGTTTTCTTTCCTTCCACTGTCACCGTACAAAGATCTGTTGCTCTACTTCTCTGATGCCCATCTGTTCTGTCCCTGTGGCCTCACTGGCACCATTCATGTTCTCAGCTGGATCACAGAGCAGAGCTAATTGTTGACACAGCTAATAATAAAATGCCACCTGTCATTGGTTGAATTTTATGAACCCATAGGTATGGAGAAAACAAAGCCTGCCGTTAGCATCTTGTAACTTCTTCTTTTGCTAAATGTCAGCCTGAAGTGCTAATGTCACATCACTGCCTTTCTCTCTAAAGTTGGTGCGATGGTGACCAAGGAGATATAAACAATTATGTTAGGCTGGACAAATTGGTAGAATACTGTTTCATCTTAAGGAAATAGTTTATCTCTTTTTCTATGGATTTTAATGAGAACTTTAATTTCTCACTAATTTTCCTTCCTGCTAATTTCAGATAGACAAAAGTAATGAAACTTCCAGATAAGGCTTTATAGCTATAGGATTATAGATTAAGCTTAGTTTTTCAAATAAGAATAGCAAGATTATCTCAGACTTAGGCAAGCAAATTTATTTGATTCTTATAAAAAAAAAAGCTATCTTAGAAAAACATTCTAGGACATTCAGGTCTCATAATCAACATTGTCCTATTCCGATTCCCTATTTCTTCTGCCCGACACACTCCATCATAGTTCTCAAGCTAGCAAAAAGTCACCCAGTCTCCATGCATCTTCATGTCATCCAGAAAAAGAAAGGCAACAAGAGAATTCTCTTTTTACCTCGCGATGCTTCCATGACATTTCACTGGGCAAATTGTATTCTATGGCATCACATAGAAATTTTACTTGACACTCTCTCCTTCTGTACTGAATTACAGTCTAAGCAGGATAAGCAAATACTCTATATAACTGAACTGTATCTCTAGTCCAGATATAGACGTCTTACAGCATGAGAATATGCTATCCGGAGTGATACAGTAGAACTACTATCATGCGTGCAGATTGGTCCAGTGTGGATGGAGTGGCAGGGTTAATTAATACCTCCATATTTATAAGCAGTTGCCACATAAGCCCCACAAGCTGACTTTGATCCTCAGAACCCATGTAAAGGTAGAAGGACAGTGCCAAGTACACAATTCATCCTTTAAACTCCATGTGCTAGCCACTGTTTGGTTGCATGTACAAGTACATTTTCTTTTGTATCCCTAATAAAATAAAATAAAATATTGAAGACAGTATAGGCATAGTAACAGAGGGAACTGTCTGTAACTATGCCATAGGCAACATTTTTATCAGTCATCATTATTTTGTATTCATATTAATACATATGTAATGGACTAGTTGACATCCATTATGTCCCTGAATCTTATAACCTTTAATGAACATGGTGCTACAAAGTATCAATTTTGAAAAACCATGGAAGATCAAAAGACTTTGGCCTGTAAGTACTGCAGAAAAACCCTTTCAAATATTTAATTTATGTGGGAAAATAAGCTTACATAAACTATGATATTTATCAACTATTGTAGAAAAATGTAAGGTATTTTTACGTTATGTTCTTTTAGACATTGAGAAAAATAAGAAACTAGCTGTAAACAGAGGTCTCATGAAAGGAAGTTGCTTTTAATCCGTAGTTAGCCATTTGTCCTGAGTAAACTGTATTAGATTTAAATCTCAATATCTTTTCTATAATTTTGTGGTAATTATACCTATTTGGTAAGATGCTTGTTTGATTAATATATAATATACATTAATGTATATATATATATATGTGTGTGTGTGTGTGTGTGTGTGTGTGTGTGTGTGTGTGTATACACATACTAAACCAGGCTCCAAGTTGTTGTACAATAAGTACATGTCCTTAATGAAACAAATGCTACCTCTGAAAATTTTTACTTCCTGCCGTAAGAGGTCTGAGTATATTATATCCAACCAAGATACACAATTCACTCTGCTATTAAAAGAGAGTTTGTTTTTGAAACTATAAATATAAGCAAGTTTTATGTGGCGATATAATTAATCTTGAAGAATACGAAAGTGAAAGGAGTAAAATAACTTCCTTAGAAAAAAGTGGTTTGGACCATTAAGGGCTAATCTGGTATTTAAAGAACATATCACCTTCCAGAGTTCCTGGCCGTAACATTTTAGTTCCCACACTGTCATCTTGGCTGTGGAATAAGAAAGTTGTTGTCTCCTATGGTTTCCCTCCTCCATTGTCTACTGGGAATGTTTTCAAACATACTATAAAACAAATTAACAAACATTCAGACAAATAATCTTATTTATCTTGCTGAAACAGTGTTAGAAAGTAAGAACCCACAAGTTGATGGTAACACTAAAACATATTGACCTAGAAATCACACCTATAGAGTAACATTCAATATCGAGTTCTTTCTAGCTTATTCATTTTTTTGTTTTTGATATGAAAATCAGCTTACTTAGGTATAAGGTAGTTTTGATTCATAATTTAAATGTGAATATCCATTAGCATCATGATGGCTGTGCACATGCTGAAAATAATTTGATGAATTATAAAATAGCCTCTCGAAGAGAAGCTGTGATGTATTGCATCAGAAATCAAGCTTGAAACTCCATAAACATTATGTACCTAGTCGGTGTTAGTTTAAAATTTGGACAATAGTCTATAATAACTTCTAAAAACCTCATAATAAATAATGACCCATCTAATATGCGTTTCAAAGAAATGTGTTTTAAACAGTCTTTTATACCATTTTCATATATTGTTAAGAGAGGACTCATTTTCCCCACCATTACCTAAAAACACTGCTCAGGGAAAATAAGTTACAATATTAGCTGATCTTGATACTGGGCATGGGGGAAGTAAAAATACTTGCAGATAAAAAATTAGTTGAACTTCTAAGAATCACTGTATTGTAACAACATGACCTGGCATTAGAATTTGCACCAATAATCATCAAGTCACACATGATAAAAACTATCTGCTACTCATACATTGTCTATGACTACTCCCTCTCATCTGTCTGATAGCTCTCCTTCACTCTAAGTCATAGTCAGTGCACAGTTCTGTTTGTATTTCCATTCCATGTGAAGATAGAATTTTCAGCACTCCAAGAATATAGTGGAAAGAATTGTTGAATTATCCATTCAAGAATATCCTGCTAATGGATTTTATTTGAAGAAGTAAATATCTGACTCTGAAGTTTCCATCGAATTTAGACATGACTCTAACTTAAGGACAAAATAGAGACTAACCCTTTATTATCACATACGCATCAATCCAAGCCCTGCAGCTCAACCTGTTATGTATCTACCAACCACTTAAGTATCTGTATAAAATATTGGCTCTAACTAGCAGGCCAGGAACAAGCCTGGGATTCACACTTTTGGAGCCAGTCTATAAGCCAAAAGAATAAGAGAAAATGTGATTGGAAAAGATGCAATTATATTCCTCTTAGTTTTCAATAGCAGCTTATTAATTGTCATAACAAGCAATTTAAAAACACTAGCCTCAAAGGTATACCTATTCTTTAAAAGCAAAAGGAAACAGAAGCATGTACCTCACAATCCAAGGAAGCAACACAACAGATAATTTTAAGGAATAAAATGATGCTCACCCACTGACTACTGCTGGCGCCATAGTCATGAAGGCACCATTTACACAACTCTGGTCAATGTCCCTTTCAAGTTAGAAGCATGTAGAACAAGCATAAAATGTTAAAAATGGATGAACAACATTTTATTTGCTACTGATGTAACTGGCTACATTTATTGTTTATGAAGTAACAGCCAGCTCAAGGGGAGGCCCCAAGGCCAGACACTATTACTGAGGCTATGGAGTGCTCACAAAATGAGGCCTATCATGACTGTCCTCTGAAAGACTCAGCAAGCAGCTGATAGAGTCAGATGCAGATATTTACACTCAATCAATAGACAGAAGGTGCTGACCCCAGTGGTTGAATTAGGGAAAAACTGGAAGAAGCTGAGGAAAAAGGTGACCCTGTAGGAGGACCTGGACCCCTGAGATCTCTCAGACATTGGACTACCAACCAGACAGCATATACCAGCTGATATTAAGCTCTCAACATATATACAGCAGAGCACTGCCTGGCCTGGGTTCAGACAGTGAAAATGCACCTAACCCTCAATAGACTGGAGGCCCTAGGGAGCAGGGAGCTCTTGTAGGGTGGGGACTGGACAGGTGGAGACAAGGGGAGGAGGTATGGGATGTGGAACAGTCAGAGGGTGGACCAAAAGGGGATAAAATCTGGAGTGTAAAAAAAAGATAAAATAAAATAAAAAATAAAACACACACGCAAAAAGAAAATCTAACCTTACCATCTCAACATGTAAGCTTTACATGCCAAGTATTTCTTTTTGTTTACAAAATATTTTCACAGATTTTACATGATGAAACTACCATAAACAAAATTTCTATATACATGACATTCCCTCAACAAGCATCATGGGAAATATTATTAAAAATGCAAGGCACCTTCAGGTGATTCTCATTGTGTAAATGTAGCAGTACCAATAGTGCTCCCAAATGCAGTCAAGCTTAAGGACCAGTGAGCTCCAGAAGGGTTGATTTTTTAAGCTGGAGTCAGCCATTCAATGATCCAGGAAGAAATATAACTAAGCATTAAATATATTTAAATTATACATAATTGAATACTTTTTAAAAATAAAAACCAAATGCTGCATATGTAATCATACAGTAGCACAGTTTGCATTGCTAGCAAAATGTTTATTAAATCAACAGGAATCAATACAGTCCAGGGCAACCAGGTTAACATAGAGGATACTTTGTTTCTTCTTCTTCTTGTTCTTCTTCTTCTTCTTCTTCTTCTTCTTATTATTATTATTATTATTATTATTATTATTATTCCATTATTTTTATTCTCCTTTCCTCTCTCTTTTGATTTTTCCCTCTCATATTCCAATTTTCAAATACAGTTGTAAAATTATGATAATTTTCTGTCTTAGGGTAATTGCATGAAGCTAGCCTTGGGATGATATCACCTCACAGCATGACTCTTGAGATGGAAGGAGAGGAAGAAACACACAGAACTGATCATGAGAGAGGGAAAAATAAATGTGTAGCTTTGTCGTGGCTTGCCCTTTCCTTTTTTATATTCTCACCTGCACTCTGGCCTCAACAAAACAACAGGTGCAAGCTGCAGATGGATTCTATCTCAGCTGCAGACAGACACATCTGCCACTGCTTCCTTGAGTCTGAATTTGAAAGATGTCCAACAGCAACCAGATTTGTGTCATGGGGTGTCAGGGCAGAGGGCTTCTTTGAACAGGAAGTGTGGTGACAGGCTGGATCATTGCCATCTGAGCACTCAATCAAGACTACTTTTCCAACTTTTTTCACAAGCTTTTTCCTTCCCTTTTAGAATGAGGTACAGTGAAGTACCATAAGCAAAATAAACAAACAAAAAGAAACATAAGAAACTCAGAGTATTTTTACAACCTAATTGAATACTTTTATTTGCCATCAAGTTGTCTCTGGTGTTAGCTTGTCTTGTTGTCTCTGACAGTGGTTTGACCCTCCTGTAAGCTTGTGTGTCAGCACTCCTAAGACCAGCTTTCTTCCCAGCATGATCTGGGTACATTTACATGTTTATAATCATGTGATTTATAGTTAGCAATACAATATAGGTAAAGTTAAAGTTATACCTCAGACCTAAGTTTAGAAAAAAAATTACAAAAGAGGTTTTTATTTGTTGTTGTGGAACATTTGATAATATTGAAGTGATTTTTGTAATGACATTTTTAAAAGTTTGTCAAATTTTAATAAATGTAATTATAGATTTTTTTTCCTCTAAGATCAAAGTGTAAACTTCTGTGTGTTGGAGTGCTATGAAAGTACATGGGGCCCCAGCTCTCTGTACCCAAACCTCAAGGGGGAGAGAGCTGGACTCCCAGAAGTGCAAACAATGATGAGAGCTCAGGGGAGAACACCACTGCTAAACACATTCCTAGCCAAAGAGGAACCCGCTTAGTGTACTCTGGACGCAGGAACCTAGGAGCAGTCAGGGACAGGACCCTGTTAGTCGCTGCCTGCGTCCAGAGCTGAAAGCCAGTCACCAAGAGCACTGACATACCTTAGAGCAAAGGTAAGGCCATCACTTCTGCTCTGAGGGACATGCTTGGAGCTCTCAGGACACAGGAATCCAGGAGCAGTCTGGGACAGGAGCCTTACAGTTTCGGCCTGCACCCAGAGGTGACATGATCCCACAGCACTCTGTACCCAGATCATGCTGGGAGAAAGCTGGTCTTAGGAGTGCTGACACACAAGCTTACAGGAGGGTCAAACCACTGTCAGAGACAACAAGACAAGCTAACACCAGAGACAACTTGATGGCAAGAGACAAGTATAGGAACCTAAGCAACAGAAACCAAGACTACTTGGCATCATCAGTTCTCACACCCAAGTAAATCCTGGATACCCAAACACACTAGAAAAGCAAGATTTGAATTTAAAATCACATCTCATAATGATGATAGAGGACTTTAAGAAAGACCTAATAGCATAAGAAATACAGGAAAACACAGAAACAAGTAGAAGTCCTGAAAGAGGAAACACAAAAAAATCCCTTAAAGAATTACAGAAAAGCACAACCAAGCAGGTGACATAATTGAACAAAACGATCCAGGATCTAAAAATGGAAATAAAAAAATAAAGAAATCACAAAGGGAAAAAACCATGGAGATAGAAAACCTAGGGAAGAGATTAGGAGTCATAGATGAAAGCATCACCAACAGAATACAAGGGATAGAAGAGACTTTCAGGGGCAGATGATACCACAGAAAACATTGACACAACCTTCAAAGAAAATGTAAATGCAAAAAGATCCTAACCCAAAATAGCCAGGAAATTCACAACACAATCAGAAGATCAAACCTAAGAATAATAGGTATAGAAGAGAGCGATGATTTCCAACTTAAAGGGCCAGTAAATATCTTCAAAAAAATTATAGAAGAAAACTTCCCTGACCTAAAGAAAGAGATGACCATAAACATACAAGAAGCCTACAGAACTCCACATAGATTGGACCAGAAAAGAAATTCCTTTTGTCACATAAAGTCAAAACACCAAATGCACAAAACAATGAAAGAATATTAAAAGCGGTAAGGGAAAACAGGTTAAGTAACATATAAAGGCAGATATATCAGAATTATACTAGACTTCTCATGAGAGCAACTATGAAAGCCAGAAGATTCTGGGCAGATGTCATACAGACTCTAAGAGAACAGAAATGTCAGCCCAAGTTACTCTATCCAGCAAAAGTTTCAATAAAGATAGATGGAGAAACCAAGATATTCCATGACAAACCAAAATTTACACAACATCATTAAATAAATCCAGCCCTACAAAGGGTAATAGATGGAAAACTCCAACATAAGGAGGAAAATTACACCCAAGAAAAAGCAAGAAAGTAATCTTCTTGCAAAAAATTAAAAAGAAGAGAGCCACACAAACATAATTCCACCTCTAAAAACAAAAATAACAGGAAGCAATAATCGCTATTCATTAATATCTCTAAACATTAATGGACTCAATTCCCCCAATAAAGGGATATAGACTAACATACTGGATACATAAAGAGGACCCAACATTTGCTGCATAAAGAAAATACACCTTAGTGAGAAAGACAGACACTACCTCAGAGTAAAGGGATGAAAAAACAATTTTCCAAGCAAATGGTCCAAAGAAACATTACAACTCACAAAATAATAGTGGGAGACTTCAACACCCCACTTTCATGAATCAACAGATCATGGAGACAGAAACTAAACAGAGACATGGGGAAACTAACAGAAGTTATGAACCAAATGGATTTAACAGATATCTTAGAACATTTCATCCTAAAACAAAAGAATATATCTTCTTCTCAGCATCCCATTGTACCTTCTTCAAAATTGACTATGTAATCAGTCATAAAAGAGGCCTCAACAGATACAGGAAGATTGAAGTAATCCCATGCATCCTATCAGATCACCACAGACTAGTCTTCAATAACAACAATAATGACAGAAAACCCACAGATGTATAGAAGGTAAACAATACTTTCATCAACGATAACTTGGTCAAGGAAGAAATAAAGAAAGAAATTAAAGACTTTTCAGAATATAATGAAAATGAAGGTAGAACATACACAAATTATGGGACACAAAGAAAAGCAGTGCTAAGAGGAAAAACTTATAGTTAAGGGTGCCTCCAAAAAGGAACTAGGGAGAGCATATACTAGCAGCATGATAGCACATCTAAAATGTCTAGAACAAAAGGAAGCAAATATACCCAAGAGGAGTGGACAGCAGGAAATAATAAAACTTGGGGCTGAAATCAACCAAGTAGAAACAAACAGTACTATACCAAAAAAAAAAAAAAAAACAATGAAACCAGGAGCTGGCTCTTTGAGAAAATCAAAAAAGATAGATAAACCCTTAGCCAGACTAACCAGAGAGCGCAGAGTATCCAAATTAACAAAATCAGAAATTAAAAGGGAGACATAACAACAAAATGTGAAGAAATTCAAAAATTATTACTACTACAAAAGCCTATATTAAACAAAACTGGAAAATCTGTAGGAAATGGACAATTTTCTAGACAGATACAAGGTACCAAAGTTAAATCAGGATTAGATAAACCATCTAAACATAACTCCCAAAGAATTGGAAGCAGTCATTAAAAGTCTCCAAACCAAATAAAGCCAGGATTAGATGGGTTTAGTGGAGAATTCTATCAGACATTCATAGAAGACCTCATAGCAATACAGTCCAAACTATTTCATAAAATAGAAACAGAAGAAGCACCACCAAATTCATTCTATGAAACCACTCTTACACTTATACCTGAACTACACACAGATCCAACAAAGAAAGAACTTCAGACCAATTTCCCTATGAATATTAGTGCAAAATACTCAATATAATTCTCACAAATGGAATCCAGGAACACATCAAAATAATCTTCCATCATGATAAAGTAGGTTTCATTGCAGTGATGCAGGTTTGGTTCAATATATGAAAATCCATCAATGTAATCCAGTATATAAACAGATTAAAAAAAAAACACATGATCATCTCATTAGATGTTGACAGATATTTGACTATATTCAACACCCCTTCATGTTAAAAGTCTTGGAAAGATCAGAAATTAAAGCCTATACCTAAACATAGTAAAACCAATATACAGCAAACCCGTAGCCAACATCAAACTAAATGGAGAGAAATTTGAAGCGATCCCACTAAAATCAGGGACTAGACAAGGTTGCTCACTCTCTCCCTACTTATTCAATATAGTATTGGAAGTCCTAGACAGTGGAATCAGACAAAAGGAGGTCAAATGGTAACAAATTGAAAAGGAAGAAATGAAAATATTACTATTTGTAGATGATATGATAGTATATATAAATGACTCCAAAAGTTCCACAAGAGAAAAACTAAGCCTGATAAACAACTTCAGCAAAGGGGTTGGGCATAAAACCAATTCAAACAAATCAGTAGCTTTCCTCTACTCAAAGGCTGAGAAAGAAATTAGGGTGTTCATTGCTACCTATGTAGCCTAGTAAGGGCACCAGTGGAAGTGGAAGCCCTTGGTCCTGCCAAGACTGAACCCTCAGTGAACAGGATTGCTGGGAGGAGTGTGGTAAGGGGAGGATGGGGAGGGGAACAACAGTATAGAAGGGGAGGGGAGGGGTTTAGAAGGATGTTTGCTTAGAAACCAGGAAAGGTAATAAAAATTGAAATGTAAATAAGAAATAACCAATTTAATAAAGATGGAGAAAAGAAAAAAAAGAAATTAGGGAAACGACATCCTTCATAAGAGTCACAAAAAGACAAAATACCTCAGTGTGACTCTAAGAAAGCAAGTGAATGATCTGTATGACAAAAAGTTCAAGTCTCTGGTTTTTGAAGAAGATCTCAGAAGAGGGAAATAAGATGCTCATGGATTGGCAGGATTAATACTGTAAAAATGGTCATCTTGGCAAAAGCAATATAGAGATTAAATACAATCCCGATTAAAATTCCAATTCACTTCTTCATAGAGACAGTAAGAGTAATTTGCAAATTCATTTGGAATAACAAAAAACCCAGGATAGCGAAAACCATTCTCAACAATAAAAGAACTTCTAGGGGAAACCCTATCCCTGATTTCAAGCAGTATAACAGAGCAATAGTGATAAAAACTGTATGATATTGGTACAGAAACAGGCAGGTAGATAGGTGGAATAGAATTGAAGACCCAGAAATGAACCCATGCACCTATGCTTTCTTGATCTTTGACAAAGGAGCTAAAACCATCCCATGGAAAAAAAATAGCATTTTCAAAAAATGGTACTGGTTCAACTTGAGGTCAGCATGTAGAAGAATGCAAAACAATCCATTCTCACTGCCCTGTACACATCTTCAGTCCAAGTAGATCAATGATTTCCACATCAAACCAAATACAGTTAATGTAATAGAAGAAAAGTGGGGAAGAATCTCGATCACATGGACATAGGAAAATCTTCTGAACAAAACACCAATGGCTTATGCTCTAACATGAAGAAGTGACAAATTGAACCTCATAAAACTGAAAAGCTTCTGTAAGGCAAAGGACATTGTCAATAGGACACAATGGAAAGATCTTAACCATTCCTGCATCCAATACAGGGCTAATTTCCAATATATACAAAGAACTCAAGAAGTTAGACTCTAGAGAATCAAATAACCTTTTACAAAATGGGGTACAGAACTAAACATAGAATTCTCAGCTGAGGAATATCAAATGGCTATGAAGTACCTAAAGAAATGTTAGTTAACTAAGACATTCTTAGTTATCAGGGAAGTGAAAATCAAAACAACTCTGAGATTCCACCTCATACCAGTCAGAATGGCTAAGATCAAAAACTCAGGTGACAACAGATGCTTTGTGAGGATGTGGAGGAGGAACACTCCTCCATTGTTGGTTGGATTGCAAGCTGGTTCAACCATCCTGGAACTCAGTGTGGAAGTTCCTCAGAAAATTGGACATAGTACTATCTGAGGACCCAGCTATACCACTCCTGGCATATACCCATAAGATGCTCCAACATATAATAAGGATACATGCTCCACTAAGTTCATAGCAGCCTTATTTATAATAGACAGAAGCTGAAAAGAACCCAGATGTCCTTCAACAGAGGAATGGATACAGAAATTGTAGTACATCTACACAATGGAGTACTACTCAGCTATTAAAAACAATGACTTCATGAAGGTCATAGGCAAATTGATGGAACTAGAAAATAGCATGCTGAGTGAGGTAACTGAAGCACACCCAAAAAACCCCAAACAAAACAGAACAAAAACAAAAACAAAAACCACATGGTATGCCCTCACTGATAAATGGATATTGGCCCCCAATCTCAAATTACTCAAGATACAATCAACAGACTACATGAAGCACAAGAAAAAGTAAGACCAAAGTCCTTAAAAGGCAGAACAAAAATATTCATAGGAGGAAATATGGAGACAGAGTTTGGAGCAGAGACTGAAGGAATGGCCTGTCATAGACTGCCCCACTGGGGATCCAACCCATATATATACAGCCACTAAAACTAGGCAATATTGAGGAAGCCAAGAAGTACATGCTGACAGGAGTCTGATATGGCCATCTCCTGAGAGGCTCAGACAGAGCGTGTCCAATTCAGAGGTGAATGGTAGCAGCAAAATATTGAACTAATAATGGGGTCACCGTTGGAGGAGTTAGAGAAAGGATTGAAGAAGCTGAAGGGGTTGCAATCCCATAAGAACAACTATGCCAACCAACCAGAGCTCCCAAGGACTAAATCACCATCCAAAGAGTACACATGGACAGACCCATGGCTCCAGCTGAACATGTAGCAGAGGTTGGGCTTGTTGGGCACCAATGGGAGGAGAAACCCTTGGTCCTATCAAGGCTGGACCCCCAGCATAGTGGAAGTCAGGGTGGGGAGGCAAGAAGGAGTGGGTAGATGGGTGGGTGAACACCCTCATAGAAGATGAGAGAGGGAGTTTATGGACAGAAAACTGGGAAAGGGGATGACATTTTAAATGTAAATAAAAACAATATCCAATTTTAAAAACGGAAAGTACATGGGAAGAATACTAAGTAGTGCACAAAGGAACATCATGGGACAGGAGAAAAGTCTGGTGTGTAGTAGTCAGTATTTGATACTGTGTATGGCTCTACCATTCTGTGTGTTGTCTCTATAAAACAATCCTATGTTTGTCCATAAATACTTGTATGATCATCTAATTGATTGTATATGCCAGTGCCTGAAAATAGATACACATACACCTTTGTATCACTTATCTACAGAGAGTTTTACACATGTGTATGATTCCCAAGGTGTAAGTGAACTAACATACTCTTATTAATACAACTATTACTGCTCAAATCATATACCTCCATAATTATACACAGTCATATGTACTACATTTCACACCTGTATTCTGTATTAAATTTCTTGAACTTCTATATTCCTGATATGACAAATTTATTATATCTATATAAATCTATGATGCTTTTATTACAAAAAATACAAAGTTTTTTCATATTTAAGAAGATGAATGCAACTGGAGAGTTATACAAGTAAGGCAAGACAATCTCGCTAAGGTAAATACTGTGCATTTTCTCTCATTCTATCACTTGTAGCTTTGAAATATTATATAGATACATAAAATCATTATAGGAATTCATGTGACATGAATGTAGAAGCCAAAATATTTAGAGAGCAGTATGAACTAGCTTGTTTCTAAAATAAAATGTATACTTGAATGAAAAATTTAAAACTATAAAATTAAAAAAGAAATATGTTGATACTTAAATATTCAGTATCATCAATAAACAATAAAAATCAAAAAATATGTTAATGTTTTTATGACATTTGAAAAATTTTAATTGTCAGGAGCATGTAAAATCTTAGATCTATATTTTTCTTCACTGTCATTTACATATGAATCTCATATATATGGGGAGATGTTGTCTGAATCACTTTATCCACTAGCTAATTCATTAATGATTTTATTCATGAATATATGTTGGAGGACAGGCAAATATTTGCTTTGTCATACTATGGAGGACAGAAAACTATTCTAGGGAATTCTGTCTCCATTGTTTCCTTTTGATACATGGGGAATCCAATTCAAGTTTTCATGCTTGTAAAGGTTTATCCACTGAGGCACCCTGACTTGTTGTCCTCTATCAATTAACTTAATGAAATAAATTTCATGTAAATCGTCTTCATCCTCTACCACGGACAGATGGCACAGCATGTAGCAATTTTAGGAAAGAATTTTAGAATACCTGAAAAATGTCTATAATTTGATATTAAATAAAATCATTAATTTAATGCAGTAAAATTCTAAGTTTGTAAACCCCCATTGCTTACACTGAACAGATGCTTTGGTCTTAAATGCTACTCATGTCTTGTTATCTGCATGAGGAACATGCAAAGCTCTAATGCTTGCTTTTAATTTTCTTTTAGCAGGACTAAGACATGAACCAGAAATCAAAACTTAATACTAAAAATCTTGACAATAAAACATGTATAAGTATGATAAAAAGTAATTGTGCTACTTAAAATTGTTCTTAATTGATGAAATATTTATGAGTCTGGTAACTATGATCTTCAATTATGTTTAAGTATTCAACCATTCTTTCTAATCCTTAACATCAGATGACAGTCATAGTAATTACTTCCTGCTCCATTCAAAAGAAACATGCTAGTCACTCTGAAAATATTTTAATGAAAACATAATTAATTCTAATTAATGTACAAATATTAATCTTCGGCCCTAGTATTGCTTGCCCTAGCACAATTTAGTGCAGTAATTCTGAGTGATTATCTATCCATTGACAGTACTGCCTTGATAGTGCATTTATAGTTTAAATTCTTTTTGCAGTATAAGTCAATCTGTATTTACCCACATCAGTGTGATATATCTGATTTTGTTATTTAACTAAATCATTTTATTTGCATATGATGCTTTTTGAAAATATATTTAATGGCTTCATAATGTTGCAGTTGTTCAAGAGCTAAGTGGGTAATTAGGCTCATTTGCATCATGGCTTATACTGAAACAGTGTAGAGTATAAAGCCTCTTAAAGTATCCTAACTGTACCTGCTGTTTTGTACCATGCTTGACAGTAAGTGTTTGTCACCTCTTCATCTACACACAGTGGCCCCTTAACACAAGCACCTGCAGAGAATGCTATAAAAGCCAGTTAAGCTGAGTGGCCAACAGGTGTTGAACTCAAGTAGTCTGTGAGTACAAGACACAGCCAATGTTCATCTGCTAAATTTGCATATTGGGATGATTAGCCTAAGCCTTGTAATTGTTGAAGAATCAGAAATCTGTTTAACTGTACATTTTCTCATTTATAAATGGTGAACTAAACAACATAATGTGGAAGTAAAATACACTCGACCTTCTTAACAGAGTTCAAGCTTAAAAATCTTGTATTTCACCACTTGTTTTACACTCTGGCAATTTCCATTTGTTCTGGATTTTTGAATGTATGGAGAAAGATTTTTTAAGAGAGTCTTAATATTCAATATGTATACAGAAATGCCCTAAGCTTGAATTATTGTCAGGTTTATTGATGCTAAATTGTATCATTTCATTTTAAGCTCATTATTTTAAGTACATGCTAGCTTTTAAAATCATTGAGCTTTTAAAACTTTCATTTTGTAATGAATTAGTGTAGGTTCATAAAAGTCACGGGTAATCATGGTGAGAATATAGGCATATTAAGTGAATGTGCACAAATCATGCACCCTCTCTCTCCCCTGCTTCCTTCTTAAGGAATGAATGCTCATCAATCTGTAACTGAATTCTTTTATAAGATAAAATGCACAATAAATTTGAATTTAGGGAAATAAAGAGTCACAGCAAAAGGAAACTATTTTAAGCCAGTAATAAGCAGTAAGGGAAGTCCTACTGACTGTAAGGCAGCTGGGCAGGAAAGAATAATTATTAAGGGGTGATGTACAGAGTAATCTGCCAAAGCGTCAAAGGAACGCTAGTAGATATAATCTAAAGTTCTTATAAGCTCTGAGCAAGAAATCAGAGCCAGAAATTCCTGTCAGTGTGACTGTGACAGCTTTCACCTGAGGACAGAGTTGCCTTCTCTTGTGTGGAAAGGCAAAAAAGATAAAATTCTCAGGTCTGCATGAAACTATGTTTGGTTCGCTCATTTCAACAACATTATTTTTCCACTTGTCTATGTTGTACTCAGCAAATACCAAATACCAATGTAACTTAAAAGTACTATTACTCTTACTACTAGAAGAGTAGTGTAGTACAAGATTTTTTTCCTGCCCCTGGCAGGAATGATCATTAGATATTTTATAGAAAAAGGAAGTGTTTAAAGCAAAAGAATCAAGATCAGAAATCCCACCCAACTGAATGGTCTGATTTAAGATTTTCAGTCCAATTTTTTTGGACACAGTTTTAATGAGGAAGAAGAATCAAGAAGGTAAAAATACAAGTTCTAAATGATTTAACATAGACCCTAAAATATTTTTATAGATTGGAATATAATGACAATATTGGGAAAATAAAAGTAATTGAGTCTTATGAGCAAAGTAACAGCAAATCTATTCTGTATCCACACAGCATGCTTAACTTAATTCTTAATTCTATTAATTCTTAATGCACTTATGCAGCAACTATATCATCTACAACTTAGGGCATGGAAATCAAGAGCAATTGTCCTGATACTTGACTTGATGACTTCATGGTGGAGTCAGAAATCCTGACACCTCCAAATCTCATCATTACTAAGTACCGGTTGTTTTCATGGTAAGCAATAGGATTAGAGTTTCTCTTTCTAATCCAAATCTAGTACTATTAAAATTCCAGAATTTCCATTCAGCTAAAGTGGGGTCTGAAGCCTTTCAGCTATGTGGTTTTATGCTATTCGCTATTTCCCTGACATTATTTCTTGATTACAATTTCAGTTCATTGATAGCAAAACCATGTCAAGAGATGACGTGCTGCTGTTTGGTCCCAAGTTAGAATTTCTGCTTTTCTGCTGTCCTTCTAATATGGTCATTACCTCTTCTTCCTGCCACCAAGACTCCCCTGTCAGACTAGATTCTATCCCCTTGACCTGAAAACAAGTTCAGCTCCATGACAGGACCCAACTACATTTGCTGTATGAACTTCAAACAGTCTTCATGAAAACAGGCAACTGAATCTGTATGGCAGTCCTAATATCAGAAATGACAAACCACCCAGAGGTACAATCAGCATCTGCAATGTAACACACTGAGGAATTACCAGTGATGTGAATAGTGACTGTGAAGTGATCTGATAAAGACCAGAATTGGCTCTTCAGAGATGCCACGTCTGACACAAGGCACGAAGGAACACCCATTTAGAGGATTTACATCTATAGCTTGATCTTGCAAAGGAGTAAATGATCAAGGGACCACATTCAGACTGTACACTGCATCCAGCTCCTTCTTCCCATCCTTGTTTAATATCCAATGTCCAACTAGCTACCAGAACTGACCAATTCTGTCTTTTCCCCCTCTTTATTTCTTTTCTACCTTTCCCTTATTATATATATATATATATGTATATATATATATTTACTTTTTGTGATTATAATGTGACTACATCGTTACCCCTTTCCTATCCTCCCTTCAAACACCACCCTATAACTTCCCTGCTGTCAAATATTGTCCTGTTTTTCATTTAATGTTGTTACTTATATGTGTGAATGTATTCTTCAATACATAAGTACAACCTTCTGAGTCCAAATGATGTCATAGGTATGTATAGATCTGAATAATGACTGTTTGGAATAAAATAAACAGGTGGCATGCTCTTCTCTGGCTTGCAGTATTCCTTTATTGCCCATGGCACTTTGAATAGGATTGATGCCTCGGGAGCTTTTGCTTCGTCACCTATTCTTCTTAGTTAATGTTATCCATGTTCATCTCATGCTCAGGAAATAATGTGAGGTAGTCTTTGTGGGGTATATAGGTTTCTTTTTATTCCTAAGAAACACAATCTTACAGAAGATTTCCTGATCCTTTGACACTTACAACCTTTTCGTTGCCTCTTCCACAATGATTCCTGACCCTTAGATGCAGGGGTCGTTTTGTAAATGTGTCCATTGTGCAATGAATTACAGGCACCTAAGAAATTCTGAGAGCTGGAGAGGAACATAGCCACTAGTTATTTCATATTGAGTGGTCACTACTTAACCATATGCACATACAGGACGTTATACAGGAGGAGCGGTAGCTCTTCCTTCATATAGGGTTGAGGCTAAACGAGTTCTCCACAATGCTGCTCTTTGATTGTTTTGATTCTCTGTACTGGTCTCCATCTGTTACAAAGATTTTTCCTTCCTGAGTGGATTAGAACTACGCCTCCCTGTGGGTATTAGGAAAAGTGTTGAGAATACTGTTAGAAATACTTCACTAAAATTATGTAGTACATTTAACTGATTTAGTAAAGTCATGGCTATAGGTTTCCTCTAAAATCTGTGACATCACTAACTCTGGATAGTTTGCTAATTTTCTAGTGTCCTCTCATCTTGAGCCAGACTTAAGTGCAATTAGATGGCTCCTGGTTACTATCAAGAAATCAATGCCACCATTGTACTTGTAAGAGCATTATGCCATACTTGTCATTGTAGTTCATAGACATCAGAGCTAGGTAGAATTGTCTGTTGTTTTCCTCCCTGGGAAGCTTTATTAGTAACTTCTTGTATCATGAAAGCAAGTCCTCACTTCTTTCATGAAATGGTCCATTCTTTTGAGTTCAAGATCAGATGCTTTTGGACCCTGAATCAGAAATGCATGGTGTTTTCAGCAATGGAAACTTACTTTCAACCTCTAAGGGTAACAACAATAGCCTATAAATTTTGTGGATAACCCTGACAAATAATTCATAAATCAATGGTGATTTTTGCTAGATTGGACTTGTTTCTTGAAGGGAGCATTGTCAGTCCAGGAGGGGAATATATACATATACATATATGCATATAGAGACTACACATACACATTATACACTTATATTACACATAAATATATATCATATTCTTTAATATATGAACATGTATATGCTATACTTATAAATATAACATAATATGTATAGAGGAATAAGAAGTATATATGTATAATTAATATATGTATATATAAATTTCTTATAGGTATTATGGGGAAGTTAATACTAAATTTTCTTATAACTTTTACAGATATACTGTTATTTTACCCTACTCTCTCCCTCTGTGTTTATTTCTCTCTCCACTTCCTAATAAGAGACTCTTCACTTTTCTCATTTCTTCCTTCACATCTCCCTTTTATATCTCCTGCAATTTGCCGCATTGTAAATGGCCCCTTTTAATTTCCTAGATTTACTAGCTATTCCAGGTTATGTACTTATGTCTAAAGATTTGAAGCTAGGACTCAGAAACGAGAAGAAACCTGAGACATTTGGATTTCTAGTTTTGGGCTACCTCAGTCTGTAAGTTCTTTTCAAATTCCATCCATCTACCTTCGTGTTTCATTTTTTATTTTAGCTAAATAGTAGTTCATATATGTTCCACATCTATTTGTCAAGTGAAAGATATTTAGGTTGTTTCCATTTCCCAGCTCTTGTGTATTGAGCAGTGGTGAGCATGGCTGAGCAGCGTTCTGTGGAGTAGAATGTTGAGTTCTTTGGTCATATGCCAAGGCGTGGAAGGGCTACGTCAGAGAGAAGGTTTATTTGTAGCTTACTGAGAATTCTCCACACTGATTCCATAGTGTCTAGACTACATTATAAATAGCAAAAGTAGATGATACTTCCCATCCCTCATATCCTCTCTTGAACTGGTTGTCAATTCCTCCATTGATCTTTAACATTCTGATCCGTGTAAGATAAAATTATTTTTTTTTTCGTTGTTGTTTTGAGTTGGATTGTCCTACTTTCTAGGAATGATGAATATATCTGAGGGTTTTCATTGTTTTTTGTTTGTTTGTTTGTTTTGTTTCTTTTAGCTATTTATATATTAACTCTCTTCATATCCCAGGCCCATTTTCAACTGGGTCTTTGTTGTTTTTGTTTTTGTTTTGTGTTTTGTTGCTTTTTTTCTTACTTCTTTTTTTGTGTGTTCTCTATATATTTGTACTGTAATTCCCTGTCAGATGAACAGGTAGTAAGGGTTTTCTCTCATTCCATGGGCTTACTTTTTACCTTTACCTGGTTTATTGTATCTTTAGCTGTGCAGAAGTATTTTTGCTTAATGAATTTTTATTAGGCCTTCATTTTGGGAAGATAGATTCTTATTCAGAAAGTGTTGTTTAAGAAAAATCCTAATTTTTTGATTTTACCAAAGAAGACTCAGGATCCAGACCCTGTGGTGAGCCTATGAGCTCAGAATCAAAGGCAGCCAGCTGACTTTCCTTCTCAGCTGATGTCCCCAAAGAAGCTCTCTTTCTCCGGGGCTTCTCAAAAATCCTTCAGACTTAATGTCCCTCCCTTCCATTTCTTGTAAGCCTCTCTAGCCATCCTCATGACTTCCATTTATTCTCTAGGCTTTTTCCCTGTGTTCACACCCTGCTTGATTTCTCAGTCTCTTGAGCTATGCTTAACTTTATTTAATCCTGCTTACAATAAACAGGAAGTTCATGGATTAAAGGTTTGTGCTAGGGCTGAGCCACATCACAGTAGAAAAACAGTTTTTTTTTCTATTAAAAAACAGTATTAGGGTACACAGTGTGATCAAATATCCTGCAATAGAAAGTCTTTTTCTACATCCATATCATATAAAATAGTAAGTATATTTTCTTCAGGATATCAGGATTCATATCAGGTTGAGCTATTTTCATCAAGGTAATAGATACAGGTCAAATTTCACTCTCTGCACAATTAGTGTTCCCAGCACCATTTTTGAAGATGCTATCTTTTCTTGATTATTTTGTCACCTTGTCAAACATAAGATTACCATAATTATGAATACTCATTGGGCGATTCTTTAATTTTTGGTCCACTAGTCTACATACCTGATTTTTTGGACATCACAGACTATTTTATTAATATGGAATGTAATAGATCTGTAACATCTGGCATTATATCACTTCTGATATGATCTACTTGCTCAGGATTTTTTTATGTATTCTTGTTTGTTTTGGGTTCCCTATAAATTTTAGGATTACTTCTATTTCTGGGAAGAATGAGATGGAGATTTTGAAAATATAACAATATTATTTACACTGATAAATAAACATGAGATGGCTTTCTCTTTTCTTTACTTACTCTTTTTCCATACTGTTCTTCAAAGACTTAATGTTTTCATTAAAAGGTATATCACATTTTTGATAAGATTTATTAATGTATAGTTTATTTTCTTTGAATCTATTATGAATGGAATATGTCTATTGTCTCTGCATATGCTTATTTTGGTATATAGAAGTGCCATTTATCTGAACAAGTTGACGCCATATCACATCACATTGCCTTGTTTAGTACTTATAATATTTTCTGATAGAATTTTGCGGATGCCTAATATATAATGACATATCATGTGCAATAATGGTAGTTGGATTTTTTTTATGCATCTACTGAAGTTGTCATGACACTAGTGATTTTGTGAGGTTTACATATTTAATGACTTGCTTTACTGGACCAAGTTTATATTGGTTTGGCAAGTATTTTATTGAGAACCTTAAATTCATGTTTATCAGGAATATTGATGTGTAGTTTCCTTTCTCCTTTTCTTTTTTTTAAAATTTTGGGTGTGTTTTCATCTGACTGTGGTATTACTGTGATCCTGACATCATAGAAGGAGCTTCAGAATATTTCTTATGCGTCGGTGGTTTTAAATAGTTTAGGAAGGTTTGGCTGTATATCTAATTTAGAAACATAATAGAATTCTCATGTGAATTCATATTGTATTGAACATGGGGTTTGAAAGGCATTTTTATTATAATTTTGATTTCCACATGGGTCTGTTTATATTGTTGCCTTCTTGATTCAATTTTGGTGGTTCAGTTAAATCTAGAAATTTACTTTTTTCTTTCAGGTATTCTAACTTAATGATCCACAGGTTTTTTAAAATATTCATTTAAATTGTCTGAATTTCTTTTGCATCTGTTGTAATGTTTCCTAATTTGTTTCTGATTCTGCTAGCTTGGGACCTGTCTGTTTTCCTTTAGTTAGTTGCGGCAAAGGTTTTTCACTCTTGTTTCTCTTTTCAAAGAACCACCTCTTATATTCACTGATTTATTGTATTGTTTGCTTTGTTTCCATTTCATTGATTATGATTTGGATTATTAATTTTAAATCATTACAACTAGATTCGAATTCTCTTTGTCAGTCAAAATAAGAAGCATTACCATCAGCACTTCTTAGCCAAATTAAAAAAAAAAGAAATATTTTAATAATCATATAGCACAAAATCCTGTGGTTTGGGGTTTGATGAACTCTTGGAAAATATTTTCTGCATCATGCTGAATGTGGACATGTTTTTCATGCAAAAGATTGGCAGGATTTGTGAAGAAGATGTAGTCAGTTGGCTAGAGTCCAAGTGAAGTGGATAGAGCAGCCAAAACTTCACAGCCCAATCCATTTACCTTTAGAAGTGTTTCATATTCAACATGTGGTCATGCCTTGTCATGGAGATGAGTTAAGACCTTTCTGTTGATCAATGCTGGCGTTAGGCATTGCAGTCTTTTTTGCAGCTCATCAATTATTCTCAAATATTAACAGTGTTGCCAACCTTACAATGCTGCTGTACTGGAACAGACCAACTATGACAATGCTGTCTTTAGTGCAAGTTGAGCTTTGGGAAGTGCTTTGGAACTTCTACTTTGCCCAATCAAGTCAGTCATTATTTGTCACTATAAAATCCTCTGTCATTGCACATTGCAACATTTTCAGTAAAGTTTTATCATTGTTGTGTAGCATAAGAAAGAACGACAAAAATTGATTTTATTTTTGATTCTGTGTCAGTGTAAGAGGCACTGTATAGTTTTTTCACTTTTACAATTTGTTTCAAATGGCAATCTACACCTGAATGGTCTACAATATTTGACTATTTTTCATGTAGTTATAAAAGGACTACATGTGAATGCTCTCAGTTGGTCACTATCATTTTCTAATAGCTGGCTACTGTACTCTTCATCCTGGCTGCTTTTGTTTCCTCTACAAAACTCCTCTACCCACCACTACTCCCTGCGTATGTATTGCTAATGTTGCACGTTGCCCCCACTACATTACAACCTATTATAAAATTGAATGAAAAACTTGCTTAAATTGACCTTTTTCTTCTAGCACCATTTTCATGGTACAAAACAAATATAAAATTAATAGTAAACAGTGGTTTATTAGCAAAAATTGACTTATATGTATTAAAATAATAGACATCATAACTATATTTATATAAAAATATATTACAATATCAAATAGCATTAGTTGAGTTAAGGAATCAGAAAAATGGGTAATGAAAACACAGTATGTATGCACATTTGAGTTTTTATCAATCATAAAAATGAAGCTTTGTCATTTCAGGAATTTGGTCCAACGGCAGATAACTATATTAATAATTAGAAAGGCCAGTATTAGAAAGAAAAATACCATCCTTTCATGTTCAGATCCTAGATTTTATAGAGTTATATAAAATCTAGAATATGGGGATGACATGAGAGTCGAAGTTAAACTATGTAAGGGAATGAAAGCGGCAAAGGGAATGTCGTAAAAATGAGAAGGCATGGCGTGTGAAGCCAGAGTATGCTCAGTATAGAGGATGGATTTACATAAAATGCTTTTATATAGCACTGCACTGTGTAAAATGAATACATGTAATGAAATTTATAAACTAAAGGACATCAGTAGTTTCTCTGATGTTGGACATCCTCCTTTACAGAACATTGTCTTTACCCCACATAGAATGCTTAAATATATAATAAAGTAGAAGTATATTAACATCTCTTTGCATTGTAGAAATCAATCTAAAACTGTTCCCCAGTGAGTGGTTTTTAAGAGCAGGTTTTTCATGTCAACCAGGATGGATTTTAGTAGAAGGGACACAATTTAAATTGCATAAAAATCAGGAATATTAAGGCATTTTATGACCCAATAGTCTTTTTCCTTAACATCTGGACTATTGATATTTTCTTCCTCCCAAATTGACAGTATTATAAGAACATCTCAAATACATGGAAATCTTTCTAGACATTAGATATGCTTTAATAGTATGGACAGGAACAGATAGTAAGTATCATAAAATTATGTATAGCTTACTGAATCTCAAGGATTCTATTTGAATGTGCCAAAATCTTAAACAAAATTGCTCCTGGATTGAGACAAAACTAATTATAATGTGATAGAACCAGATAATGTTATTAGATTTTGTTTTTCAGAAGGGAATTCTGAAAATGGCTCTCGGGTCTGTCTGTAATAACATCTGCAGTGACAGATCATATGAAACTACACAAGTTTATCAGCCAGCTGCTTAACAGAAACATTGACCAAGGGTAATGCTACCTACATTTTGTATTAGAGGCATTATCTACATAACAAATTGTAAGTTGGAGATTTTTATGCATTTAAATTGGGTTACATCCAGAAAAATTTATCCTGGATAGTTGACATGGAAAAGCCTCTCTTAAAAGACACTCATTGGAGAACAGTTTTAGATGGTTTTCTGTGGTACTAAGAGAATTTGATATTATAATATATTTTAAGCATAGAATTATTTGAATAGACAGCGGGCTCATTGTACTGCAAAATAGGCAGGCGGCAGCTTAGCTCTGCACTTTGCCCTTTACTTCTAGCAAAAAGAACTCTCATTATGACAAACCCCATTGTGGTGGGAAAACCATCTAATACTGTTCATTTTTCTCCTTATCCAAGGAAGTTTAATTACCTGAAGCTTTAACCTCAGTAACAATAATACATTCCAAAGGAGTTTCTCTTGCACTCTGGTCATAATTTTTAAATCATTTCTTGATTCCCTTCTGCTGTTCTCTATACTGATTTAGAGAAACTTTAGCCTGTGGTTTGGGTAACTGTACACTGCCAAAGGGTTTCCTTGCCTACTTAGTGGAATGTAAATCAGCAGCAACTATAGAAGTGAGGAGGGCATGTATGTCATTTCAAAATATGTATGTATATTTAACCAAACTAAAAGATCGTTTTAAATGTTATAACAACAGAAGACTCTGCTTTTATTCTTTGCAAGGTCTTTTTACTTCCTTCATCTTTTTCATTTAAAACCCTAATATCAAGCTAAAGATACACTCAATCACTCAAGTGTGTTATGTAAGCATGAAGATGACAGTTCAGTACTGGATTAAATCTGGATTAAAGAGGTATGGTAATCCTTTTGCAATCCTGGTGAGGGTGTCGCCAGGTAGACTGACAAAATTGTCAAGTTCTACATCAAAAAGAGACCCTTTCTCAAACTGAAGTGGATACCATCTAATGAACAAGAGCTGACCTTCACCTTTGCCAAACACAGATACACACACACACACACACACACACACACACACACACACACACACACACACACACACACGAAGGGTCTTTTAATCCCTTCATCTTTTAAATTTAAAATGATACTAGCAAGCTAAGGATACATTCAGTCACTAAAGTCTGTGTCATGTAGTGGCAGTTCAGTGCCCCAGAAGAGGGGTGTGTGTGTGTGTGTGTGTGTGTGTGTGTGTGTGTGTGTGTGTATATATATATATATATTCTTACTTCTTTCACTAGTAAAAGATTATAACATGCAATACCAAACCACATAGATTCAAAGGTGATCAGGTGATGTTATATCATTTCAGTATGTGAATTCTATCGAATTATCAAAGAGGAAAAATTGTTTCAAAGATTTTAAGAAAAAATGGATCAATCTAAGATTGTGAACAATTATCTACAATAGAGAATGGCTCATTAAGATTTGATCATATGTCAGAGGATTTTCTGCTGAATCCAAATTATAGAGTTTACAAGAGGCCTTTTCTGAACTTTCTTACAGGTTTTCCTTTTAGTAATCTCTCTCTCTCTCTCTCTCTCTCTCTCTCTCTCTCTCTCTCTCTCTCTCTATAAGACTTGGAGACTTTCTTGGTGGCTAGATATATTAGTTACTCTTTGTTTTGCTATAACAGAATATCTACAAAAAAAACCTGAGGAAGAAAGGTTATTTTGAAAGGCAGAAACATGACAGCAGGAGCTTAAGAAACAGCTGGCCACATTGCATTGCCTAAAGGAAAGCCGAGCATTGAACATTGGTGATCTATGCACTGTTGGATTCAGTCTGAAACCATAACCCACAGAATGGTGCTGCCCATAGACAGGGTAGGTCTTCTCATCTCCATAGACCCTTTTGAGATTGACACCCTTGGAGATTGGTTTCAGAGATTCTAAATTCTGTGGTAACAATGAGGATCAACCATGATACCAAAGACTATGGCCCTATGTGGAATACAGATCATTTAGCATGGTAAAGATCAGAAAGGCACTGTTAAGCCATGGACATTATTCAGAGGTCACCTCATCAGAATAGGACTTTAAAAATGTACCCCCACAATTATAGAAATTGTTTAAATTTCTAAAGCAGACTGTGAATACATGATAGTTCAGCAATGTGAACCATGGTAGCAATGGTGGTTATTGAAAGGACAAGTTCAAGGCATACAGTTCAAAATAATGTATAAAAGTTAATGTTGCAGTTTGTCTTTTTAGATGAAATGCCTCTGATGCCAAACCATGGAAACTTTCTGCAGCAGAAAAATTATAAAACATGAAAATAAATTAGTTTAATACTAAAATTCCACTCCTCTCTGATACATATAAAACTAAATATGATCATATATCAATAATTCACCTGTCTTCTTTACTAAACATTTCAATTTATGTTTAATAAAATGACTAAAAACCTCTTTCTTCCTAAAGGCTTAGGAAATATCATGTGCATCAGCACCTACCAGAACCTCTGATTTTACTGTTGTGAAATTCGACTGGAGTAGTAGGCACACACTATGGCATTCTCATAGTCCTTCCATTCTTTTAGGTTTTGATACATGTTAGCTGTTCTGACATGTATCAGCTACCTGAAAACATGAAGAATGCTAAGGAACTCAGCTCATAGTCAACCCCCTGCTTTACAAGAACAGCACAAAGATACTGAGTTCTGTGACAATAGGAGACAATCAGTCTCCACATTCAGCCATGCAAAAGCTTCCTCTTTCTCTTTAATTGGTCTTTGCCCCTTTAAATTACCTCAACATGCTTCTGTGCATTTTACTCTGTTATAGTCACAGATTCATCTGTGTCATCAATTATTTCCTTTAGAAACTAATCATTTTAACTTTTTAAATTTTAAAAAAGGTTTTTATTATTGTTGTTGTTGTTGTTGTTGTTATTATTTTAAATTAACCGTGAATGTAATATACCTTGAGTACAATCTCCCATACTCACCTCCCTTCTCTCTCTTGCCCCACTCCCAGCATCAGTCCACTTTCCTCAGTATATATTCACTTCAACATTCACGCTATCTGTAAATGTGCCACTTTATAAATCTACATAAATTCTAGACCTGCAAATGAAAGAAACATACATTAATAATTCTTTGGCAATTGGCCTAATTTACTTAATATTTCAGGTTGCACATCTACTTTCCAGTAAAATAATTTAAGTTCATCCTTCTGAATGGCTGAAAAGTATCTGCGCTCTCTCTCTGTCTCTCTCTCTCTCTCTCTGTCTCTCTCTCTCTCTCTGTCTCTCTCTCTCTCTCTCTCTCACACACACACACACACACACACACACACACACACACACACACACACACACATCTTCCTTATCCATTATTTTGTTGTTGATCGACACAGAGCTTGACTCATAATTAAGATACTATACATCGTGCAGCAGGAAACATTTGCCTGTGAGTATCACTGTAATATGATAGCTTGGAGTCTTTTGTATAATTATTTAGTATTAAAAATCATAAATTATGCAGATATTTGAAACTCAACTATTTTAAATCCCCATGAGCAGTGTATAAGGGAGTCTTTTATTCTTTGTTTTTCTTTATGACTACCATTTTTAACTGGAATGATAAGGAATATCAATACAGCTTTTATTTGCTTTTTCTAAAATGGCAAAGTATGTTGAAGTTTTTTCACGTTGCTGGTCAATTTTATTTCCTGTTTTGTGAATTTTATTCATTTACCTATCTTGTTTATTCTTACTAATATATTTTTAAGTTCCACACATGAATATATTGTTTATATTGCTATTATCTACCCTTCTTTCCTCCCCATCCTCTCTGCCTACCTACGACTGTCTTTGCAATATTCATAACTTTTGTGTATTACAGAGTTTAAATAGGATCATTTGAGTGACACTGAGTTCAAAACTATCCATTAGAGCAGGTAGGGCTCACCAATGGTTACACAACTTGGTATTATGGCTCTATATTTCTAAATGTCAATTGTCAAGACCAAGTGTTATGTCCTCATGAGTCACGAATCCAGCACAGCTCATTTGTGTGGAGTCAGTGACAATAGGCGCAGCTGCTCTGAGCTCAAGCCTCCTGTAGCTATGTCATGACATTTTCCAGCCTTTGTCCTTATCATTTGATTCTTACGTCCTTTCCAGCAATGTTCCCTGAGACCTACCGGGATGGTTTAAATGCCAACTTAAGGCTTAGCCATCATCTATCTTTTGGTCTCAGAATCTTATCTGGTCATGTAGGGAACTACATATGCATTTATTTTATTCACTTGCAAATACTCCTTTAATACTCCTGAGAGTAGGCTTTATCTGCAAATATAAGTAGAAATTTAAAAGAAAATTGATGCCTCATCAATTTAGCTGAGCAGCAATATCAGGCTTCTCCCAAGGAATGTAAAAGCCAAGTCCCAAGGGGCCCAAGACCACTTGGGTTACAGTGTTGGACTGGATTTACATTATGAGGTATGGATTTCCCCTTTTAGTTTAAGGCCTCAAAGTCAATCAGTGAGTTATAGGTTACTTCAAAATAGTCATGCTACTAATATACCCAGGATAACATTTTGCCTGAAAGTTTAGTATTGTAGTTCATAGGGTTATCAGGTAGATAAGACTAGTGATCATTACTTCCCAAGCAGCCTAAATAGTATGATCTGACAGGATGTTTGAGTTAACTGTGTCTAGCACCTGGTGAGCATGAAGGTGAGCACCTTCAATAACATAGTCTTACCTTTTTAGTTTTATGGGCAACGAAGAAACAATAGAGTTAAGATTTTGAGTTAGTTCCCCTGAGGTAAAGTGGTTTTTCTTTTCCTTACTTGGATTGGCTGATATATTGATGGAATGGCTATGCATCTGCCTTTTTTCCCTCTTTGCCCACCTTTTTTCTTTCAATTATATTCAAGCTTAGCCTATTCCAACATTGTGAATAAATGTAGACAAATGAAACTATCCCATTTCATTACTTCTGTGCATGATATTCTCAGAGACTCACTAGGAACCTCCCTACAAGTAACTGTTGACACCCCTACAAATCATGCCTTCTTTAATCACAAAGGATTCTCTCCCTCCATGCTCCCTCCATTTTTCTGATCCATTTGGTTCTTTGCAAGCAGAATAATCTTGCCAAAACAGTGGATCTTAGTGTCATCAGTGATCTTTGGGTTTCTGCTCTCAGATCTACAAATAGATAAAGACTAATTTACAGCTCTGAAAGATATTTCAAAGTGAGGGAAAAGCATGTTTGTAGTTTTTTACAGCTGAATATTTAGAAAGTAAGCTAACAAGAGTTCAGTGCAGCTCCTGTTTATGTGCATAAGCCTGTTAGGTGATCACCACACCATGTATAAGTTTATATACAAGCTCACACAATAAAGTCTTCAGGTTGAAAATTATTTATTATTTTTCTGTACACACATGAGTTTATGTCTGTGTGTGCTGCTTAGATTTGTGAGACTTTTTATTGGCGTTGCTGTTTTCATTGTTCTTCATTTTTTTTAACTTGACACAAACTCAGGTTATCTTGGAAGATGGGATCTCACAGAAATGTTATGACAAAATATCACCACAAAAAAAAAAAAAAAAAAAAAACAGGCTAAGGAGTAAAGGTTTTGTGTCAATTTCCAACACGCAAGTCACACTTCATTACTGGGGAAGTCAGCTCACAAACAAGAAAGGGACCTGGCAGTAAGAATTGAAGTAGAGGCCATAGAGAAAACCTGTTTACTGCCTTGTTCCATTTGCTAACAAATACACAAGTGAACAACCTATATAAGGATGTTTTTGTTCACAGTGGACTCGGTCTTACCATATCAATAATTAATCAAGAAAATGAACACATAAAGTTGAATGTAGCCAAACTAATGGGAACCTTTTCTTAAATTTTTTTGTTTCCTTTTAATTGGATATTTTAATTATTTATATTTTTAAATATTATTCCCTTTCCCGTTTCCACACTGGAAAACCGCTATTACATCCTCGCTCCCCCTGCTTCTATGAGGGTGCTCCCACACAGACCCACCTACTCTCACCTCCCAGCTCTAGCATTTCCCTACACTGGGGCATCTAGCATTCCCAGGACCAAGAGCTTCTTATCGCATTGATGCCAGATAAGGGCATCCTCTGCTACATATGCGACTGGAGCCCTGGGTCCCTCCATGTGTACTCTTTGGTTGGTGGTTTAGTCACTGGGAGCTTTTGGAGTCTGGTTGGTTGATACTGTTGTTCTTTATGGGTGGCAAACATCTTCAGCTACTTCAGTCCTTTCTCTAAATTCTCTATTGGGGACTGCGTGCTCAGTTCAATGGCTGGCTGCAAGCATCCATCTCTGTATTTGTCAGACTCTGGCAGAGAATCTCAAGACATAGCTATATCAGACTCCTGTCAGCAAGAACCTCCTAGCATCTGTAATAGTGTCTGGTCTTGGTGTTTGTATATAGGAGGGATCCCCAGGTGGGACAGTTTCTGGATGCCCTTTCCTTCACTCTTTGCTCCACATTTTGTCTCCATATTTCCTCCCTTGAGTATTTTACTCCCCCTTCTAAGAAAAATTGAAGCATCCACACTTTGGTCTTTCATCTTCTTGAGCTTCTTGTGGTCTCTAAACTGTATCTTGGGCATTCTGAGCTTTCGGAATAATAACCACTTATATGTGAGTGCATATCATGTTTGTTCTTTTGTGATTGGGTTACCTCACTCAGGATGAAATTTTCTAATTTCATTCATTTGCCTCAGAATTTTATGAAGTCACTATTTTTAGCAGCTGAATAGTAATCTATTGTGTAAATGTAACACATTTTCTGCATCTATTCCTTCATTGAAGGACATCTGGGCACTTTGCAGCTTCTGGCTATTATAAATAAGGCTGCTATGAACATGATGGATCAGGTGTCATTTGTATATGTTGGAGCATTTTGGGGGTGTATGCCCAGAGTATTATAGCTAGGTCCTCAGGTAGTACTATGTCCAGTTTTCTGAGGAACCACCAGAATGATTTCCAGAGTGGTTGTACCAGTTTGCAATCCCACCAACAATGGAGGAGTGTTCCTCTTTCTCCACATCCTCACCAGCATCTGTTGTCACCTGAGTTTTTCATCTTAGCCATATTGACTAGTGTTTCACTTATGAATATCGATGCAAAAATGCTTAATAAAATTCCCGCAAGCTGAATCCAAGAAATCAAAATGATCATTTATCATGATCAAGTAGACTTCATCTTAGGGAGACAGGGGTGTTTTAATATATGGAAATCCATCAATGTAATTCACTACATAAACAAAGTCAAAGAAAAATATGATATTTTCATTAGATGCTGAGAAAGCTTTTGACAAAACTCAACACCTATTGATAATAAAAGTCTTGGAAAGACGAGGAACTCAAGGCCCCTACATAAATATAGTAAAAGCCATATACAGCAAACCAGTTGCTAACATTAAACTAAATGTAGAGAAACTTGAAGCAATCCCACTAAAATCAGGGACTAGACAAGGTTGCCCACTCTCTCCCTACTTATTCAAAATAATACTTGAAGTCCTAGCAAAGCAATTAGACAACAAAGGGATCCAAATTGGAAGAGAAAAATTCAAAATATCACTCTCTGCTAATGATATAATAGTATACTTAAGTGACCCCAAAAATTCCACCAGAGAACTCCTAAACCTGATTCAAAAAAAAAAAAAAAAAAAACTTCAACAAAGTGGCTGAATATAATTAACTCAAACAAATCAGTAGCCTTTGTCTACTCAAAGGCTAAACAGGGTGAGAAAGAAATTAGGGAAATGACACCCTTCACAATAGTCACAAATTATATAAAATAACTTGGTTTGACTCCAACCAAATAAGTGAAAGATCTGTATGATAAGAACCTCAAGTTTCAGAAGAAAGAAATCAAAGAAGATCTTAGAAGATGGAAAGATCTCCCATGCTCGTGGATTGGCAGGATTTATATAGTAAAATGGCCATCTCGCCAAAAGCAACCTACAGATTCAATGCAATCCCCATCAAAATTCCAACTCAATTCTTAATAGAGTTAGAAAGAATAATTTGCAAATTCATCTGGAATAACAAAAATCCCAGGATAATGAAAACTATTCTCAACAATGAAAGAACTTCTGGGGTAATCACCATCCCTGCCTATAAGCTATATTACAGAGCAATAAGCAATAGTGATAAAAAAAAAAAAAAAAACCACCTTCATGGTATTGGTACTGAGACAAGCAGATAGATGAATAGAATAGAATTGAAGACACAGAAATGAACCCACACACCTATGGTCACTTGATCTTTGGCAAAGGAACTAAAACTATCCAGTGGGGGAAAAAAAAAGATAGCATTTTCAATAAATGGTGCTGGTTTAACTGGGGGTCAGCATGTAGAAAAATGCAAATCGATTCATTCTTATCTCCTTGTACAAAGCTGAAGTCCAAGTGGATCAAGGAACTCCACATAAAGCCAGATACACTGTAACTAATAGGAGAGAAATTGAAGAAGATTCTAAAAATTGAGGAAGAGCCATGGGCACAGAGAAAATTTTCTCAACAGGAAACCAATGGTTTATGCTCTAAGATCTTAGACAATCGACAAATAGGACCTTATGAAACTCAAAAGCTTTTGTAAGAAAAATGACACTTTCAATAGGACAACCAACTGATTGGGGTACAGAACTAAACAAAGAATTCTCAACTGAGGGATAGTGAATAGCTGAGAACCACCTAAAGAAATGTTCAACATCCTTAATTATCAGGGAAATGCAAATCAAAACAACCTCAAGATTCCAGCTCACACAAATCAGAATGGCCAAGAGCATTTTCTTAATTAAGATTGTTGGTGTGATTGTTGGGGGGAGGATGGGGAGGGAAACACCTATACAGAAGGGGAGGGGGAAAGGTTAGGGGGATGTTGGCTCGGAAACCGGGAAGGGGAATGACAATCGAAATGTAAATAAATACTCAAATTAATAAAGATGGAAAAAAAAAGATTGTTGGCTTGTGTCAAGTTAACATTGAGAGCAACAACAACACAATATTACACAAAACAAAACAAAAACTATGGTACTTCCAGATTGCTTTGTGTTAGATTATTTTATTGCAGCAAAGAAAGCAAACTAGGATAGTGTGCGAGTGAATTGTCTATTTTTCTAGGTACCTATGGAGGCCAGAATAGGATGTGAGAGCCATTGAATCTATGCATCAGGTGATCTTGACCCAACCAATGTGTGGTCCCCAATGTAAATTCTTAAGTAATAGGACAAGTGAGCCACCTCTCCTCCCTGTCATTAACATTTACTCACTTCTTTGTCTAGATTATTTCTGTCATCATTATCTGAGAAAACAATGACAATAAATTATGCCTTATATTTTTTTCAGACTTTGTAAAATTAGAGTAACATTACAAATGATTTATGTAGTGAGGGTTCCATTCAAAAATATTTATGTATTAAAATATCAATTGACTCATTAAAATATTTTAATATTTGTTATCAGATATTATTAAATATTAAATAATAATATTTATAAAAGAAATATTTTACTTACATAATTATTATTAGCAAGCAATGAAAGATACACCAGTGAGCTTCCCCTAATGTTTAATTTTTTAAAAATAAAAAATTAGTTTATTAAATTATATAATATTTATTTTTCAGTTAGATTGAATTGCTCGACTACATTCATTTTTTGCCATCCCTGACATTTATTCCTTTTATTCTATTTTTATTAGTTATTTTACTTATGTACAACCCAAATATTGCTCCCTTTCCTAGTTCCCAATTACAGAGTTCTTCCCCTCATATCCCCTTCTCTTCAACTCTGAGAGGACACCCTCTTTTGGCTCCACTTTATATCAAGTCTCTAAAGGTTTAGACACATTCTCTACCACTGAAGCCAGACCAGGAGGCCTTCTGCTACACAAGTGCCCTGGCATCTTGGTCTAGGCCATGTATATTTGGTCTTTGGATGGTAACTCAGTACCTGGGAGCTTCCAGAGGTTGACACTCTGCTCTTCCTATGGGGTTGCCATCCCCTCCAGTTCCATCAATTCTTCCTCTAACTCTTTCACAGGGCTCCCTGGCCTCTATCCAATGCTTGGCTCTGACTATCTGCATCTCTATCTGCCAGCTGCTGGTAGAGCTTCTGAGAGAATAGCCATGCTAGGCTCCTGTTTGCAAGCACAACATAGCATCACTAAAACTGTCCTGGTTTGGTGCTCACCCATAGAATGGATCCAAATTTCAGCCTGTTACTCGTTAGCCTTTCCTTTTGTCTCTGCCCCATTTTTGTCACTGTATTTCTTTTAACCAGGAGCAATTTTAGTTTGAAAGTTTTGTAGTCGATGTCCACATCCCTCTATTAGGGGTCCTGTCTGACTGCTGGAGGTGATCACCTCAGCTTCTGTATTGCCACTGTTGGGCATTTTGGCTAAGGTCACCCACATTGAGTCCTGGGAGCCTCCCACATTCTAGGTCTCTGGGATTTTCAGGTTATCCCAACCACCCACCTCCAACAGCTGCATACTTCCATTCATTCTCCTGGATCTCTGGGCTTCTCTCTTATCTCTGCTCATACCTGATCATGCCCCACCTGTGCCTTCTCACTCCCTTCTTACACCCAGTTCCTCCCTCCTTCCCTCTATCTTCCATTATTATTTTGTTTCCCCTTCTAAATGGGATTGTAACATCCTCACTTGGGCCTTCCTTCTTGTTTTACTTCTTAGGGTTTCTCTATTTATCATGGGCATTCTCTATTTATTTGCTAATATCTCCTTGTCAGTGAGTACATACCATGCATGTTCTTTTGGGTCTGAGTTACCTCACTCAGGATGCTATTTTCTAATTTCATCCATTTGCCTGCAATTTTCACGATGTACTGGTTTTTAAGAGCCGAATAGTATTCCATTGTGTAGATGAACCATATTTTCTGCATCTATTCTTTAGGTGAGGGATCTTTGGGTTGTTTCCAGTTTCTGGTTATTCCAAAAAATAGAAAATAAACTGCAGGAACCTTTGGAATTTCAATGAAAATAAAACACTGTTTATATAACATGCTAATCACACAGACATGGTGCATACTTCTATGGAAATTAGTCATTTGTATGCTATCTATTTTATCTGCCCTCTTGGCTCCAAAATATTCACTTAAACGTCTTTAAATATTAACTTGACATTTGGCCTACATGTTGCATTAATATAATGTGTGAATTATTAGATATTTAATGTAAGAAGAAATAGTCAGCATGTTTTCCTTTACATATGCATAAGTGATGGTGTGGTCATATTTGGGTGAATATATTTTGCCTAATTATTCACTCATAGCAAAGTCTATGTGAAAAGAATTTGTCTGAGGATGCAAGCAGAATTTTTTTGTATGAATTCTTTTATCAGCTTACTTTGAGACAGAGAGAACAGTTTATTTTACATATGAGAGAATGTCTTTACCGTGTATCTTGCTATACTCAATTGAAAATAACTTCTTGTACTATATCACCAGGAGCTCTGTTTTATATTTCAAATGATTCCTATGGGATTGGCAGTGCCAATGCCACAGACAGTTGAGTTTTAGAAACTACACCACTTGGCACAGTTTGTCGTCTTTGGAATAGTGATGCGTCCTTTCCCATACTGTGCTGAAGGTAACAAAGGCTTCAATCAGTTTGCCACTGATCAAGTCACCTTCAGGCTTCTGGATCACTGTTTCATTACCTAATAAAAGAGAATCAGAAGCAAGTCATATACTGGGCCACACTTCTGTATGGACAGTGGTGCAATACATCCTGAAGAAGGGATGAATCGTCTAGGTGCTGTTTGGAGGAATAGGTATTAGTTCTAGTGAAAGCTAAGTATCAGGTGAAACTGTATACATATTTTCAGTGATCTGTCTTTTGACTCTTCCCTAGTACTGCCCTATGAAGCAGTCTTTCTCCATCTCCCTTGTTGAGAAGTTTCCACAGCTCATGGAATGTGGTATGAAAATGCCCTCACAATCACAGTTACTTGGTATTTGTCATCCATATTTTGTTTAAATAGCCTTAAATTTTCCTCTTGCTCTATTATCATTCAATTCAACAGAACTATATTTTTCCTCCAGTCCCACATCCATTATCTCCTAAGATAATCCAAGCCACAGCATCTAAGACGGTTATTCTTCAAGGAATGTGCTTTAGTGCTATCTAACACAGGGAGCGAGGAGCTTACAGCCAAGACTGTGACTGAAAGAGTGTCTCTTGAGCTTAGCTGATAGGGTTTAACAGATGAGATGTAGATGAAATTTGCCATGGTCACCAATTATTAATTTACATATAGGTTAAACTCATTGTGTGAACTTGTCTACATTCTTACAGAAGTTCTAAAATGACAATTCCCAGTGACTAAAGAGTCATTGGATTAATTTTGACAGTTACAGAATATTACCTTTTTTTTGTGCAGTATCCATTCATGATTCATAGGTTTGGAGATGAATATTGTCTTTGTTTAAGTTCTACTGAACTTGATGTGGGAAATGTTAATTCAGGAAAATTAAAATAGTGTCAGCATTTGACTTTCATCAGTTTGGAAGATCTATTTGGCATATAAGTTATTCTTGTCAACCATATAAAGTCTACACATCATTAATAGAAAATTTTAAATTTAAGTAAAAAGTGTTAATACAGTTATACATTATACATTGTGCATCCCCCATGTATCCACTTGTTCTCACTCCTCCCTTCTTCTCAGTCCCAACTTAATGCTTCTAAACTCTTCTACTTTCATTATACTTTTCTTTAAAATACAAATAAGTGACTGTATGTAACTACATAACGTCTAGGAACAAAAACAGTGAATATATACAGTATTTGCCATTCTGAAACTGACTTAATTCACTCAATGTGATTATGTCAATTTGGACCCATTTTCCTACAAATGATATGACTTCATCTTTGCTAAAAGTACAGTCTCACTGCATCAGCTTCCATCTTTATCTACTCTGTGCTAGACTCCACAACTTAGCTGTGTTGACTGGTGCTCCATGAACAGATGTGCAAGTATGTCTGACGTTTAACATGAAGTCTTTAAGGTAAATACTCCGGGGCAGGATAGGCATTCAGAGAGCATATCTATTTGTAGTTTTTGGAGAAACCTCCATACATTTCTACAGACTCTGGACTATTTTACCTTCCTGCCAATAGGAGAAAGTAACATGTTTGTTTCCCATCATTGCCTGGTTTTTGTGCATCTTTATGATAGTGGGAAGGTAAAATGTTCAAACCCTTGCTGATTTTGTTGTTTAAATTTTAGTTGTTTGTATATTGTGGCTATTAATCAGTTCAGACACATATTTAATGAAGACATGTCCCCAGTCTACAGGCTACTGACAATTGCCATTTCTGTTCTCCTGACTGTATGGAAGATTTTTAATTCATACAATCCCCTTAGTTGACTTTTGGCCTTATTTCCTGAATTATTAAAATCTATTTCAGTCCATTTTTTGCATATTCTTGTATCTTCAAGTGCTTGACTCATGTGATCTTTGAGCACTTCCAGAGATTGGGCAACACATTAAGGTATTTTTTTAAATAAGAAAATCTTATAATATATGAATTACTATGCAACTTTATAGTGCTATCTACCTTTAATTCACATTTTTGTAAGTTATTTTAAAATTTACTGCATATTGCCTGGAAGTTTTTAATAAAGCCTGCATCTGGAGTTGATTTTTGTTCTGGGTAAGAAATGTAGACCAAGTAGGCATAGAAAAGGAGGGAGAGTAAGAGTGTAGTAGAGGAAGGAGGCAGGAAAGGGAAGACAAAGTAATCCAATCTCCATTAGTCCAGCCAATTACCTTATATGCCCCCCAAACAAAACATAACAAAAACAAGCAAAACACCACCACCACCAGCACTAACAACAAAAAACCCTAAGTACTTCCTTCCTATTTTTATACTCAAACCTCTTTTAGATTGAAGGAAAAAAATCCATTCAAAACTGAGATGCAATATTAACTTTTGTTGGTCAGCTATAGGGGGTTGGAGGAAAACAAAGAGGGTGCTCTGCATGAATGCTGCAGGAGGCCAGCAGGACCTGCAACCTGTCCAAACATTATGAGAACAGAAGATAAAGACAGCACTTTCCATATTCTGTGACACAACACTTCAACATGCAAATTGGTGTATCTTTCCTGGTAATAACTTCACTTCAGCATGCAGATTAGTATCATGATATCAAGAACATGGACTACTCTTTTACTACAATTGCTCATAAATCTTGTAAAAATCAGGGGTTATCTTAATGCAGAGATGAATTAAACTAGGTCTACAATTCTTGACAGATTAGCCATGGGATATCCTAAATGTCTTGTAAAGGAATCGTAATAGTATTTGATGATGTCAAAAGGCACACAGATCTTTAAAAATACCCGCCGCAAAACTTTGAATCTATTAACTCATACTATATTCATCCAGTCTATACTTCACATCCACTAATATTATATTAATGGCAGGCAAATAATTCATGAGCATTCGCAGAGTAATAGAACTGTTACTGAATTGTCATTCTATACCATTTGAGAGTTCCATGACACTTTACAAAATGACAAAATGAATTAATAGACTGTCTAGAATTTCAAGTTTTCCTGCATTTAAAACATGATTTGTCAGAAAAAGATCTGATTTGGAGAGACATTTAGGCCATGTGGACATATCTGAGACCCAGTAAAATCTAACATCCAAAGGAGAGTGTCTGTTCTGCTAGAATTGTAACCGTGATTGTTTCTATTATGCCATTCAGCTATTTGTTATTGATTTAATGAGAACTTAAAATGTGCAGAATTTCATACAAGCATTCAGCTTTTCCGTCACATATGTTGCTTGCAAAGATAAAGAGAGCTGGGCTTCGGAGATAAGCTTAACAGCCTCAAAGTAGGATTTAAAAGGTTTTCATTTTAAAGTCACTACATATATTTTTAGAAGGTGTTTTTGATAACTCTTGTCAAAATTATCCATATATCATATAAAATTTATATTTTAATAAAATCTTATACCTTATAAAATTTATTCCCAAAACCAAAACAAAATTAAGACATGCCTGATTTATAATATATGGCATAAGTTTAGCATTTGGCCAATCAAACATGCCCTGGCAGTCATGCCCTAACATTTATCATTGTATATTAGAGCTTTAAGCTGGAAACTTTAGAACTTATCTACAATTCCTGATGGTTTGCTTTGAAATTGGGAGCTTGGTCTTCTCTCTACTTGTTTTTCAAAATACATGATTTCTCCTCTACCCTTTTCTACTTCCAACCCTCACCTCATACATCTATCACAAATTTATTGACACATACATACATATTTCTAAATACATAAATAGAACATTCTCAGGCCATGTCGACTTACTTGTATGAATATGATCTCAAGATTGGCCACTTTTTATTAGATAAGCAATTGGAGAGTCCTTCTCTGGAGAAGACTATTTCTCATGTCCTTATGATTCTGCAATTGGCTGTATTTTACTGTGTGAATACTCTGAGAAATTTCACCTTTCCATGTTAGCATGTCAAATGTTTTCCTCTTTGTTCAGTAGCCTCCCTCTTGTTTATGTAGCCCTGATAATGAGACTTGATGAATTTAGCATCTCTGACACTTCTAAACAACACAACCTCACAGCAAATTTCCGGTTCCTCAGGCTCTCACAATCTTGCACCCCCTCTTCTGCAATTGCCAATGAGCTTTAGGTGCAGCGATTGCACTGTAAATAGATTAGTTGGGACTAAACACAGCACAACACCTTATTCTCTACATGTTTATCAATTTTGGTTTCCTGTAATGGTCTTCGTTTGCAAAGAGAAACTTCTTTGATGAGGGATAAGGGCTACATTTCTCTGCAGCTATAAAGATAAAGATTTAGTAAATAGCTCGATAGTTTGTTGGTCTAGTAGGTGACAGTTATAGGTTATATATAGCTTATATAGGTCATTTATTTGTTATATTGGTTATATATGCTTTAATACCTCCTCCTGCTCCCCGCATTTGGCTAGTTTACCACTAATAGGCAACATTTCACTTCTGTTGATCAGGCCTTAAATCCAATTTTAGAGCTATTGGTTACCACCAAGTGTGCGTGCCACTACTGTATCCTTAGCGTTATTGTGCCATGCTGGTTAGTGTTGTGGTTCATGGGTAATAAAATTGGGTAGGACTATTACCCAATAGTTTGTTTCTGTCTCATGGTATCATGAAAGCTATTGCTTAGAAAGGATGTTTTCAGGTCAATTCCTGCTCATATTCTCTGGGCCCTGTGTCTAATGTGCATTGCAGATACATTCTACAACTGAGAAGTCACAAGAAAGTGAGGGTTCCTTAAAGAATGTTGATCAACAACTCAAAGGGGACTTGTCATCCCTGGTGTTGGCGTTTAGATTGTTTATATCTCTTAGAGGGAGCATTATTTGCTCATAAAATTTTTTTCTTAAACTATATATGTATATGCATATACCTATACAGACTTTATGTATTATATGTAATTTTAGGTAACTATATAGTAATATGATCTCTTTTGTTTTTTTAGACTTCTTTACTGTCAATTTATCCTCTTCCTTCTTTCTTCTTTATTTATCTCCTTCCCTTTAACTAATTAAAACTGCCTCACTACTTTTTTTTATTTAACCCCTTCAAATCACCTGTACCCTTTTATTCTCCTATCTATTACTTCTTCTCTCTGATACTCTTTTACTTTCCTGGACACTACAGTCATATCAGCTTATAATAAACACATTTAAGCATTAGTAAATACAGATGAGGGAGAACATGGTATATTTCTCTTTTTGGGCCTGGATTGTCCCACGCAATATCTTTTCTACTTCTATCAATTTCCCTGAAAATTTTGTGATTTCATTCTTATAGTTGGATAGCATTGTATAGTTTGTATTTTTTTGAAGTTATAACTTTAAGTTCTTTTAAACAGATTAAAATGGAACTCTCTATTATTGCACTTTTCTTTATCAAAAGAATCAAGAGACGGAGAGATGATTTAAGAGTTAAGAACATGTTCTGCTCTCCAGAAGACAACAGTTTAGATCTTAGTATTCATGTTAGGTGTCCACAGCTTTCTGTAACTACAGCTGCAGGGAATCTGATATCTGATTCTGACACACACAGGTACCCACGTTCATGTCACACACACATTCACACACATACACACACACACACACACTCATACTCACACATACAGAGACAGACAGAGACAGAGAGAGATTTATGCTTATGATGCAAAAATAGCTAGCAAGATTGTGTGGAACTGAGGTGAGAAATGGAATATTTTACAAGGTTCTGGAGAAATGGCATGTGTTCTCTAACTGTCACTATCACAAAACTACTAACTAACATTCTGGGCTATATTTGTCTGAGCTATAACATTCTGAGGAATGCCAAAGTATTATTCTTTGACCTGATAAGTTTAAGGTATTAGATCGAGACAATCTACAGTAATATATTTTAAGTTGTCCATTGTTTATTTTAGCGTAGAATTTTGTGACATACTTGATATTCCAAATGTAACTAGCTGAAATAAGTTCACATCGTTAAAATGATAAGTTTGCATTGTTAAAATCTTATGAGAAATGAAATTTCCTGAAGTGTAGCAAGGGTAAAACTAACTCATTGCCAATGGCATTGACAGTTTAATAACTGGTCCTTCTACACGAAACATCTTCTAAACAGAGTTATTTATGCATGTCAGGTTAAATTGTCCTTTTCATGTTTAAATATGTCCCAATATTTCATATCTTTGCCTGAGTCTAACCCCACAAATCATTGAAAAAGATAAATTAAGTTTGGAGTGAGCCACACTTTTGCATTAGGCTTCATAAATGCTTGAAATTATCTCTTTGAATTTAACCTTGGAAGACAAATTATCAGATGCCTTCAATATTATTTCTGAATCCCTAAATGTAAATCTGAACAGTGATTTATAATGTACACGCCTGCTATATCTAATCAATATAGTAATATCAGTAATACAGATAAAAAAGGCCTTTGGATTTTTATTAGTGTCACAAACTCAAATACACATTCTTGGTGAATCTAGAGAACACAAATCCCGTGGGATTTTTATGTTGAAATTCAATTATTTAGTTAAAAGATTCTATTTAAAATTAAAAATATGCAATATAGTTTCTGATAAAGCAATCTAGCAAGTGATACTGCTAAAAAGGCATTAAAAGGGAATTGTTTTCTGTATTACACCAAATAGAAATGTTTGATATTAATTTTTAATAATATGATATGAATAACAATATTTTTTCCACGTGGAGACACTTAATGTGAGAAGACTAGAAGAGCAGAAAGGCAGACAGCTATGGGGATGTGGAGGGGGAGCATGGGGAAGGGGCCAAGAGCCCCAAAGAATAAAGTGCAAGAGGGGGTAAGAGGGGAGTTATGGGGAGTAAGAGAATAACAACATTTTTAATTTCCATATTCATTCAGCTCATTTTGGCAAAATAATATTTAGTTTTAGCCAAATGTTTATTTTAAAATCTCAACCTTTAATTGTGCTACCAAAATGTAACTTATTGCATCTGTTAATAAAAAGGAAGAGTAGTAAGAAAGACCACTAGGAGGTGACTTTTGGAAGTTAAGTGTCTTCTTAAAACCTAGTGTTAAGTCTTTCTAGGCTCTTGTGTGTGGTAGGATTTCCTGTAACAATAGGAAGTATATATGAACCATGCTTCTCTCATTCTTTTTCCTGCACTGACAGTACCAATAGGGTGACACTAGAAAGAATACTCTGGAGTATGTAAAAGGTTAATGTGCTTTGTGACTTGTAAGGGGAAACTATCAAAGCATTTATGGGACACTGATGAACAGACAGTATTAAATTAGCGATGGGAAGGCTAATATCAAATGCCAGAAACAGGAGTTTAGCACTATACATCAAGAATCAAATATTTTGGATACCTCAAATCTCTGCCACCAAATTGTCTGATGACCTCAGCTGAGATTTTGTGAGCATTCCTTATTCAAGACTTGAAAAACAACATTTCACCCTCAGAATAAGAAAGCAAGGCTGGCATCTGGAGAGGGGCTTTCATTGGAAAATTGCTTGCTATGCTAATAAGGACCTGAGTTTGATCCTCAGATCTCACATAAAAATGGTTGGTGTGCTGTCACACAACTGGAATTCCAGCACTGGGAAGTCAGAGACAAGTATATCCCAGGGGCATGATGCCACCTAACCAACTCCAAACAGTAAGTTCCAGGAGAAATAAGAACCTGATCTAAAATACAAACTGCCTCCAACAACAAAAATAGATGTTCTGGTAACTGAGAAACCCCAGGTTCATTTCTATTGGGGACTACACACACACACACACACACACACACAGAGAGAGAGAGAGAGAGAGAGATCAACAGAAGACATCAAATTTTGATGTGTTGCTTTTTATACACACGATACTGGTATTTAATTATATTTTACCGTCACTCTTTTAAGTAAAACATTAACATATGATGACCTGTGTTATGTATTCAATACTTGTTTGCCATATGCAATGTTTTCTTTAGAGACTTAAGGTTAAGCAAAGTAGTACATAAATACTTGTAGAAAATATAGTCTCCAAAAGAACATGAACATTAAGCAATCAACATGTCTGGGCTTCTTTTACTATATCTCTTTTTAACTTTTACTGTAGTCAGCTAGAGGCTATACAGAAGAACACCTGCTATACTACTTTCATTATGAATTTTTGAAGAGTTTTCAAATGCTGCTTATTTCTTCCTTGAGATGGGATTAATTTTTTACTTTTATTTTAAAAAGCATATATTTAGAAACAGCAAATTTTAGAGATCAATAATATTTTTGGTTAATAAACATTATGAAAATAATATAAAGCATTTGCAAAGGCGGTGTTATCTATCAAATAATGCCAGGAGTGATCATAGTCAAGTAGCTTAAAGGCAATAAAGTTAGCTATAAACGTAAGTTTTGATGACTTCTAAAAATATCTTCTACACTATGGAGTAGGGCACAGCCTTAAAATTATGATATGAAATGTTCATTGTCATATGGAATTCTGTATTCTCCAGCATTTATAAGAGAAAGTGTAGAATAGGATTATAGTATTATAATGACATTGATGGTGCACAATGCTCATTTTATATGGATGGCTATATAAATGTACATATTGGCATTGGTAAAGAATGAGTGGTGTTTACCCTGTAGAATTCTATCTGTAAAGTGTGTTACGTGTGCAGATGGATCCATCTCCCATAGATTCATGAGAAGAAAGGCTGCACAGCTTTCTGTCCCTCTGTAATCTGTGCCTTAAATGGACAAACTAAAAGGAATGAATGTTAAATATCCATAAAAATCATGTGAGTTGAGTGATGATATTTCTGACAAATAGTGTAGTGAAAACTGTTAAATTAAATGTATATTCATAAATCATATAATAAAGTTTCTAATTGGATCATAAATTTGCTATTTTTTTGAATTAAAATTAAATGTCAGTACTAACAGCATGATTTGTGTTGTGTTTCTCTAGGTCTCAGGGTGGAGAACTTTCTTTGAACGCCTAACCTGTGAGTCGATGGTAAGATTACAGTTAACACAAGCATGGCTTTAGAATGTGTTTTTTTTTAATCCTGTCTATTTTAATTCATTTACAAATAGTACACACAGAAGGCGGAATACAGAATTATGAATGGAGGAAGGTGGCAGAAAGAAATGGACCACAAAGAAAACAATGCAGGCAATTACTTGTCTGTTGTGGGTAAAGCAATAGGAATCATGGGATACAGGAAACCAGAAATAAATCCACTCACTGTTCCTTTGTTATTCAAACTTAAAATCTACCTTTTATGATAAAATGAGTAAGCACACACATGTTAGTTTCAAAAGTGGCATTGTTTGATTAAAGGTTCTGAAGTAAAAGCTCATTGACTTTTTTCTTAGTTTTGATTTGAGACATTTCATAAAGTCATTGTTGTTGAATTCCATACTAGGCTACATTTCAAAATTCTAGGCTGCTTAAGATGTAAGCTCATAATGTTAATGGTAGTTGGTGGCACTATATACATACAAGCTCAGATGCCTCTCAATAGTTCCTTTGTAAGCACAGGGTATTTGAATATTAAAGTAAATTTTAATATGAGAGATCCTCCTAAATTAAATACTTGATAAATTTTTTAATGTTAATAGACTTAAAACAACAACACAATTATGTTTTTGACAACTGACTTTTTCCTTATGAAGGTTTTTTAAATCTTGCCCCAGAATTAGTTGGGGCTTGGGGAGTAGAGTTTGAATGAGATTGATAGGGGAGAGAAACTGGCCACCTGAATGGAATTTGATAGGGTACTTTTTAGCCACAATCTTTTTCAATACTATAATTAATAATCAACATTTCAGTATTTAAATTTTCAAAGCATTTGTTTACTTATAATTCATTTCATGAACTTTATGAAAGTCTCACTTGGATCCTGAGGCTGATGATGTTGATTAAAATGACCATTGTAAATATTGATAAGCTTCCAAGGTAATTGAATATATCTCAATACTAGCATGATATAGAACGGTACCCTAGAGCTGAATGGAAAAGAATTCAAAAATACATTTTGTTCATATGTTAAAGTACTAATAGATTGGTACTGCCCTCCCACTTCATTCTTAGAAGATTAAATACCAAATATGTAAGTTTCCCTAACTAGGTATCTTAAACTTAAGTCAAAAATGTCTGCACCAAAAGTCTTTTTTCAAAGCAAAAACAAACAAACAAAAATGTTCTTTTTGCTTCCTTGTATGGTAGTGTGTATATTTTACAAAGACATTGGAATAAATTTCTAGATATTTTACCACAAACATTGAGGAACCTAAGCAGTATTTTCTACCCAATGTTAATGCTGGATGGAATATAGAAAGAGAGTCATTTAATTCCATTTTATATATGGCTCTCATTTAAATTTAAATGTATTAGAGAAAAAGTAAAGATTTAGATAACGAAGAAAGTTCTTTGGATGTGAGTGACAATTTTATATATTAGGAATTTTTTGTAGTGAAGTCTATTTGATACCGATGAATATGTTATTTAAAATAAAACTTATTTTATCACCTGTCAAGATTTATCAAACTGAGTTTTTCTGTGAAGGCTTAATGTTTCCGCTTCAGGGAGTTAAAAGAAAAATATGTGACCCTGCATGTAAAATATAAAAATAGATGCTTTCTAAGAAAATCATAAGATCTTAGTAGTTTATAAAGTTCATTGACTGATTATATTAAGTACTGCTTGGTAAATATAGATCTGACTTGTACTAATAACTGATTAGAGAATATGTGCAAGTTTAAGTTTGTGCTGTGAAAGTGAAGTTAATTTTTAGCAAGGCAACTTTCTGTTCATCTGTGTCATAAGGGCAAACCAGGGGGCAGGCAGCTTCTAATGAGCATGTAAAAAGCAGAGCAGCCGCATGCTAATAGTAGAGCATAAACTCTATTTGTAGGAAAGTATAGTCTCGGCAAACAGAAGCGATTTAATAAGACTGTATGTCTGGATATGTTTCATTATTAAAACATACCTGGAAAGTGTCTAAAATTATGTAGAGTCCCATTACTTTTAGGTCCCTAACTTTCAATTTTAGTTACATTTTTAAAGAAACACTAGACAGGATAATAAAAATGATTATTGTAGACACAGATAGACAGACTTAGCCCCAAAGGGACTTTGACAATAATGGGGAGAATTATGATTAATTATTTAGATATCCTTACAGATATTTATAAAATTTATTAAATATATCTTTGCTTATAACAATTTAGCTTTTATATTTTAATAATAATACCTAGTGGGATCTGGACTGACAATTTATACAAGCATATAATGTACTTTAATCAAACATACCCACTTTCTTAAAATTTCTACTTTATCCCTAGCTTTTCTCCCTCAACAGCATTTATTCTCTTTTTAATTAAATCCACAGAGCTCTCTTAGTCTTCCTGAATGCTGAAGGGTGTGGAATTATCTCCCCTAGCACAGGTAGATGATCTGTAGTCACAACGTGAAGAAATTTGACTCTTCCTTCCCAGTACCCATCAGGTTCTTAGTTAGGGGTAAGACTTCCCCTCATCTCTCCCTGTCAATCTTGGGACTTTGATTGGCTTGCTCCTGTGCATACAAACATAGCTGCTATGTGTTCATGCATGTAGCAACCCTATCCTTAACTGCAAATACAGTTTCTCTTCATGTATCCATTACTATCTTTTTCTGGTACTCATTTTGTGATGATCCCTAGGCTTTTGAGGAAATGGAATGATATACTTATGTCATTTAGAGATGAGTACACCACACCCACTAATTGTTTGCCTATTGACTAATGATTTGCTTCTATGATAATTATTATCTACAGCCAAAATGAACTTCATTGATGGATGAAAGGCATACTAATACGTGGTTATAAAAATAAGAACAATTTGAGGTATAAACTGTACATTATTAGTTTAGTAATAGATCAAATTATCAGCCTCTGGGAAATATGTAGTATTTCAGATGTAGTATTAGCCTCACCGCTAGGAGCTATGTGGTAGCTGTTCGTCATGAGTTTGGGTTGAGTGATCTGTTCTAGTTATAAGTTCTGTCTCATTCAGCAGGCTTTAAATCTACCCAAAAAGTAGCTGCTTACTCCCTTAACATTCATGTCACTATTCACTAGTGTACATATCATGGCAGAGAGTACCTACTGTTGATCAAAGAATTCAAAGCTTGATAAGACTCATGAATATTTTTTCCCTCAGTAGAATAGGTAGAAACTTCTGACACAATGAAAGCTAACCAGTAGGGATGAATCATTTTAGTCTCAAAAGTTTAGACTGGGCATTTCAGAACTATGTACATTAATTTATAGATTATTTCTAATCAATAATCTTCCTGGGTACAGTAATTAAATTTACATCTCTCATTATATATTTATTTTATACTGAAAGCATCAAAATTTAGGTATAAAGCAAGACATGGGGCACATATTTAATTAGAATATTTGGGAGGCCGAGGTGACCAGATATCCATGAGTATAAGACCAGCTTGGTCTGCATAGTGACTTTCATTCCACTCAGGGGTAAACCATGAAACCCTGTCTCAAAACAAATTTTACAGGAAGCATTACTTTATGCTCATTAGATGTGCATATTAAATAACATGCTAAACTTAATAGTTTAATACATACATTCTCTGTGACTTATATGAATTATCCTATCAAATTCTATTGCTTCATTATTAAAATGCTGAGTCAATTATGCAAATATTTGTCACAGATGAACTGCCCTATTATTGATGTCATTTGATTTCCATGTGATTTTCCTCTGATATAATAGTTTTGTTTAGGCATTCAAATAAAATATATATTATCTAAGATTGTGAGATATATAATAAAGCATAGCAGAATCACCTTATTATTTTCCAAGAAGTTGCATTAGTTTTATGATCATATATTTATGGTTAAACTTTCTTTTCCATGCCTGATTCCCCACGACAATCCATATCCTAATTTCAAAATAATTCAAAACTCAAAACAGTGAATATACAACATAAAACAAATAATATATTATTTTAATGTCAAGTATTTTCCAAATCTATATAACTAAAATATTTAATAAATATAATAAAATATTTAATTTTTTGTTTTGTAGGAATGCCCTGGGGACTAAAGAAAGATGTTGTCTTAAGTGTTGAGTATTTAGATATTGGAAGAGTGTCTCATTTGTATTAGAACTCTACTTTTATGAAATTCTTGACATTTTAAAGATTATGTTCGTATTCTGAGTTATAATTCTTATTTTGGATGAAAAGTAAATTAGGAACAGAGATCAGGCTTTGATGGTGGTCATTCACATGGTTCTTTAGACTAACTACAGATGACCTGGAAGAAACCTAGTGGTGGCTAATTGTCCTGCTATTGAGTCTATGCATAAGACGGAGATATAACTCAAAAAATACATGACAGTTACTGGATATTCAAAATACTATGGAAAATAACAGCAATAAATACATATTTTAACACCAAGAATATCCATAATACTTGAAATTCTCTTAACAAATCAGTAGTGAAACCAGGGCAGCTAATAGAGGACAGATGGCCAAGGCTAATCCCTGTCATATAAACAATCAAAAAAATTCTAGGAACACCAAATTAGCCTGTTTTTTAAAATTAACCTAAAAATTATGATCTTTGAAACTTTTTCCATGCAATTCAAGTCATCCTCTTCCTTAATAAAATATATTTATGTACCATACTACAGTAACGTGAATATTACCATTAAAAGAAGAGGCCACCTTTGGTGCACTCCTGTATAAGATCTGTGGCTGAGCTTACCACATGTGCCATTCAGTCGTGGGAAGTCTTTATCTCATCTTTTCTCTATTATAAAATTGAATATTTGATATGTGATTAAAATAAACTGAAGTATGCTGCTTGAAATCTATTGTTACCTTTTATGATCACATTCTCTATGAGTTCCTTTTGATATGTTATTAACAAATGCAAATATGTTGTTTTTAACTTAGGCAAATCCACGATATGAATTCATTTATACTCATGCCTACTATTCAAAACTAGTGGGTTAAAAGGAGGCCTAATACCTTAATAAACACACCATTATGTTATAATAAAGTCAAGAGCAAAAGTCACTTTAATTATTTTGATATTCATAGAGATAACATTTATGATTCAAGAAGGGTAAATACTTTGTTCAAAAAGATAAGTATATTTTAGAGTCAATTGAAAGAAATTGTCTACATTTTATATGGTAAAGTTTTGGTGTACTTCACTGACAGTTTTCAAAATTTACAGTATGTATACACTCACCAAAACACATAGCTGTTACAAATATATGTGTGGCATCATTTTGGATTGGCCATATTCGAAATGATATAGAAAGTTATTTTTGTTATTTTATTTTTATTTTTACTTTTTTTTCCATTTGTTTACTTCTCAAATGATATGTCACTTCCCAGTTACCCCCTCCACCAACCTCCAATCTAACATCCCCCCTCCTCCCTCCCCTTTGTCAATATAAGAGTGCTCCCCTACCCACCCACACTCTCCTGCCCCATTGCTCCAGCATAGCACTATGATGGGGCATCAAGCCTCCCTGGGACAAAGGGCTTCATCTCCCTTTGCTGGCAGGCAAAGCTATACTCTGCTACATATGTATCTGGAGCCATGGATCCCTCCAGGTACACTCCTTGGTTGGTTGTCTAGATTCTAGGAGAACTGGAATGTCAGGCCAGCCTGTATAGTATTTCCAATGGGGTTGCAATCCCCATTCGATCTTCCGGTCTTTCTGAAAGCTCCCCACCAGGTTCCTTGATCTCAGTCTGACAGTTGGCTCCAAGCACACACATCTGCATTGGTCAGTTGCTGACTGGACTTCTTTGGGAACTGTGACTCTAGGTTTCTGTTAGCAAGTACCTCTTGACCGTTGCAACAGTGATGGATTTGGTGTCTGTGGATAAGGTGGATCCCAGATGGAACAGTCCCTGGTTGGCACTTCCTTCAGTCTCTCTTGCATTTTTTGTCCCAGTTCTTCCTTTGGACAAGAATATTCTGGGTTAAAACCTTTGAGATAAATGTGTTTCCCATTGCTGAACCAGGGGCCATGTATATCTACTGGAGATGGTCTCAACAGGTTCTATCTTCCCATTCTCTGATCATTTGGTTAAGGTCATCCACTTTGGGACTTGGGAGCTAAAACCATACAGTAAAAAAAAAAAGACAGCATTTTCAACAAATGGTGCTGGTTCAACTAGAAGTCTGCATGTAGAATAATGCAAACTGATCCATTCTTATCTCCTTGTACAATGTTCAAGTCAAAGTAGATCAAGGATCTCTACATAAAACCATATACAAATGAATACTTGGGGAATACATGGGAAAACTTCCTGAACAGAATACCAATGGCTTATGCTTTAGCAGCAACAATTGACAAATGGAACCTAATATAATTGAAAAGCTTCTGTAAAACAAAAGGCATTGTCAATAGGAGAAAACAGCAACCCACAGTTTGGGAAAAGACATTTACCATCCCAACATCTGATAGAGGGCTAATATCTAAAATATACAAAGAACTCAAGAAAGTAGACTCCAGAGTTCCAAATGACTCCAGGGTTCCAAATAACCTTATTAAAAAGTGTGGTACAGAGCTAAACAAAGAATTCTCAACTGAGGAATATCAAATGACTGAGAAGTACCTAAAGAAATGTTCAACATCCCTAGTCATCAGGGAAATGCAAATCAAAACAACCCCGAGATTCCACTTCACACCAGTCAGAATGGCTAAGATCAAAAACTCCTATGATAGCAGGTTCTGGCGTTTGGAGACAGAGGAACATTCTTCCATTGCTGGTGGGACTGCAAGCTGGTAAAACCACTTTGGAAATCAGTCTGGTGCTTCCTGAAAAAAACTGAAAATTGTTCTACCTGAGGACTCAGCTATACCACTCCTTAGCATATACTCAAAAGATACTCTAACATATAAAAAAGACACATGCTCCACTATGTTCATAGCAGCCTTATTTATAATAGCCACAACTGGAAAGAACCCAGATGCCCTTCAACAGAGGAATGAATACAGAAAATGTGGTACATTTACACAATGTAGTACTACTTAGCTATCAAAAACAATGACCTCATGAAATTCATAGGCAAATGGATATAACTAAAAAATATCATCCTGAGGGAACCCAGACACAAAAGAACACACATGGTATGTAACCACTAATAAGTGGATTTTAGCCCAAAAGCTCACAATGCCCATAATGCAACTCTCAGACCATGTGGAGCGTAGACAGAAGGAAGATCACGGTGTAGGTGCTTCAGTCCTGCATTGAAGGGGAACAGGATGATTGTGGAAGGTGGCAGGAGAGGGGGAATGGGGAGAGAAAAAGTAGGGGGAGGAAGTAAGTGTGGCAGTATCAAGAACTGGAGATGTAAGGGAGGTACAGAGTGTTAGGAAATCAAACAAAAATATGTAGTAGGGAAATAAGAAAGCGGGGATAGACACAGGAGGGTCCCAGACACCAAGACAGTTATTTTTGTTATAAATATTTTCTTTAAATTTTAAATTTAATATTAAATTTTCAGATAATTATATGTACATTTTGATTACATGTTTATATATATATCTCTTAACCTAATGTTTGCAGCAGGACTTTTATTTTTAAATTGTTTATATTACTTTTTCCTTTTATTGGATATTTTCTTTATTTACATTTCAGATATTATCCCCTTTCAAGGTTTTCCCTTGGGAAAACCCCTATCCCATCCCCCAGACCCCCTGCCTCCATGTGGATGCTTCCCCACCCACCTACCCACTCCCTCCCTCTTCCAGCCCTGGCATTCCCTTCACTGGGGCATCTATCCTTCACAGGACCTCTCCTCCCATTGATGCCCAAGAAGGCCCATCCTCTGCTACATATGTGGCTGGAGCCATGGATTGCTTCTTTGTACTCTTTGATTGATGGTTTAATCCCTGGGAGATTTTGGTTGGGGGAGGGGGTCTGGTTGGTTGATATTGTTGATTTACCTATGGTGTTGCAAAGTCCCTCAGTTACCACTATCCGTCCTCTAACAGGGTCTCTATTGGGAACCCCGTTCTCAGTTCAATGGTTGGCTGAGAGCACCTGCCTCTGTATTTGTTAGACTATGGTAGAGCCTCTCAGGAGACAGCTACATCAGGCTCCTGTCAGCATGCACCTCTTGGCATCTGTTAGTGACTGTTTGGTGACTGTGAATGGAATGGAGCCCCATATTTTTGAACTTCCATAGTTCAAGGAAATATCATTAAGTTGCAGAGGCAGATTCTCTCCTAAAGTAGATCAAGCATGATTCACACAATGTAATGCAAAACTCACCATGCAAATGGTTTTAAAGGCTACAGTGAGGTAGAGATTATGACTAGGAAATCTTTAGATCCAATCACCAAGTCAGGAAAAGACTGAATTTGAATGCAGGAAAATATCTGATAGGGTGAGCAAGAATTTGTTTCTCCCCAAGAAAGGAATGTAGGACAGACTTCTTAAATTGTGTGTACAGTCTCTAATATAAAACTTAGACTTTGCAGTGGACATATATAACCAGATAACTGGCTTGTTCAGTGCCCCATTTTCCATTTGGAAATAATTTTGGCTGAGTGAGGGCATATTTGATGTTTTCAAGGGCTCATCAGGACTGAAGCAGCACTCATAGAGCCTTCATGTGTCTCTATTAGGTCTTGTTTACCTTGTGGTTTTGTGGAACTCCTGGTGGGAGTAGGGGTGTCCCTGACTCTTTTATCTACTCTCAGGGCACATTTCTGCACACTGGATTGCCTCATCCAGTCTTGATATGAGAGTTTGTCCCTAGTCTTAGCACATTTTTTAATGCCATGTACAGTTGATAGTCTTTGAAGTCCTGATCTTTTCAGATGGGAAAGGTAGGAGCAATGGATCTGGGGGAGAGAGGAAGTGGGGAGTACTGAGCAGAGTGGACAGAGTAGAGGCTAAAATAGGAATATAATGTATGAGAGGAGAATTTATAAAAGCAAATAAAATAAATGAGTTTATAATGAATTTGAAGGTTTTATACAAATTCACATGAAGGGACAATAATCCTAGAGACTAAGCCCATTCAGTCAGTCAACAGTGTCTTGAGGGAGGGAATGAGGATTAAAGAAAAAACAGACAATTAGATAACACTATAATATGGCTCCAGTGAATGCTAAAGCAAGTTTATATTTTTCCAGTTGCTTCTATATTATTCTAGGTACATAAAGAATAGTGCAAGTCTAAGTCAAGGAATGGCTTAAAAAAAGGTACCATGCTCACTGTATTAAGACTTATCAAGCTAACCAAGACACAAGGAACACATTCTTCAGCTGCATTTATCTGGAGCCTACATTCTTGTCCTAGCCCAATGTAAACATTCATGCCAATATCCTTGAAGTAACAAGAGCTCTCTACAAGTAGTTACTATTCCTGTGAGAAAATGCAGTTCTTTGGATTTTGATTTAACACAGACTGAATGCAGATATTAGACCCAGTTTATGTCCTGCACTGGCTCGCAGACTGAAACACTGAGCAGTAGATAGGAGGGCATATGAGTTCATGATGTCTAAATAAGCATAGGGATGTTTACAAGTATGTCAGGTGAGGGGGAGATTGTTGCTCCAAGGAGAACTATAGCTTGGAGGTGGTAAGAAATTTGCTCAAGGCCACATAACTAGGGAAATGTGTATCAGAAAGAACAACATCTTTGAGCAGATCCTGCAGGAATAGAAAGAAAAGAGGCTGACTTTTAAAATGCAATAGTGTCTGTGTAGACAAGGAGTGTGAAATTGTCCCACGACTTAAGAAATAGCAGTGGATTGGACTGGTAGTACAAATAAGAGAATAAGACTATTTCTGAGCAAAAGCCACTGGCCCCAGCTGTATGTGTAAGCACATTTATAAGTACTGATGCTTCACCCACCTACCAGTGACTACAGATGCACATTGAGAAGAATGCAAACCCTAAGCCTTCTGAGTAGATATTGTTAGTACCAAAGATAACACACTAGCTATGAGACTTGTACAGAGATACAACACATTTTCTTCAGAGAGAGCTATCAGTGCCCCCAAGTCATTCTCCTTTAAAAGACAGTGTGAGAAAACTTTGATGGTAATATGTAGAGGTAGAGGGTTTCTTTTGAAAAGTTAAAGGAAGAAATTGACAGAAAGTATGTGTTTGATAAAGTAGGGCAGCCTTGTTTAGTAAGAATTTTACAGCTGTGAACAGACACCACGACCAAGGCAACTCTCATAAGGACATTTAATTGGTGCTAGCTTACAGGTTCCGAGGTTCAGTCCAATATGATCAAGGTAGAGAGCCTTGCTGATCTATAATGCAGAATATATCCACACACCCAATTGCCTGTTAAGTCTTATGCTCATTCCTTGCTTCTTCTCTAAACATTTTCTAGTCACTTGAAAAAAATCATATTGTTGCTATAGGTATTTCCATAGTTAAGAGAAGCTAGGATATTTTAGTCCTGAAAGGTGGTTTGCAGTACTTTAAGATAACTCTGGGAGCTTTCAGGAAAGTTCATGGGTTGAAGAAGACACGAAGGGGACAGAGTGCACCGTGAACATTCCCTTGAGCTTTGCATAACAGGGCACAGTGGGAGCAGAATTAGCATTGTTAATCATGAAAGTCTCACAAAGTTTACATAATATCATCTGTGGTTATAAGACATAAGCAACTCTTATCAGCCAGTGGATTTTATAACTGTAATTCACTTTTTTACTTTGAATTTAAAAGACTGAAAGGTAGAAGTTAGGGTGAATAAGAGCTCCCAGGGCCCCGGTAACTACAGAATAATTCACATAGAATAGCACAATGTATGTAAATAAATATGTATTTATTTAAAGTCTCAAAATAATTAGAATCACACATGTAGAGTTAGAATATTACAGATGTGAATAGACACCATGACCAAGGCAACTCTCATAAGGACATTTAATTGGTGCTAGCTTACAGGTTCCGAGGTTCAGTCCAATATGATCAAGGTAGAAAGCATGGCTGCATTCAAGCAGGCATGGCACTGGAGGTGCTGGGATTCCATATCTTGTTTTGAAGGCAAAATAGAGGAGACTGGCTCCCACATTGTTAGGAAGAGGTTCTCATTGCCTACCTCCACAGTGACACATTTCCTCTAACAAGGCCACACCTACTCCAACAAAGCCATATCTCCTAATAGTGTCACTCCATGGGTTGAGTATATTCAAGCAACTCTACCACATATTAGGGCAATTAATCATATAATTGAGTGACAATGTTCTGTATTGAGAGAGACTTCAAATATCAAGGGACAATGCTACTCATGAGAAAGGAACACCTTTGATCACAGATCTAATGCTAGATGACATTGAATGGGAAAATTGAATTGCTGCTTATCAACAATTACCATGAAAGGGAGGAATCAAAACTGAAAGAAAGATTTGTGCAATGCCTGGGAAATAAAGTAGAAGTAAATGATTAGTCTCTGGAGGTACATACCTGTGATCTCAACCTATTGGAACTCAAGGCTAGAAGACAAAGACATTATCAATGCTAAGTAATGAGTTCAAAGCCAGCTTTGGTTGCATGAAATTTTGCTTCTAAAGGAAAAGGGGGAAGAGAAAAGAAGAAAGAAAGTATGAAAAAATAGAGAAAGAAAAAAGAAAAAGAAAGAAATATTATCCCAGCCAGAGCACTTCTGTTAAATTACAACATGTCTATTTCCTCCTTAGTAAAGCATTTTCTCTACTTTTAGCTTGGTTTGCTTAGTCATATTGAGTTTTTATTCCTTAGTGAATATTTTGACACATTTATAGAGACCTCTTGAATATATGTGAATGCATGATTGAAAATGTGATATAATGGCTATTTACAAAGCATTCTACCACTTTGATGATGATATATGAGTAATTATTAAAATCCTGTTTACACATATTTGTGAAAACCAGATAGTTATACACAGGTTTTTGTATCAGAGAGAGGAAATAATGGAAATGAACTGAAAAACATGAGTCATTTCAAGACTGATGGATCTTTTTAATTTTTACATTTCATAAAACATATAATAGTTAACATAGTCCTTTAATTCGGATTAGAAAAACTACATGTATACCATAATATAAATGTGAAACTGTATTCTGTGATATATACATATTTTTTAATGAAGGGACTAAATATAAACTGAATCTCCAGAGCAATTACAGATAAAACAAAAATCATCTAAGAATAAAAAGGAAATATCATGCAGAGAAGGTCTGTGATCACCTGTCCATTTTACAGTGCTATAGGATTAGTCATTCCAGGCTGACAATCTTTGTAACACAAAGCACATCTTTAGTAGTGGCCAGTACATTTGCTTGATGCAACAATAGAATAGTAATGAGGATACAGGGGCTCATTTGATGGTCCCTCCTGACCTTCCTCTTTAATTCAAGAATGAGCTACTTAACATAATAACTGCTTCTTGGTAAAACTATCTTGGAATGAAATAATTACCTTTTTTCCTTTAGTGTCGCATTGCAATCTGCTGATCAAAATAAAAATTGAAAGTAACCTGTTTTCTAACAATGGAGAGGTGGATAAATAAAGATAATAAAATGTCTTTGATTAAGCCTTAGTGAATTTAACAGTGGTGAAACAAAAAGTAGTGCTAAATTCTGCTTTACAAAGAGTCTTTTACTCATTCATTCAAAACTTGGTACATTTCCTAGAAAAATTAATCATGTACTAAAGATCCAGCTGAGGTCCTAAGAACACTCTTAAAAACACATCCCTTGGAACTAGATAAAGTTGTTTGTGCGTGTGTGTGTGTGTGTGTGTGTGTGTGTGTGTGAGAGAGAGAGAGAGAGAGAGAGAGAGAGATCCTGTGTGCAAGCACACACTTGTGTGTGTGTGTGTGTGTGTGCATGTGCAAGTGTGTTTAACATGCTAATTGAATGGGAAGTTTGAAATAAATTCTATATTATTTGTGCTCGATGCAGGAATTTTAGGTCTATTGACAACAGGTGATAAGAGATATTTTGATATAATCTTTATAAATTCAAGCAAATATGAAAAGCATTTTACATTGTTGCTTGTCATTATAAATGACCACACTTTCAGAAAACTCTAATCATCTTCCTCTCATCTGGATTCTATTATAAATATTTTCCTTAAAAACTTCTTTTTCTTTTAAATTAGTATTTAATATTTTAAAACCCATTTGGAAAATTAGGATATTTCTTTAACATGGAATACAAATTCCTTTAACATGGATTCTTTACAAAGAATCAAGCATGTATTCAAATGTCAGTACCATTTGCTCCCATTATAATTTTGTGGATATAATCCCTATATTTCTTTCTGCAGGTTGAGTTTCTAAGATAATTTAAATCATGTTGAAACTTCCATTCTATAATTTGGAAGACAATAGCCCAGTTATGAATAAGATTTTCTTGATGAAAAATTTATGTAACACAATTACACAAGACTTTTAAAAGTACCCTGTGCATACTGACCTGAGAGTAGTAGTTTATATATGCTTGACACACTAAATCTCTCAAAACAAAGTGCATTAAACACAGATTCTCAACTGCTTCTGATAACCACAGCATCTCATTCAGAAAGGTGAGTGTGAACGTTTGACCAGTATTCTAATATGAGTCATGTCATCTGACAGTCTTCAAGGAAACTACTTAGAGTGAAGAACCAGGAATGTTTTTCTTAACATAAAAGGAAGACCTCTGCTGTACATGTGTTGGGAGCCTCATCTCAGCTGGTACATGCTGTCTGGCTGGGGGTTCAGTGTCAGAGATCTTGGGGTCCAGGTGAGTTGAGATGCTGGTCTTCCTATGTCGCCCTCCTCCTCAGCTCCCTCCAGCTTTTCTCTAATTCAGCCACAGGGGTCAGCAGCTTCTTTCATGGTTGAGTGTAAATATCTGCATCTGACTCTTTCAGCTGCTTGTTGGGTGTTTCGTGATAGGCCCCTTTTTGTGAGCATACCATAGCCTCAGTAATAGTGTTGGGCTTTGGGTCCCTCCCCTGCTGAGATGGATCTCCATTTGGGCAGTCACTGGACCTCCTTTCCTTCAATCTTTGCTCCATTTTTGTCCCTACAGTCCTTTTAGACAGGAGCAATTCTGGCTCAGGATTTTTGACTGTGGGATGGCAACCCCATGCCTCCACTTGATTCCTTGTCTTTCTACTGGAGGTGGGCTCTACAAGTTCCCTCTCTCCATGGTTGGGCATTTTATCTAAGGTCTCTCCCTTTGAGTCCTGACAGTTTCTCACCTCCCAGGTCTCTGGTATGTTCTAGAGGGTCCCTGTATCTTCTACATCCTGAGGTTGCCTGTTTCCATTCCTTCTACCAGCCCTCAGGGCTTCAGTCCTGTTCCCTGATCATATTCCCCTCTTCCCCTCCATGTCCCCTTTCCCACCCAAGTCCCTCCCCTCCCTCCTGCGATTGCTTTATTATCCCTTCCAAGTGGGATTGAGAAATAAATCCAACTAAAATCAGGGACAAGACAAGGATGCCCACTCTCCCAATATCTATTCAATATAGTACTCTAAGTTCTAGCTAGAGCAATAAGAACAGAAAAGAGTTCAAGGAGATACCAATTGGCAAAAGCGAAGTAAAGGTATCACTATTTGCAGACGATATGATAATGTGTGTGTGTGTGTGTGTGTGTGTGTGTGTGTGCGCGCGTGCGCGCGCGCGCGTGTCTGTGTGTCTCCAAAAATTCCACCAGAGAGCTCCTACAGCAGATAATAAACTTCAGCAAAGCAGCTGGATATAAAATCAACTCAAATAAAACAGTAGCCTCCCTCTACTCAATGGATTAATAAGACTGAGAAATAAATTAGGGAAACAACCCTCTTCACAATAGCCACAACTAATATAAAATATCTTGGGGTAACTCTAACCAAACACATGATAGATCAGTATGTATGACAATAACTTCAAGTCTCTCAAGAAAGAAATCTAAAAATTATCTCAGAGAATGGTGAGATCTCCCATGCTCCTGCACTGGCAGAATTAACATAGTAAAAATGGTCATCCTACCAAAATCAATCTACAGATTCAAAATCCCCCTACAAAAATCCCAACACAATCTTCAAAGACATGGAAAAAGAATGTCTTTCTTTTAAAGTTACAAACTTTCTTCTTAGAAATATTTTTACCTTTTGAAATTTTAAACCTAATATAGCTACTATAAGGAGTGAATAAAAAATATAAACTCACTCATACACATACACATACCTGCATGTGCACACACTCTCACACATACACACTCACATACAGAAAAACAGAGACAGTGACAGAGTCAGTGACAGAGAGACAGAGACAGAGAGATCTAGTTTCCACAATAATTCTTTCCCTTGTATATGTTTATTTACTGTTTACCATTGCTTAACAATTTTTATGCTTTATTAGCTGCCATGGGTTACTGAAATTTCATCACATAATACCTAAGGTTTTACAAGAAAAGAATAATTTAAAATAAAAATTAGGTGTAGAATTTTTATGAGCATTTAAATGTTTATTTCAATTTTTAGTTTTGAGAATTTCCTGTATGAAGACTACACTATATTTACTTCTTCCCCCTCCTCCATAACTGCCTATGTCCTCCCCAATCCCTTCGGAATACATACCATCTTTCTTAATTGTCTTTTTTACCTACAGATGTATAGACTAGCAACACTAGAAGAAGCTGACATAGTGTGTGTATATACATGTGAGTAGAAATATTTCCACTTGGATAGCATATGATGGAGATCATCCATAGAGAAAACCAAACACCCTCTCTTAGCAGCTGTTGATTGGCTGTACCTCTTTATGTATAAGTAGGGACTTTTGAGATTTTTCCTGTCCTGTGTTGGAATGTTGCCACTGTCCTGTTCTTGTTTAGATAACCATAGTCTTGAGATTTCATGGCCAGGCATCCCTGTCATATTTATAAGACACTTTCTCATAGCTAGTTTCTTCATTATCTCTGCTTTTTCATCTTTCTGCTAACGTTTTTATGGTATGCCTTAACTGGAGGTTTCTGGAATAATCTCCATTTTCTGAAAAAACAAACAAAACAACAACAACAAATCATCTGTGATGGGTGTGAAAAATCTGTTGATATAAGGATAAGTATTTAGAATAGAGTTAGAAACTATAGATTTAAATGAATGACAATTATATGCTCTCTTCTAGGGACCACAACATCTTCTTCCATGTGTACTTAACTAGATACACACTACAAGGTGTAAACTCCCTTTAATTGAACAGGTCTAATCAGTGTAATCAGTTGGTGACAGCTAATACAGTTGTAATCAGCTATTACTTATCTCTAAGATTTAAGGGTCACTATTGCACACATATGGACATCTTGCCATACTGTGCATTCTTGTGGTTTGCAGGCTTTATAGATAGGTAGGAATATTGATTGTGTATCTCTCTAGGCAACTTGTCTAGAACATTCCAATAGAAAGAAGGAAAAAGGTAAAGCGAGAGAGAAATACAGTAGAGAGGGAGAGGGGCAATAAAGAGGAAAAGAGGAAAGAGAGACAAATAATGGTAAGGGTGTTTAAAAAAGCCAAAGGGAACATTATTATATAGGCCCAACTAAAAATACATAAGTATGGTGTGGTGTGTGATGTGGTGTGTGTGTGTGTGTGTGTGTGTGTGTGTGTGTGTGTGTGTGTGTAGCAGTACCTCAGAAGGTAACAATGGTTACCTAAGAGCCATAGACCACACAATATCTAAAAATGACCATAATATAATGCCAGGTAAGGGAAAGGATACTTTTGAGTTAGTGAGGGGTCTGAAAGACTCCCGAAACAATAAAACCTATTGCCATTGCTATAAGTTACTAACTACAGTCTTCAGACATTGGATCGGCAGGATATGAGCTAGGTATGACCTGGAAACCTTCATAGTATTGAAGAGGGCATATACAATTTGATTATAAGGTGAAAAACTATTGTTGACTGTCATTTGAATACTTTAATCATAGAATACGAAAAGAAGTAAATTTAAAAGTATGGGTCTGAGTTTAGGTAATATGTATGTATGTTTTCCTGTCTGATGTAAGGAAAATAGTGCTCTGCTCATATTCATAGAATAATGTATTATATGTTTTACTAATTGCTGTATGAAACCTAAGTCAGATTCTGTGAATTCTTTTCATTAGAATAATCAGTGCTTTCAATTTTCCTCATACTATTGCATATACCATTTTCCTTATTGCACCTAAAGTTTCATACAACTAATCATATGCTTTAGAAAGCCTGCAGTCAACAAAAGGTCATACAATATATTTTAAGTGATTGATGACAGTGTAAGATTTGATATGTAGAGAGAACCATCTGATTTCTGATCAGAACATTTAACTGGTATTCATAAAAAGTTGTTTCAATGATGTTTCCTTGCAGTAGTGTCTGTAATATTAACCATTCAGTGTGGACACATATGGGTTATCTGTTCTTCTCACCTTTGGGCAGATCATTCCTCTCTGACTAGCTTAAATGTAGTTCTGATTAAGTAAATTATCCACCTGTGAATCCCCATGGCTTAACTTTAATACTGACCCGATATGGTTTCCATACTCTATCTAGCTTTTCCTCTATGCTTAATTTAGTTGGTAAGGCTTTTCCATCAGTCTGCAAGCAAACTTATCAACTTCTACAAAAATATGTGTGTTATCTCACTTCTGTTTGGCATTGCATGGGTATCTTAGAAAATCAAGATTAGACATTTGTTGATTTGACTTGTTGATAATGAGGTATTAGGAAAGGAGGTAAATGTGCTGACAAAAAGGAAGGTTTAAAGCATATTAAAGCTTACTAAAGCCTTTCCACAGAATTATTTAATTCTGGTAGCAATAAAGGGAAGAAATTTCATTGTAAAGCTGAGCAGAATTCAGCTCCTGATGTGTCAGTTTCTCATGACAGATTATTAATAAACTGCCACCAGGATTGCCTGATACCAATCTTTGGCAGCGATTTAAAAAAAATAAACCTTGAAACCCAAATTCATTCTTTAAAGAAATCTCAACTTTGTGAGCCACTTCATTCCTTTCAATACTTTGTGTTCTCTGACACAATTTTGCTTTTAATTATTGATTCCTTATAATGTTGATATTCAAAAATCGCTATATCATGGAAAGAGTTCAGATATAATGTTAGATATTGGTGGCTGATTAATATTCTTCTTTTATTAAGATGAAGATAGGCAGGATAAGAATTAAAAATGAAAAAAATGATTTACTTTAAATATGTTTGTGCCCTGATTGAATAAGACTGGCAAATCCATTTTCTCCATTAACTTTCCCCAGTGTCCTGGCCTTTTTCTCTCTTTTGTTCACACTTTCTGTTATGGATACTCATTATTGACTAACCATGCATTCTTCTTGTTAAAGGGGCACACTAAGAAATTCTTCATTCTTGGCAATGTTCTTGGTCGAGAAACAGTCCTGTGTGGAACTTTACAAGTTTGGACTGCTGACCAAGTCTAATATCTCCCAGCTACTGAGTGCTTAGTATCTATGAATCCCCTGCATATCTTTGTGTCTGTCCCTGTCACCCGTAAAAACTTCAACTACCCGCAAGAGAAAAGTTAAGTAGTACTTTACATTAAGTTGCAGTTAATATGATAAGACATGATACCTGATTATGAAAAGGAATGTTTGCACAATATCACAAAAGCAGCAGGTTAAAAACTAAGTCCATGGAAGTGTGCCTTACAAGTTTGGTAAGAGTAACATGAGTTCCCCACTGGCATAGTTGAACAGATGACAAAACTACTTAGAGTTGGAAAAGTTAGAAGTATGTTTCTGATGTACAACCTTGTTGACTTATCACTGATTTATTACATGTGATCTACTACGCAGAGATCAAACAGCACAAAATACTCTTGGTGGTTGGATGGGACAACCCTCAAAGAAGAAGGGATAGGGAGGATGGGATAGGTGGTTTATGGATGGGAAACCAGGAAAGGAGATATCATTTGAAATGTCAATAAAAAATATCCAATAAAAAAAGAAAAATATGAAGCACAAAATTTTTATCTCTCCATGTATTCCCTTAAAATGAAAAGTGTTCATTTTTCCTTACAGTTCAATGACCTCCTAACATATACATGCATTTGTGCATGCATGTGTTTTTGTCTGTGTGTGTGTATGAAATTATTTTTTAATACCTTCAGCGGTGGTTTATAAGCTTTGCTCTTTCTCCAGATTCTTACCTTCATTAATGGTTGACTCTTTTCTTGTTCATATAAATTCTGCTTTGGGTAAAACTGGATCTCCATGTTGTTTTACTTTGCATTTTTTGCTGAAGTTTAACATGTGAAAAGGCATTGCTCATCCATTACTCATGTGTATGTTTTACACTGGCTACTGTATAATGAATTATTTGTGTCGGCCAATCATAAACATAATCAGTGCATTAAAGAGTTCCATGGAAGCACTGAAAGGGAAAACACTCATCAATATGTAGGAACCAGGTCATAGAACCTCAAAAGAAGCAAATCAAACTGCGAATACAGAGAATACAGCATTTGAGCTGTCATAAATCAGGGAGAGTTTAGATGCTTCCTTCTACGTTCATCAGAGTATATTTATAAATCCATCTGACATTTCTGGCCTATCAGGGAGAAAAAAATGAAATTATAGATTTTTTACCATCAATGACACCATCAACTGAGGGCTTAGAGAGGGTTATTTGACCACGTTCATTTATCTAATTTTTTTTCATTCCATCGTGTCAGCTTAACATATAAGGTCTTTGGAATCTCAGGGAGCAGGGTTAAAGCTTAATGTTGTGTTTCCTTTTCATCAAGGGCATATGATTGTTTTTACAATTGCATAAAAATGAAGAGAAGAGTGTGCTTTCTGCAAATATGTTGCTGAAATATGAAAAGGATTTTTTATAAATAGACTTGCAGCTTATTTTTGACATTTATACCAGAAGCATTTTCATTATTTTAAAATATCTTTCATATACTACCAATAAGCTTGACAGTATTAAGAATGAAACTAAACAGATAATTGTCAAATGAATGGCAAATTTCTCCATGGTACATACATGGCTGTCCTTGTGTGTATATGTTGGAGCATGTGGATGTAGTCAGCTGGTAAAGTTTTTTTTTTTTTTGCAATCATAAATGTTCATGACAAGCAAACCTTTTCACATTTTAAAGTAAACAAATTTATTTTATTAATAATAACAGTATGCATTTTGTGCATAACCTTCATAATTTAAAACTTTAAGAAAAGCAGATTTTTTTTTCAATTTGAAGAGACCTGTATCTGAGAAAGACAAATATTTAGTGAGATTAAAAACTAAGATAAAAAGGTCAGGTTCAGTGGCTTTTTCCTTCCAGTCCTGATGACTGAGCATAGGACCTTATGTATTCTAAGCATGCGTTCTACCGCTGAGCTGTATCTGTATACTAAATGTTCATTATGAGTTCTAAAATAAGATTAATTACCTTTTAAAATTACCAATAGATTATACTTTCTATTTTAGAGACTTTTATTAATATGAATAAATTTACTAAAATATTATCATTGCCTTTCTCTTTAAACATACAAAATTGTATATTATTAAAACCACTAATAGGACAGAAGAGGACCTGAAATATATGTGATTGAAATGGTATTTCAATCACTTTATTGTTAAGCAATACAACTGTCTCCATAGCCAACTTGCATTAGATCCATGTTAAAGAACTAGGAGATACCGCTCCATTTTCTTACTCTGGATTTCTGGAAGAAGAAAAATATATCTTGATAATTAAAATATACATTTTTTAACTGCAAATCTTTATTTTTAAGTGCTAATAAATCCAAAGAGAAGTACTGCTCTGTAGATTATGGAGAAAGTTATGATGAAAAGAAGCAGAGACACTGAATTGTGCATTAATAAAAGACTCCTAATTATAATAAATTCTAAAAATCTAGTAAGGAATATTTTAGGAATTACGAACCCCAGTTTCCACTCCAGAGATTTTTAGTACGATGAGTTTAAAAGTTATTAAAAGCAAGATTAAGTTGGAAGCATACATGCTCAAATTTTGTTGTTCAAGAGGACCATTGGTCAAATATGATGGAAAATATGGATGTGCGGCCTTCAGTCCATTTATCCGGTTGCTCCAAGCTGGAGTCATGAATTCTGAATGCTAAAGGAGAGCCCCTGTCAGCCTTGCCCACCTTCTCATGCATCTGTTGAAAGTACAAAAGACGAAATAACCTCCCGGGCTGATTAGACTTAGGGGAGTCCTCCGGAGATCCCGAGATCGTAAATACTTAATTAGGAGTGTGGATCCATTTAATAAATGATAATCTTAAAAGGTAGGGTCTAATTAAAGTTTAACAGATCTGGTAGAGGCTGCTGATAAACTGGAGAGAATGCAGTTCCTCAGCGTAGCTCCCGTAGGATGTTAGTTCCAGGTGGACATGCTGTTCTCTGGCTCACAAACTTCCATAAGCATCGAAATCACTCAAAATACCTGGTAAGCATTCTCACCTCAAACTCGCACCTCTTTAATTCTGCCACAGTCTTCTAGTGGCTGCGAAGCTAGTGGCACTAGTTGCATGAAAGAATTATTTAGTACCATCTAACATACATTAGGCGGCTGGTTCAATATTTTATCACTTTATTAATAGATACAGACTTGTGGGCTGGTGTGTAACTAACTTGGCATGGAGACCTTGCCTAGCTAGGATGAATCCCGAGGTTCAATCCCTAGCAACGGAGAGATAGGAAGTAAATAAGTAGATAGCAGGTCTCTTATGTCTATGTTCTAAGTAAGGTAGAGAAGAAAGCAGAGATAGCGCTTTAGAAGTTAAAGTCAAGTTTTGCGTCTTCTGGAAAACTATGGTTTTGGTTGACAGGATGAACCAATTGTATTTTTTTTAACATGAAAGGACCTATCTGTAGTACAGCTGGACTGACTAGATGGGCCACATTAAGAGAGGATATGCTTAGTCCTGCTATGACTTGATGTACCAGGGCAGAATGCTACCTAAGGAAGGCTTCTCCTTCTCTGAGTAGAAGAGGACTGGGTAATGGGGGATGGATTTGTGAGGACTGGAATGGAAGGAGATTGGGAAGGGGACTGCCATCAGGAAGTAAAGGGAATAACAAGCAAGCAAACAAACAAACAAAAATGGAATTGTCAGCTTGTCCAAGGATAATGTCTTAAATAGCCTCCTTATCTTGTAGCATGTCCCTTTAATAAGGGTTCTACTAACTCTCATGAGAATTGAACATCTTAAACATATACTTTTAACCACACAATCAAGCCATCATCTTTAGATCTTGTCAATTCCATATCTATTAATTTTGTTTCTCATCTTATTAATATATGATTTTATTCAAAAGTTTACTAGGTCAGTAAGTATAGAGTATACACTGTGTTACATAGCTTTATAATGTACACCATAGAGACTTGGGACTGGAAAAATATCTTGTGTTAAGATCTGTATAGACACACATACACATACACACACATTCGTCCCCCCACACACACACGCATGCACACATACACACACAATTTTTTAAATAATAAAAATATATATTAAAAACAAATACTGACCTATATTTCCCTAAAATTCAAAAACTGTGATAAACAATGCTAGCAAATGTTCTAGAGTCATCAGAAGTTCATAATTTTTAACAGAAAATAATACAGAAAAATAATACATTGTTTTTATAGAGCATACATTCTGACAATATTTCAATATCTTTTCCTAAAAAGCCATATCCAAACTTGAAATACGTATGATGCTAATTTTAGAACTGAGTCTTAATTTTCTATATGTTTAAAATTATTATCCTCTTTGCCTGATAAAATCCTAGCATATGTTTGGCTGAATTTGAAAAAAACGCTAGTGTAATGCCAAATACATAGAGCTATAATGGAGCAAATACAACACAAAGCTGTGTTTTGCTGATACATTTTATTTTGCTGAGTGACTGGATAGGTGTCTGGGCTTGAAATTCACAACCATTTTTACACATAGTCCTGTTTTGATACTGTGAATTTTAAGGAGCAGATTTCTGGGGGGAAAAAAACCCTACATTTCTTATGTAGTGGAAGGCACTAGCATTCGCGTGTACTTTTTTTCATCTTTATTTTTCAGTACCTAGATAAAGAGTCATATTCATTTGAACCACTAAAGCTGAATTCTAATGAGTCAAGCCGTAAGTGTTCATTTCATGGGCAATTTCTTCAGGTGGCAAACATCAACCAACATTTTCAGGTCCCAGCCTGGGTACAATTGTTCATTTTGTCATGTGTGGTGGCCAAATGCATTGCTCTCAAGATATTTAACATGAAGGTCTTTTCTTGAAATGCATTCCCAAAACTTGTGTCATTTTTTTTTCCTGAACAGTTACCAGTATAATCTAAAAATGATTTAGTGGGATCAAAAGAAAAACTTTTAAGTGGAATCATTTGTCATAGTGTGCACTAGTAAATAAATACTCCAGTCCCCATAATGAGAGGGCAGGAGAATATATTAGTCTCTAGCCATTAGTCACACATTCATCCATAAAATCGTCACATCTCATTTGAATGGGCATCCTCCAGCACATGTACTGGAAGGAACCATGTCCTTCCTGGCACAACACTGAGACAAATTGCTTGGTAGAGTTTCCTCTATTTCGTAACCCCACATGAACACAGTGATTGAGTTTGCAATTAATATTTCTGGATTCCTGCCTACCTACTCCTTGGGATAATGTGGAAAGCTGAAAGGTGAAATTTGAATTCAACTTTCCCAGCTTATCCAAACATGGTCAAAAGCAGCATAAATTCTCAGATGCCATCGTGCCATCCTCATTTCCTGAAGACATTCTGGAATCTGAAGGAGGCAAAACTCTTATGTGGGGGATGCACTGGTAAAGTGCTTGCCCGTGGCCTCCTACTTTTTTCCCTCACCATGTTGAACAATAAGTAGCCATCATAAGGCTGATAGATGTTATGACATTGTGATCATTATTCAGTCTTATATGTAGATATAGACAATGTGTGTTTGGAAATATAACTAAGCTTTTGTCTAAAGTTTTCAAAACATTCTCAAATTCAAATATCACATATGCTTGGTCTGGGACAAATTCTTTTAGCATTTACAATTTGGCTGAGTTATAAGGATTACATTAGTAGGAAGGTCAAGCTGTATTATGTCTTTGACAACCTCACATATTTCGATAGTTAAACATCCACACGTCAGTTGGAGACATAGTTGAGAACCTGATCTCTGTAATCCTAACTGAGGGAGAGTCTTTCGCTCTTGGGTTTTCTTTGTAAGTTTTGGTTTGGTTTTATTGTGCAGCTTGGGAAATCATCTTAATTTAGATTGCGAGTGCCCTCACCTATTTAATAGGATAATGTCATTTGCTATTGCCTCACGGAATATTTCTGAAGATTAAGTGATATTGTTTTGTGCAATGTTGGAAGAAACGCTTTCTAATAAGCATTAGCCAGATATATTCCCAATAAGAAATTAGAAGAAAAATCCACCTAATTCTTTAGGTTGTTCAGTAAGTATTATATGGTTTCTCTGGATAAATCTGTACTACAACTTCATAAAATGAATTAATAGGGATTAAATTGTAATTTATTTTCCATCAATCAATTGCTATTAAAATAAAAAAGGAAATCATAATCCTAGGAAGGGATTACAGCAAAGTGTGAGAGTAACTATTTCTAGGCTTCAAATTGTTGTTATTCTTTGTTATTCTTTGCTGTCTATGTTCAATAAGAAGAAATAGATACATTGTTGACTCATTATCGTGTAAATATGGTTCCAGTATCCATGGTTCTTTTTATTTTCTGAAATGGACGAAGACAGTCCACTCAAATTAGCTTTTGAAATCTGACCAAATGCTCCAGATGTTCTAATCCTGCCAGCAGAGCTTCTCTGTGATCCATGTCAGAGCCCCAGCTGTCAACCCGAAAGCGCACCTGCCACTGGTTTACGGTCAGCAAATGACTTTTCAGTTGTATTAGGAACTGAAGCACACTGCCCAGTGCAGCCTTCACCTTTAAAAAGAACTCATCTTGTAGTGTGATTTGCTTCATAAAAATACAGCAGCCCTGAGAGCTTTCTTAGATGCTAACCTTGAACTCATTACTTCTTCATCCTCTCTAGAATTAAGTCTAATTACAAGAACCAATGTCTATGGACAGATTACCGAGAGTATTCTGAGTGTTCTGACTTGCGATAACTTCCCTAGATAGAAGCAAGTGAAGGTGGGTGTATTGATAGATTTCATTTTATAAGCAGAACTAGATTAAAATTAACAGCTTAATCAAACAAAACTATTTAAAACCAATTATTTTTAAATATCTGCTTGTAAGATTTTTTTTATCAAAGTTATGAAGTTTTAGAGATTTGGAGAACTTACAGGGGAATAAAACTAAATTTGGAAATTAGTAAATTTGGAAAGTGGCAGTTAACTAAAATACTAGCATTAGTATAAACCATGATCCTGATTACTGTATCGTAAGCTCCCGTGATTCTTTTTGCATGTTTCCTGAACATTGTTGTAATTTGACTTTTGTTTAATGAATGAAATGGGACAATAACAATATTTGTTTTGAGGTCATGGATTCTAACCAACTTATCCTCTGTAATTCTCAGGATTTTCATATATAAAGTAAAACAGAGTTACATAGTCTGAGGAGGTAAATGAAATGAATATTAATTATTCTCAAGATTAAGGTATACTAAAGTGGATATGGGGACATATACTGCTACCAAACCTTGGAAGGTGGTGATAAACAGTCTCCCCATTTCCTATACATTGGTTACTTGAGCTTCGTGCCTTTGGTCTTCTTGCTCTCCCCCTCTGTGTCTCTCTTCCTCTCCCTCTCTGTCTTCCTTTTTTCCCTTCCTCCCCCTTCCTTTGCCATCCTTCTTTATATATTGAATTGAAACTCTTGGGATGATTGTATTATTCACTATTTACTTCTCAGATGCCAGATGACAGCACCCTAATTTAAATATCACTAGCTGACATATATATTGATCCACTCCAATTTCTGGGGTTACATAGCATATATCAGTTATTGACTATATGCAGTAGTGCAGTCATATTCTCTTTCCATATTGGAATAGGGGCTCTAGACCCAAGTGTGACAGCACATGCCTCTGATGCTGGTACTTAACAAGCCAAGGCAGTTGTATAACAAGTTTGAGGCCTGCCTGGACTGCATACTGATCGCATCTAAAAAATATCCCAAAACATAAGAGCAATAAATTGAGTCTAACTAAATGAAAGAAAGAAGAGAAGAAGGTACAGCTGCCATATAACTCACTGAGCACAATGCTAGTGTGTGCAAAGTCCTGTGTTCAGTGTGTGGTCTTCATCAGGGAAGGAAGGGCGACAAGTAGAACATAAGAAAAGGAGGAAATGGAAATGAAAAACTAGAAATAGTATGGAAAGGGAAGAGAAGGTATCAGAAAGAACAAGGAAGAAAGAGAAAGGAAAGGAAAGGGGAAATGGGAATAAAATAAAAAGGACAGAAAGAAGAGCTAGGGAAGCGGGTAGGAGAGGAAGGTTAGAAAGCCCAAGATAGAAAAGCAGAAGACAGAGGAGAGTGGTTTAGGACAAACCAATACAATGAAAACAAGACAGTTGTGCTCTTGAAGGTCACATTTGTTTCCATGAAAACACTTCTCAAAATTCTGATCGTTGATACAGATGCATTTTGTGGCCTAGTGTGTATTTCCACAATCTTAACTACATCAACATTCAACAGATAGCTTAGTTATATGTATTCGAAGATCCCATGTTGAACTCCAGATGTAGATCAATTGTAAGTTACTTAAAATTGTCTGTGTAAAACCCTGAGTTTTATTTCTAGGACCAAAAAAAAAAAAAAAAAAAAAAAAAACACCAAACAAACAAAAGCAAATGATAAAGTCCTGTATGATACATGACAGAGTATTTCTGGCACTGTTCCTTTAATGTATTCCTATGCAGGGAAGAAAATATAAATACCTACAGAGGCTAAATGTAACTAAGATCACCTAGTGTTAGAACCGGAAAGCAGAGTTACTCTAGTAACTGAAGCTATTTATGTTAAATGGATAATAAGAGATTTTTTCAGTAAATACTATAGTGGTAATGTTATTCGTTTTTGACCTCAATTTGTCAACTGTATATGATTTAGCAATTAAACATTTACTGATTCTCCCCTAACAATTTTGTAAATTTTATTAAAGGTCATGTTGATTATGATTACAAATGAGCCTTTGCACCCTGTGCCAGCTCCATGAAACATTCATATGCAAATTTTGAGTGGATATACACTTTTACTTTTTTATTTTTTAATAAACAAAACCCTGGAGATTGAGTGCAATTTGAGGGCCAGACAGGACTGAAATGATTAGGTTGGCAGAATATGTTCCATGAAGTCTGCATGTCCATCACCCCGACTCTTTTGTAGAGTTATTCTACTTCACTTGTTTTGCATGTTCATCAAAAAACTTGATGTGTAGATTTATGGAAGTCTACTTTTTGTGTTTTGCTATATTTTAATTTTAGTTTGGTAAACAGCATAGAGTGGAATTGTTAGGTCACAGGCATTGTTCAAATACGTGAAAGGAAAGGCATCTAATCGCAGCAGTCTACAGCATGAGCTCTCTGCTGTCACCCTGGAGGCACAACCACACCCTTCATGCTCCTTAGGTTTTGAATTCTTTTCCTAGTTTACAGAAAGGAAGGAGAGAAGTACAAAAATAGATTGCATAATTATGGCACTTAATTTCTTTAATGCCAACAATAGCTTCATTTATTCTTTGAATCATTTTATTAACTGTGTGTGTGTTTATGTGTGTGTGTGTGTGTATGTGTGTGTATGTGTGTGTGTGTGTGTGTGTGTATGCATATGTGTGTGGGTATCCATATATTTAATGAAGTTAGGATTACTTATATCTATTTGAATACTTTGTAATAATTAATATCCTCATTTATCTTTCAAAAACCTTAAAGACAACTTTTATATAATACTCTACTTTTTCTTTTTATTGGTTATTTTATTTATTGACATTTCAAATGTTTTCCCCCTTCCCAGTTTCCCCTCCAAAAATACCCATCCCCTTCCCCTCCCTCCTGACTCTATGAAGATGCTTCCCCACTTGTCCATCCACTCTTGCCTCAGCACACTAGCATTCCCCTACCCTGGGTAATCGAGCCTCCACAGGAACAAGGGGCTCCACTCCCATTTATGCTCAATCCTCTGCTACAGATCGAGCTAGAGACATGGGTTCCCCTATGTGTACTCTTTGGTTGGTGGTTCAGTCCTTGGGAACTTTGGAGAGTCTGGTTGGTCGATACTATTGTTCTTCCTATGGGTTGCAAGCCCCTTCAGCTCCTTCAGTCCTTGCCAACTCCTCCATGGGGGTCCCTGCACTCAGTCCAATGTTTGGCTGCATACTTCTGTATTGGTTAGGCTCTGGCAGAGTCTCTCACGGGACAACTATACCAGGTTCCTCTCAGCAAGTGCTTCTTGTCATCAGCAATAGTGTTAAGGATTGGTGTCTGCAGGTGGGATGTATCCCAAGATGGGGCAATCTATGGAAGGCCTTTCCTTCAGTCATTGCTCCATTCTTTGACCCTAAGTTTCCTTTTGACAGGAGGAATTCTGGATTAATATCTTGAGGTAAGTGATTAGCCCCATCCCTCAACCTGTGGCTGTGCCTATCCACTGGATATGGTCTCTACAGGTTCTGTCACTCCTTTTGGCTATTTCAGTTAATGTCCTCTCTCTTGGGATCTGGGAAACTCTTGGGTCCCTGGCATCTGGAACTTTCTAGTGGCTCCCTCCAATTTTGCCTCCCACACTGCTACAGACTTCCTTTCAAATTCCCGAACATCTGTACTTCCTTCCCTTTTCCTCCTATATCTGACCTGGCCCCTCTTTTACATCCCCCTCATCTCTCCCTCCCATATCCCTCGCTCCCTCTACTTCATGAAGATTTTTATGAACAGTGCTTATCACCTGAAATTCCTATCATCATTTCAAGTTACTGTTGAACACTGGTCTTACGTAGCTAGCATATAGTTGGAATATGCTTTGCAATGTAACAAGATGACGTTGGTCATGTAAGTGATATGATTAGCAGAGATGCTGGTTATTTTTCGTATTTTGTTTGTTTTATTTCTTGCATTATAGCTACATATGGGTTTTATAGCGTCATATCATTACTACTCCCTTTGAGCACACCTGCTGATTGTTGACTATATTTGTAGTTTTCTTTGTCCGCATCACTCTTCTGTCTTGTATCTTTTCTATTCCGTCTGAAGACTTTCTTTTATCTTTCCCTGAAGCACACACCTTTTAGTGGCAAATTATGCTTACTCCGAAAGACCTTGAGAGATTCATTTTCTTTTTTCTTTTTCTATTTTCCCCCTAAAACAGCCAAAATAAAAGTAAAAATGGACATTGTTTTCTTTAATGCAATAAGCATTTTTCTTGGGCTTCTTTGAAAATTTTCCCATTATTGTTGATTTTTAACCATTTGCCTTGATATTTTCCCTGATATTTTGATGTGTGTGATGCAGAAATTTACAGAGCATTTTTAGATTTATGTATTTTAATTGTATCAAATGAGTAAAAGAATTGGAGAGTTTGGAAGATGTCCACCAGTGGTCAACTGGCCCAAACCATTGTCCTATCTTTTCTCTTTACCATCAGGTAAATATATGTTAGGCTCAAAAGTTGTTAATGGATGCCACTAAGACTTGAAATAATTGTCCTTTGTGTCTTTGAGCTCAGGCATTTGCTCCTGCCCTCACTGTAGGCATTCTGGTTAATTTCTCCTGTAGATTAAATTGTCCCCTGCTAAAATTCTTTGGAACATTTTTACTAAATTTTACCTTTTTAATCTTAATCTTTTCTTTAGTTTAATAGTCATTTTTTTTTGCTGACAACCCCTGGCTATATACTCAAGATGTCTCTCAAATTAAAGAACACACATGTAAGTTCTGTTTTTAAGGTTCATTATGCTGGGGTGCCTGTTTCTATGAATTGTTATTTTCTTCTGGATGCAATTGATGTTTCTGTTTGTTTGTTTTGATCTGATTTGAGAAATAAGGTTTTTAATAATGAACACCATGATTAAAATGACATATGAATCTTTTAAATGAATAATTGTCATTGTTACAAGTTAATTTTTGAGCAGCTAGAATGATTCATTCTATATGCCTATGGGAGGGAATTTATTTCAATGGGTGAAGAGTAACTTAGTGTGCAGTGGAGAGGTGCTTACTCCTAATTTCTTGCCTTTTTGGAATCTCTCTTCAATATCTGGAATATTCACAATGTCATCTACACCGTAGTTGATGAAAAGACCAATTCTTCTCCTTCCTGCGAGGTCTGCCTTTTCCCTCAGCCATCTTCTGCTTATATTTATGTAATGCTTTTCATTAGATTTTCAGTCCTGGTCATTTGTCAGATGAATCATGTAAATAAGTAGAATCTATATGAATTCTGTAGAGATAAAGCCTGCTTCCAAACATGTTTTCAATGTCTGGAATTTTAATTTCCTATCAATATTAATTTATTTTATGTAAGAGTGAAAAAAATAACTTGCCTTTATCAGATCTGTCTCCTGGTAACCATCATTTGTTTGCTTCTTGAAGACAGGATCTTGCTCTGTGGTCCATGTTAGAGTTGACATTTCTATGTAGGACTGATTGATCTCAACACTGCAACACAAAATCCCAAAATCTTGTCATGTAAGGAATGTTACAGAAAATGAATATATGTATAAATAATAAATGAGGTAAAAATGAAAAATAAAAAAGATGCCATTCAATTACTCATTGGAATGAACATTTTCTTCTTTTTTTATTGGATATTTTAAATGTACATTTAAAATGTTATTCCCTTTCCTGGTTTCCAGGCCAATATCCCCCTAACCCCTTCCCTTCCACATGGATGTTCCCCTCCCCATCCTCCCCCCACTACCCCCTTCCCCCCAAAAATCCCATTCACTGAGGGTCCAGCCTTGGCAGGACCAAAGGCTTCCCCTTCCATTGGTGCCCCTACTAGGCTATTCATTGCTACCTATGAATTTGGAGACCAGAGTCAGTCCATGTATAGTCTTTGGGTAGTGGCTTAGTCCCTGGAAGCTCTGGTTGGTTGGCAACGTTGTTCATATGGGGTCTCAAGCCCCTTCAGCTCTTTTAGTGCTCCTCTAATTCCTTCAACAGGGGTCCCATTCTCAGTTCAGTGGATTGCTGCTGGCATTCACCTATGTATTTGCCAAATTCTGGGTGTGTCTCTCAGGAGAGATCTACATCTGGTTCCTGTCAGCCTGCACTTCTTTGCTTCATTCATCTTATCTAGTTTGTTGGCTGTATATGTATGGGCCACATGTGGGGCAGGCTCTGAATGGGTGTTCCTTCAGTCTCTGTTCTAAACTTTGCCTCCCTCTCCCCTCCTAATGGTATTCTTGTTCCCCCTTTAAAGAAGGAGTGAAGCATCTGCATTTTGGTCATCCTTCTTGAGTTTCATGTGTTCTGTGCATCTTGGGTAATTCAAGCATTTGGGATAATATCCACTTATCAATGAGTGCATACCATGTATGTATTTTTCTCTGATTGGATTACCTCAGGATGATATTTTCTAATTCATCCAATTGCCTATGAATTTCATAAAATCATTGTTTTTTGATAGCTGAGTAATATTCCATTGTGTAGATGTACCACATTTTCTGTATCCATTCTTCTGTTGAAGGGCATCTGGGTTCTTTCCAGCTTCTGGATATTATAAAAAAGGTTGCTATGAACATAGTGGAGGATGTGTCTTTTTTGTATATTGGAGCATTTTTGGGTATATGCCCAAGAGAGGTATAGCTGGATCCTCAGGCAGTTCAATGTCCAATTTTCTGAGGAACCTCCAGACTGATTTCCAGAATGGTTGTACCAGTCTGCAATCCCACCAACAATGGAGGAGTGTTCCTCTTTCTCCACATCCTCGCCAGCATCTGCTGTCACTGGGGTTTTTGATCTTAGTCATTCTGACTGGTGTGAAGTGGAATCTCAGGGTTGTTTAGATTTGCATTTCCCAGATGACTAAGGATGCTGAACGTTTCTTTAAGTACTTCTCAGCCACTCAATATTCCTCAGCTAAGAACTCTTTGTTAAGCACTTTATCCCATTTTTTTTATTAACATGAGTTTTTCTTAGGTACATTTCGAGTGTTATTCCCTTTCCCGGTTTCCAGGCAAACATCCCCCTCCCCATCCTCCCCCCCTTGCCGTTTAATAGGGTTATTAGGACCTCTGGAGTCTAACTTCTTGAGCTCTTTGTATATATTGGATATTAGCCCTCTATAATATTATCTTGTCACTCCTACCTTCAAAACACACACACACACACACACACACACACACACACACACACATATATATATATATATATATATATATCCTGTGAAATATATTCATGTAACAATTTTAAAACGTGTCCAGGAATGTGAAAGAGAGCAAGTAGGGATATGTGGAAAGTTTTGGAAGGAGGAGAAGAAGAAGAAATAATCTAATTATATTACAACATTAAATAAAAAATAACTTTTTAAAACCATATAAAAATAATGAGACACACACCAGTATGTCAAATAGTATGTCCCAAAGCTGGAAACCTGCTGACAAAAGCTGGAGAGAGACCAGTGGGAATTCTCTTTTGTTGCTGGCAGTAATGTAGTGTGCAGCAGCCACTGTGGGGAACACTGTCAGTGCCTGACAAAATTCAACATTTTTACCTTACGAGCCAGCAATCACAGTTTTAATAGTTACCCAACTGAGCTAAAAACTTTTGTTCACATGGGAACTTAGACAGAGCTGGTCCAAACAGCTTGTCTTTAATGGTCCAACTTGGAAGCATTCGTATTGTGAGTCAACAGGTAGATGGGCTATGCTGTAGAAGGCTAGCATGGAAGGAACTTAAATGTGTATTGCTAAGTGAACAGAGCAGTCTGTACAGATTCCCAGCCAAACAACTTAATTTATATAAAGTAAAATTGTAGAAACAAAAAATCAGTTTTCAGGGGAGAGTAAGGTCTGATACACAGGCAGGGCAGTGTGTAGAGACACAGAGAAACTTTCTACAGAATGCTATGATGGAAGACAGAATGTATACTTTTGTTCAAACCTGTATAATTCACAGTATTCATGAAAACTAACAGCTCTGGGCAGATATAGCAAATGCGCCTCTCTGTGAGAGCTGTTCTGATCCCAAAGTATTCATGTGTAGCAGTACACCTGAAGCACTTGTCATTGCTAACACATCTTCTATGAACATAAAACTACATCAAAAGTAATCTATTAATAAAAATTATGAACTATAGGGCAGCTTCACCTTTCAAACATATCCATATATCTTTATGAAACTTTCCTAGAAATGTAGGCATCTGTCTGTAACTTGCTTAAATTTTCGTTAAAAATTTTAATATAATTAAATTATAAAATAAACTATTTGTGATAAAATATGTGTGAGATATAATAATGTATATAACATTTATTGACTTAGACAGCTGCCTTTTAAAAATCTAAATATGGCTTAGGATCTAATGCAAGACATTTTATTCATATAGCTGAAAAGGATGAAAAATGTAGATATTCTTACAGTAATTTGACTATGACAATTTATTTCAACATCAAGGGACTAGCATGCTTTGTCCTTCAAAACAGATCTGAAAATATACCAAAGAAATTCTTAACACAGTTCAAAACAATTGTGCTATCACCCACAAAAGGAGGATATTTATATATATTTCATAACTAAAAATATAATCCTTAACAAATTAAAGAAGTTGGACATAAAATTAAAATGAATTTTGATGTAATATATTTACATAGAGTAATACTTTTTTAGATTTTTTTTGTTGATTCTATTCACACAAAGGAAGTTAGATGTTCATTTCACCTGATTAAAGTCTCAGAGATATTTGTATTAAGTATGGCTAATGACACTTGGTATTCTTAAATTTGATTCAGAGAAATAAAATATTTAGGGAAAAGCAGTAAAATATATACATACCACTAAGCTGAATGTGTTTGAAGGGGAAGCCTGGCCCTAAGCCAGTTTCCTAAAGACTTGCCATTTATTCTTAAGCATAATTCAATCCAAGGTTATTTTAAAGTATATCAGAGATATGAGCAGTACCTTAGATCCATTTCCTACGAGAAAACAGATTAAGTCTAGTTTAGTGAAATTTAAAAGAGCTTACAAAATACAAAGTGGAACAGTTCAACCTGACAGTTCTCGGATAAAAATATAGATTCAAAGAGAATTTTGAATTAAGACTTTAGAAATGGTAGCTTCTAATAATATATGTTTAATACCAATGAATTTTATACCTTTGTGTACCATTTCAAACCCAACTAAAACACTTATTTTTATGTCCTGATATGCTCTTAGACAAGTAGCCACTCGAATAAAGAGGAGCCTAGCACCTTGTTTGCTTTTCACTGTGTCTTGTTTCCCATGGATCTCAAAGTCAATGATTTTCATGTTGAATCTATCTGTTATGGTGAACGGTTTCTGCAACCTGCAAAATTAACACAGTGCAACTTTTATCTCTTTGCATTATCAATGAATTACATATTGAACCTACTCTGGTTAAAAATAAGCAAATGATTTTTCTAACTAAACTGATTTGAGATTTGGGGAATTGTTTTATGATATCAGCTGTACAAAATAAAACTGAATGTAGTGACAATCGATGTTACATTGATAAAACATAAAGTTATTAGATTTAAGCAGTTGACAATGATAGACACACTAAGTATTAGCTCCAGAAAATTTAGAAAACTTATATCCTTGACAAAGTTGTCTTGCACAAAGTTCCGATCAATTCTCTAAGTTTGGTGTTCAAACAAAAGATTTTTACTTCTGATTCCATAATTCCTTTCTCTGTTCTTATAATGTATACATGAAGTATGCTTTCTTTCCTGTGTTCCCTTCAGGTCCTCACAGTGCTTTTTCAGGTCTTTCATGTTTTTGTCAGTCACCCCAGTTTTTATCCTTACATGGAATTGTGTTATACAATCCAAAATTTTTATTAAATTTTCTGTGAATATTTGAATAATGTCAGTAGCTATTAATATTAGCATAAAATATTTTAAAGTTAAATTTACATTTATCATAGGCAATGCTCATCATGGAATTGTTTAAAGTGCTGAAATTTTCTGAATGAGGAAATACAGGAAGATGTCACTTGGTTTCTGAAATCACAGCAGAATTTCCCAACAGTTTCTGTTGTTCCTTACCCTCATTGGTATGTAGAACTTCTGTGTCTGAAAAAGGCTATAAATATCTTCTCTCTGTCTCTACTCTTATTTGCTGAGTTCACTTTAATGATGTCTATATGTATTCTTACACTTTAATGAAATCTTGATAATCAGACTTCACAAATTTTGACACATTTGTGTCTCTCTTATATCCAGTGAAATATGGATCTTGTTGTATCTTACATGAGAAAACTTTGACGACAATTGTCAAGATATTCTATGTAATTCTAAACTTCATTCAGGTCAATGATTTATCTCAAATGAAATCTTCCTATAAAGCAAGGCAGGAGTTGTTTATATTTTGAAAAAAGACAATCGTGATTTAATGGTTGGACAATTGGTCATCATAGTTTGATTCAGAATCATTTAATATAGGTATGGCTTATTACAGTGGCTACTTTCTTTGTTGATAGTGATATATTACACTAAATTTTATATTTTGATTCATTCTATAAAGTTCTTTCTTAGTACATTCTTAATTAGAAAACAAAGATAACCATTTTTATGAGGTTTTCCCCAACCTACATTTGGCTTTGCTGTTGTCTATCCTTGTTATATCTGCTTAGATGTCCTCTATGTTTTTCTTCATGACTATTCACGGGGTTTACTTAGATTACTATTTCAGGCAATTTCTATACAGAGTACATATTAGATTATTCTTATTTTGTAACACTTTGCTTTGCTAAAAACAAGCAGAGTCTAACAAAATACCAGTCATTACCTCACTGTTCCTATCTGGACACCTTTCCTTAGAAAGGCCACTGGACTTATCTCAAAAATTCTCTTTAGGTCTCTCTTTTAATTTCTGATTTTGTTAATTTGGATACTCTCTCTGTGCCTATTTGTTAGTCAGACTAATGGTTTATCTAATTGATTGATTGTCTCAAAGAACCAGCTCCTGATTTTGTTGATTCTTTGTACAGTTCTTTTTGTTTCCACTTTGGTGATTTCAGTCCTGATTTTGATTATTTCCTGTCATCTACTCTTCTTGGGTGTATTTGCTTCTTTTTGTTCTAGAGCGTTTAGGTGTACTCTTAAGCTGCTAGTGTATGCTCTCTCCAGTTTCTTTTTAGAGGCACTCAGAGGTATGCATTTTTTCATTTTAAAACTGCTTTCATTGTGTCCCATAAGTTTGGGTATGTTGTGCTTTCATTTCCATTAAATTCTAAAGTCTTTATTTTTTTTCTTAATTTCTTCTTTGACCATTTTATCATTGAGTAGAGTGTTGTTCACCTTCCATGTGTATGTGTGATTTCTGTTGTTTTTGTTGTTATTGGAGAAGTCTTCAAATTAACAAAATCCGAAATTAAAAGGGAGATGTAACAACTGAAACTGAGAAATTAAAAAAAAATTATCAGATCATACTACAAAAGCCTATACACAATAAACTGAAAAATTTGGATGAAGTGGACAATTTTCCTGACACATATAAAGTACCCAGGTTAAATCAGAATCAGATAAATCATCTAAACAGTCCCATAATTCCTATAGTACTAGAAGTAGTCACTAAAGTCTCCCAAACAAAAACAGCCCAGGACCAGATGGGTTTAGTGCTCAATTCTGTCATACTTTCATAGAAGACCTAATACCAACACTCTCCAAATTATTCTACAAAATAGAAACAGAAGGAACACTACCCAATTCGTTCCATGAAGTCACAATTACACTTATAGCTAAACAACACGAAGACCCAACAAAAAAAGAGAACTAAAAACATATTATATATGTCACTTATGTGGTTACTACATATTTCCCTTATCTATGCAAAAATACTCAATAAAATTCTCGCAAACAGAATCCAAGAACACATTGAAACAATCAACCATTATGATCAAATAGGCTTCATCCTTGGCATGCTGGGATAGTTCAATATATGGAAATCCATTAACTTAATCTACTATGTAAACAAACTGAAAGAAAAAAACCCACGTGATCATCTCATTAAATGCTGAGAAAGCATCTGACAAAATTCAACAACTCTTCATGATAAATGTCTTTGAAAGATCAGGAATTCAAGGCCCATACCTAAACATAGTAAAAACAATATAACATTACACAGCAAACCAGTAGCCAACATCAAGCTAAATGGAGAGAAACTTAAAGTAATCCCACTAAAATCAGGGACTAGACAAGGCTGCCCAGTCTCACCCTACCTATTGAATATAGTAATTGAAGTCCTAGCCAGTGCAATTAGAAAACAAAAAGAGGTCATTGGGATACAAACTGGAAATGAAAAAGTCAAAATATCACTATTTGAAGATGATTGACACTATACTTAAGTGACCCAAAAAAAACTCCACCAGAGAAATGCTACAGCTGATAAACAGTTCAGCAAAGTGGCTGCATACAAAATTAACTCAAACAAATCAGTAGCCTTCGTCTACTCAAAGGGTAATCAGGCTGAGAAAGAAATTAAGGAAAAGACACCCTTCACAATAGTCACAAATAATATAAAATATCTTGGTGTGACTCTAACCAAGCAAGTGAAAGATCTGTATGGCAAGAATTTCAAGTCTCTGAAGAAAGAAATTGAAGAGATCTCAGAAGATGGAAAAATCTCCCATGCTCATGGATTGGCAGGATTAATATAGTAAAAATTGCCATTTTGCCAAAGCAATCTATAGATAGTGAAAACCTTCTCAACAATAAATACAGTGCAATAGTGATAAACAGCTGTATGGTATTGGTACACAGATAGGCAGGTCAATTAATGGAATAGAATTGAAGACCCAGAAAGGAACCCACATACTTTTGGCCCCTTGATCTTTGAAAAAAGAGGTAAAACCATCCAGTGGAAAAAAATGTTTAACATTTTGAACAAATGGAGCTGGTTCAACTGAAGGTCAGCATGTAGATGGATACAAATCAATCCATTCTTACTGCCTTGTATAAAGCTGTATAAAGTCCAAGTGCATGAAAGCCCTCCTCATATAACCAGATACACTGAAACTAATAGAAGAGAAAGTGGCTAACAGCCTGGAACACATGGCCACTGGTGAAAATTTCCTGAACAGAACACCAATGGCTTATGCTCAAAAAGTTGATAAATGGGACCTCATAAATCTGTTGCTGTAAGGCAAAGACACTCTCAACAAGACAAAACAACAATCAATAAATTGGGAAAAGATATTTACCAACCCTACATTCAATAGAGGGCTAATATACAATACATGCGAAGAATCAAATAACCCTATTAAAAATGGGGTACAGAGCTAAACAAAGAATTCTCAACTGAGAAACACCTAAAGAAATGTTCAACATCCTTAGTCATCAGGGAAGTGCAAATAAAAACAACTCTGAGATTCCACCTCACACCAGTGAGAATGGCTAAGATCAAAACCTCAGGTGAAACCAGATCCTAGGGAGGATGTGGAGAAAGGGGAACATTTCTCCATTGTTGATGGAATTGCAAACTGGTACAACCACTTGGAAATCAGTCTGGAGGTTCCTCAGATAACTGTACATAAGTACTACCTGAGGACCCAGCTATACCTGGGCATATACCCCAAACATACTCGAACATATAACAAGGACACCTGCTCCACTATGTCCATAGCTGCCTTACTTCTAATAGCCAGAAGCTGTAAAGAACCCAGATGCCCTTCAACAGAGCAATGGATACAGAAAGTATGGTACATTTACACAATGGAACACTATTTAGCTATTAAAAGCAATGACTTTATGAAATTTTTAAACAAATGTATGGAACTAGAAAATATACTGAGTGATGTAATCCAATCACAAAAGAACACACATGATATGTGCTCACTGAAAAGCAGATATTAGTCCAAAATCTCAGAATACCCAAGATATAATTTACAAACCACATGAAGCTCAAGAAGTAGGAAGACCAAATTGTAGAGGAGTCCCTTTTAGAAGGGGAAACAAAAATAGTCACAGGAGGAAATACGGAGACAAAGTGTAGAACAAAGACCGAAGCAAAGGCCATACAGAGACTACCCTACCTGAGGTATCCAGCCCATATACATACATGAAACCCAGATAATACTGCAGATGCCAAGAAGTGCATGCTAACAGGAGACTGATATAGCTGTCTCCTGAGTGACTCTGCCAGAACCTGACAAATACAGAGGCAGATGCTCACAGTCAACCATTGAACTGAGCACGGGGACCCCACTGAAGCAGTTAGAGAAAGGACTGAAGAAACTGAAGGGATTTGCAACCCCTAAGAAGAACCATAATATCAACTAACCAGACCCCCACCCCAGGGCTCCCAGGGATTAAACCATCATCTCAAGAGTACACAGAGATGGACCTATGGCTTCATCAGCATATGTATCATAGGATGGCCTTGTTGGGCATCCATGGTAGGAGATGCTCTTGGTCCTGTCAAGGCTCAATGCCTCAGTGTATGAGAATATCAGAACAGGGAGTTGGAAGGGAGTGAATGTGTGAGAGAGCACCCTCATAGAAGCAGGAGGAGAGGGAATGGGATAGACTGTTTCCAGAGGGGAAACCGGGAAAGGGGATAACATTTAAATCGTAAATTAAAAATTCCAATAAAAGAAAAAATAAATTTATAAACAAATCAAAAAAAGATTTCTCCATTCTCTGCCTCTTAGGATCCTACCGGCCTGCACCACAAGAAACTTCTCCATTCTCATTGTGTAACCTTCACACTGGAAAACTCTTTCTGTGTTCTAGCTGAGTGAGGCTACTGTGGCTGGATTTAGATTTGTTCGATAGATAAACTTCCTTATAATTTGAACTCAGGATAAAGGACTGCATATGCTATTAAAATGTTTTTATGAGTTGAAATGACCTATTTCTATTATATTTTAACAAACTGCCCTAAGCTGTTCTATAAACTTTAATATTTATGAGTTTTCTTTTACTTGAGGCAAACTTGTTTCATACATTATTGGCACAGGTCACTATGAGTTTCAGTAAAACTGGCATCTGATATAGGTTGAATATTTACAGACAGCCCCTTTCCTATTTCTGAATCTTTTATATTATTTTCCTATTATTGAGACCTCCATATTTATGATACTTTATGCCTCCTGACACCTTCAGCCTGACTGTTCACACTCATGTATTGGTAGCTTTACCCATATTCACCAATAGGCAGTGAAATGAGAAAAGAGTCCACTATTTACAAGCACATTTCAATGCTCTATTTAACTAACCCTTCTAAATTGCCTTGACCAAATTTTTGTCACAATGTGTCTAACCTAGACACACTGATTTACATTGGGGCACCTCAGGTACTCTTAGTTCTTTTAGGGTTATGGCAGATTCCCCATTCTATGTCAATAAATAATACAAAATAAGCTATGTTATTGAAACATATGGAGTTATATTCATTTTCCCATTTAATCTTGTAAATTCAATTACAATTTTTGCTTTCTAATCTAAAAAAGAAATGTAATACTGCACATGATCTATTGGTTATAGGACTAGTATAGGGACAAAAATCTCTGCTGTAACATTTACATATAAGATCGTAGCAGAAACAATAATGAGTACTTCTATGTAATATTTTCTTCCCAGTGCTTTAGAGTCCAGAGCTCAGTCACTTTGACATTGAAATAAGGCTATACACCAATGTATTGATGGCATACAAAAACAGAAGTCAAGTTAAAAGATGTTCAACATTCTATTACTTTATCTACGCATACAGTTTTTCCAATTTAATATCTAATAAAATCTACTAATCTAACATAATCTAATCTATGTTACCTAGTATAATTATTTTCTTTCCAATATACTTTCATTAACATTAACTTTGTACATTCATTTATCTTTACTCAATCTGCTCCATTGATTTTTTTCTCAGTAGCTGTCTCAATGTGCTTCCCTGTTTATTTAAATGTGTATAACATACCTTTTCTTGGTATTACATCCAATGCTTTGACTGTCAAAGACATTGCCTCTGTGGATTACAGTAACCTGTAAAACATTTTGTAAACAGCCATGTCACCTCAACACACAAACTCATAACAGACTGTGAATCTATGAGAGAGAAATCATGTTTTTAATCTCACATGTCTATCCTCAGCACCATGCATGATACCATATATTTAGTACAGAGAGAGAGAGAGAGAGAGAGAGAGAAACAGACAGACAGACAGACAGAGACAGACAGAGACAGAGACAGAGAGAGAGACATACACATCTCTCTCTTTGTGTGTGTATGTGTGTGTATGTGTGTGTGTATGTGTGTGTGTGTGTATGTGTGTGTGTGTGTGTGTGTGTGTGTGTGTGTGTGATGACTCATGGAGTTCAATCAGGGCAGAATGTGTGCCCATGCATTTGGATATATACAAAAGAGCCTGATAGGCTCACAAGTGAGTAGACAAGATAATGATTGCTCCTCTCTTAGAATCCATCAGTGGTAAAGAGAAGTGTAGGGCTCCATCAATCCCCCTTTTACCTCTAATTAACTACAGACATGTCCAGCCTTGTGCAAGCCCAGTTAAAGGCACAGCAGCTGTAGTGAGGTCATGTTTGCAATAGGCATGCAGCCCTTCTCAAATATTTGCTTCTTAGACTCTTTTTGTACCCTCAGGCACAATGTTCCAGGAGCTTTAGAGAGGTCATATTTTAATGAATTACCAAAATATAATTAGAAATTTTAAAATTATTTTAATGGTGCATTTTAGAGCTAGAGTAATGGCAACAATCAGCTTATGATTGATAAGACAGAGCTAGGGAAGATCAAGCATGGTCAAGAGGTAAAAATATTCACAATAAGTGTCTCCTCTGTTATCCAAGGGCAGTGTCCTGTTTCTACACCACACTGCTCTCCACTCATGCTGCAGCCACAGAAGACCTTCTTCTATTCAAACATTCTAGGTTGTTCTCACTTAGCTTGCATACTAGCTGGCACCTATGAAGAGGTTTTTTTTTTCTCCTGTTGTCATAATTTCTACTATTCTGGTCTTAGAGAAAATGCCAGCTGTGATGACTCATTCCCCAACTCACACCAGTTATTTTATTATGTCATACTATACTTACCGGAGATTACCTTATGGTTCCCTTTCCTTTATATGTTTTGTTTATTTTATACTATACCATTCATCCAGTGCACCATTAGACCTCAGACAAGTACCTGGCCCTAGAAAACACTCAGTAATAATCTGAATGTGATATCTCCAATACTAGGCTTTCTGGGTTACAAAAGAAAATGTCAAAAAGTATGATTTTTAAATTCATATGCAATTATAGATGATTATTTTTATCATATTTTATTCTCTGACCAAAGGAATTGAATTTATAGTACTTTATTCAATGGTAGTTCTATGTCTCTAGGCACTTAATTCATGTTATATGGCTATTTTTAGACAAAGCCATTTATAATCTTTTTTGGATATTAGACCAGTCAGTGGATAATGAGAATAACCCTGTAAGAATCACTGACATCATGTATCAATGTCAATTAAAGAATACATCAATATTTCCACCCCTGTCTGTCTGCATTAATTCATACATTACTATGCACTTGTGTCTTGGCATCTGCTGGTTCAAGATATGCCAATTTTGAGTACAGCATCACTGATTCGGATGCCATATGGCTGCCCTTCTTTGTTCCAAGTTTTGATCAATCAAATGATGCCAAGCTGACTCATGGCATTCTAAAGAAGGAAAGCGTTTGGTATGGAGCCAAACTACTGAAGTGTTTTCTTAAAGAAAGATTTGCATGAAGCTGTACCAAATGCAGAGCTATATAAAATATACTTCAGAGGCTTATCATGGCAGTGTATGCCTTTAGTTCAATCTTTGAGGAGGCACATGCAGGCCAAGATCAGTGGGCTCAAGGCCAATCTGGTCTACAGAGGGAATTCCATACCAGCCAGGGTACATGGTGAGACCCTGTTTTTTGACAAACAAAAACAACAAACCCTAAAAAGAAAATTAAAAATATCATACTTAATGATTTTTTTCAAAGACAAATTGCAAATTTGGGTTATCCCTAAAGGAAAATACTTTCTCAAAAATTTCCATTGATACCGTGCTCATGCCCATGACTAAAATTATTCTTCATCACCAGTAGTGAGAGCTTTTATCCCCTGAAGCAGTACAGCCTGTTCTTACACTGACAACAAGTGAAGAGGGAAAGCAAGCCAGTGGTGCTATATTTTAGCAATGTTCAAATGACTCTAAAATGTCCCGGAATGTTTGAAAGATGCTCTGATCATAATCACATCATCTGGAAAGGGTATGAGAATTCTTGCCTGCGACTTTTCTATGACTTAGTCCAGACTGTTCAGTTATGTATAGCTTCTACACTTCCCAAACTCAGCAGAGGCCACAGTGAAGATATGCAAAATGAAATGGAAGAAATGAAGATAGAGGGGGAAATGCACAGAGCAATCAACAGAAGAGACTAAAATAAATCCAAAGTTAATCCAGGAAAGCAAAGCATGAGGCATAAAAATGGTGGCAAAGCCTGTCTCTGAAACTTTTGGGTCCAAAACAAGGAGTATGAAAGTTTAGCCATAGATTTACGACATGTCTGAGATACATAATTCCTAATATTCATTATTTCAGAAGTGCGACTCTTGGGCTTACAGATGGCACAGCAGGGAAATGCACTTGGCAGCCTGCTAACCAGGGTTTCATTCAGAATCTATGGAGAAGGATAAGAATTGACTTCCAAAACTTGCCTTCTGAATTCCACATATATATGGTGGCATATAGTGCCTATACACTTGCACACATACCACACACACACACACAGAGAGAGAGAGAGAGAGAGAGAGAGAGAGAGAGAGAGAGAGAGAACTAATAACAGTAACAAGAAAGAGGAAGAGGAGGAGGAAGAGGAGGAAGTGGAGGAGGAGGAGGAGGAAAATAATACTTTAAATGCAACGAAGTGGGGCTGTAGAAAAGCCTTAGTAGTTTACAGCATGTATTTTTTCAGAAGATGAAATTTCAACTCCCAGCACCTACATGCTGGTTCACAACCATCTGTAACTCCAGTTCAGGATGATATCCTTTTCTGGCCTCATTAAGTACCATGCATTCACATCCATAGACAGTATAGGCAAAACACTCATACACATAACAACAAAAATAATAAAAATGCAACCTTGTAGCAGAGAGGACTCATAGAAACATTGGCAGCTGAAGTGTTTCATAAGCATGACACATCCTTAAGGGTGGACACTCTTAGGCTAGCTCAGCAGTGAGTCCATGTGAGCAGTACTTCAGAGAAAGACAACCCAGCAGAATGCAATTCTACTAAGCACATTCGTAGGGGAGCCATAGATTTGTTTTGTAATTTTGGTTTCCTGGGGATCATGAAATGATTTGAAGCAGAAAAGAAAGATCATGCAATCAGCATGTTTGGGGGATTTCACAGGACAATGTTCCAAGTTCCATTTAGGATTTTTAAGCCCATGTATTTATATTGGTTGATAATGTTACTCATAATTGTTTACACTAAAATTTTAACAGCAGTTACTATGGATGCAATATACTGTTAGCAGGCTTTATGGGAGTAAGACTCAGTTTAATGCCCAACACTACAGCAATTTAACAGCCACTTAGCTAAAAATTCAAGTTTGACTATTAAAACTTATTGTGTGTCACATGTTTACCACTTACTTGATACGACTGTACAGATTGCTCTTAATTACTATGGTTTTATATTTTTTCTATAAGGAAGAAAAAAGCAAAATAACTCTTCATTTATCATAATATATTTCAATAAGATTTGAGTTGACCAGATAAGAGCTGTTTACTTACCATACCAATAGTAACCAGCACATAGTAGATCCTCTCTTATCTTAAAACGTTTGTCAGATTTATTGCTTCCTGCTGTGTATCAAAAAACAGAAATCCCAAAGAATAGAGGTCAAATGAAGGATTCTTCTAGCAACTTGAGGCATCAGGTTAATATTTCTTTGACTTCCAGAAACTGTAATTAGTAGTTGTTGAGGGTGAGGTGAAGCTCGATGTTCCTGGGCCATTCTGCTCTCTTCTGTGCCTTGCACCAGATTCCATCCCCTGCTTCGACAAAGGAAAGAAAATGCCCAAGAAAGTTTTAATTGGAAACAAGAGTGCTGGGCTGAATACTGCTTCGGCAGATTCCCAGTTAAATTAGAAGGGGCTTTTCATTTAAGTCCTCCTGTTGATATGTCACTGTGCTCTGTCACTTTGAGAAGTGATGGTGTTTCACTATCAGTACAGCCCTAGCAGACTTCTGATGGAGACTTAGACTAACACAGAATGCCAGAGTGATGAAGGCGCTGCTAACACGCAAAACTGCAGGCTGCGGACATGCACCATGGTGCTGATCCCGTGCCTTGCAACGCCCAGGATCTTGAATAATCTTCTACAATAAAACCACTTTAACATTGGGCATGGTAACTTGAAATCTTCATATGGTTGATTGGATTCAGACAAAAGCATGGATAGTTGTGACTTTGTTAGACTCATATCATCCAAAGTTTTTATTACCTAGTCAAATACATACGGTTATAGTATTATAGCTATTGTGTTTTTAATATAAAACTTCTGTTTATGACAACTTTTCAGAAAGAATGTACAAGAAGATACCCAGAAAGTTCTAACTGTTTGTCAAGGACATTACTATTCCTGTAGTCAGCCCTTGTGCAGTTTGGTTGCCAGGTTCTGAGTTCAGTGCTGTAAATGGAAAGAAAGACCGAGATTCTATGTCTAGAAGAAAACTGTATGAGAAAAAAGTGATGGGGATCTCAAACATCAAAAAAGAACTATGTACAGAATCTTGCTAAAGCACAGAATACAAGTATTTTGATATCTCATAGGCAAAGTTCTGCAGAAACTGTATATATCAGGACATATTCACTTGCCAGTCAGTAAGACCTACATATGGTAATAGTCATATTTAATTGGCATTACTTCTCTAGGCTGTAAACGTGGCTGCTTTGCAGAAAAGATAAAGCTATTTTAAGTGAACCTCAGAGAAAACTTATTAAGATTAATAATGACTCAGCTCTACTGTTCGCCCTCACCTTGACTTCACCTACCCACACTCTCACATACACTACACAGAAACACATGTGCAAAACACACATTTTCATATACAACACAGAGACTCAAATATATATTTGCACATACACCCTTCACACATATACCCCCAAACACACACACACACACACACACACACACACACACACACACACACACACACACACACACACACACAGGCCATCTATTCCTGAACAGACATGTTCTCATTCCAATATCCCTGCTATGTAGAAAGCACCTTTAACTGCATTTTTATTTTCTTCCTCATTCTGTTTGAAATTTTAAACTGTGGTCAATATTGTAACAAATATATAAAACATATTTAAAACAGTATATTTGTAAAAACAAAATTGTATTTATAACATACTTAATGTTAATAAAATTTAGTTGTATACTTAGAAACAATATCTAAACAATGCTCTGCGGCATTGTTTATGAACCTAACAGTTCTGCTCAAAATTTTCATATTATTTTCACTACCACAATTTGGTACTAACATGAAGAATACTAATAGGGTAACAAATAATGAAAAAAGAGGCCATGAATGTGGAAGAGAACAAGGACAGGTATATGGAAAGGTTTTGAGGAAAGGGAAGGAAGAATGAAATGATGTGATTATATTATAATTTCAAAGTAAAGAAATATTTTTTCAACCCAGTGAAAATGGCAAGAGTTATACAATATTTTATTTGACTTCCTCATACTAAGCAATTTCTTCAGAATATTTGATCAACTAACTTGGTCTTTTCTACATCAAAACACTGAATAATCACTTGAAAGGGATACATATTTTTTTATTTTATTACCAGTTTTAAAAATGAATGAATCAAATCTTTGGGTGCCATTTCTTTGAAAGTATATCCTCAGTAAATCTGCCTCTGGTGCCTGAAGTCTATAGACAGACGTTCCTTAATCCTGATGCATGTGCACAATGACACAAAGGAAATCTGTTTTACATAGTTAACATGGAAGAGATGATCAATGACATTTTCCTTTCCAGTGAATTTGTCTGTGTTCAATCTACGAAGATCATGAGGGTGAGAATTTGATCATCACATTTACAATTACACCTTAGTGCCTGGAAATACGAAAAATATATGTGTATATAAATACATATGTATATGTGATAAAATTATGTGATTATATATTTATCTGATTTCTCATATATGAGATTTCTCTTACAGTTCTGTTTCCTAGTATACTTCTAGGCACTTGTTAGGGAGTGAAAGGGAGTGAGTGGTATTATGAACAAATGAGAACTGACCTGGTTGCTACCAACGAGAAATGAGGTTGACTAATTTTAGTGAATATGGGAGATGTGGCTATTGTCCTCATTCTTTCAGTATTTCACAAACAATACTCTTAGAGTGTCAAACAGATTTGATGAATATCTCATAATATTTCTTGTCGCATTTTATGAAGAAACCTTAACAAGTTGTAGCTGTCATAATGATCTGCCTTATGAGAAAGAACAAGAAACAAAGTAACAAATAAAAGAAGAGATCAGCAATTTAGAACCAACTGCTTTTTACTTCTATTTTTAAATTTTCCTGTGGTTTGACCTATAATTCACAGAAATTTAAAGTTTGTGAATGTGTATGTCTAAGTCACTTTGAATTCTGGCTGTGTGATGAGTTTATTTAAAAATCAAGTCAAATTTTAAAAGAAATTAACTTTGAAACATGTTATAGAAAATTTACTTACTGTGACTCAAGCTTTATATTTAGTTAAAAGAGTAAGAAAGTCAAGTAAATTAAATGAAAACTGTGAGAAAAGTCAAGTATCTGGTTGCCTTCTTCCAGTTATTCTTCATTGGCCACAGAAAGTGTTCATGTATACATAATTATTAAGAAAAAAATGAACACATCGTCATTTTCTCAAAGTACTGGCATGCTCCCCAAGAGTTATTGTAGGACCAGCAGCAAGCATCATCCTGAGTATGATATCACATTTATAAATGCAAAGAAGCAAAAGAAAATCAAATATTTATATTTTGTATAGAATTAAATATTATTTAAGATGTATCTCTCTATAAAATTGAAAGGTCATTTCATAAACTGTCCATTGTGTTGAAGGAAAAAAAACACCAAAATGAAAATCAGACAACATTAATTAAAGGGAAAATTAAAAGACTAGGGGAAAAATTGTATCAAACCGAAGAGCTGTGGCACAATGTGATCAAATAACTCTTTTGATCATTCTGATAGAAACCAAATAGGAGCTTAGTCTGCTTAAGCTCATTATGCCCAGTGTGCCATTTAAAAATGAAAAGAAATGTTAGCTAAATTACCTGAAAGACGTTATTAACAACTCTCAGAACCCTAGAAATTACATCTTAGCTCATTGCCATGTGCACTGTGGTGGCTTTAATGTGTATGAATTACTTAAGATAAAGAGGTAATGATGACAGTGGTTTGAAGGAATCCTTACCTATTTAGGAGAATTAAAAACAAACAAGTAATTTTAATTCCGTCTATTCGTAAAGGATCCTTTTAGGTTTTATTTATTATGTATGTATTTCAGATTTTTCTGTCCTGATAACCTCATAAAGGACTTTCGGTATTATGTAAATCATTTTTATTTGAAGACTTTTAAACAACTCCATGTAGAATGAGGGAATTCCAGGTGTTCAAATCATCAGTCAATGGACATTTCCATAGATTTGATCCTTGTTCATAAAGGCAGTTTTTTCATAAGAGCAATACCATTTGCTTATCATTTTGTAGCTGATAATGAGAGATTGCACTCTGCTATGCTATGAGTACCAAAAATATAGATGCGTTTGTTAACATGGAAAAATTTTTTAAAAACTTCAACTATGCTTTCCTTATGAATTTCAAAAATCTACCAATCTGCAAAATCACCTGGACCACATAATCAACAGAAATATTGTCTTCAAGAATTTTGGGAGCCACCATCATTAGACCCAAGGTGTAAGGACTTGTAGAGCCCTTCTCTACATTTTCTGAATTTTTCAGGAAATGCATTTAGGGATTTTTAGCTATTGCCACATCTGTGCCTGCAGCTGTGTGGGGACTTATCCAAAGTATGGCTCCATTCTAGAAACTAGCAGTCACAAAAGTCAGTTACTGTAGAGAGGGTTTGGCAAGGTGCCAATTTGGAGCAGTAATGACAGGTAATGAGCACTTAATTTCAGGCTCTAAAGCATTCCAATTTTCATTGTCCTCTAATCCTGGTATTTTGACTGTGTCAACTAAGTGCTCGAATTGGACAGCCTTTACATTCATATGAATATCATCAGATTCTATCACATAGATTTTATCTTATGAATTCATTCACATAAACATCTATGGCCTATGTATACTCAGATTCACACTTATCGTATTTGCACCTAGTTCTTCCATATATGATCCATATTCACTTGTGTTTGTAAGTTTTCCAAAGTTAAAAGAACATGCAAAATGTTGTGCCCTATTCATGCCAATATGTGCTCTGTGTTTAGTGTAGAATCTGGTCACTAGTGATAAGGAAAAATAATCATTCATGCTGGGGAAATGGCTCAGCCATTAAAGGCTAGACTGATAACCAAAATATAAAAACAATCACGTATATTATTGGGAAAAATATATTTTCTTGAATCTATAATATTAGCAGCAATAGATTTCTAGCTAGAAATTCTTATTAGCATGAATGTATACATATAACATATTCTGTTGCATTATTTACATAAAATACAACAAATGTAGGTTCTGCTTGCAAAGCATTCTGCATAGTAAACTAAACATTGTCAGTCATTCTACTGCTGGGTGGTTGGTCAACTATTAAAGATGCCTGAGCATGGTGATGTATGGCCTTAATCCCAGTACCCAGGAAGCAGAGGGAAGCAGAGCTTTGTGAGTTCGAGGCTAGCCTGGTTTATATAGGGAGTTCTTAGATAGCCAGGACTATAGAGAGAGAAGACCCTGTCTAAAACAAAACAAAACAAAGATTAAAAACAAATATTTACAATTTCCATACACTTACAGCAAAATATTTCAAAGTAATCAAAAGCAAAGACACCCTTTTTTAAAAAAAATCAATTAATAGACAAATGCAACATCACTATACAGGTGATAATACTTATTTGTAAAATGAGTATATATTCATAAATAGTCCAATATGTAAGTAAGCACACAGAATACATAATAGGAAATCTTTGTTACTTGTTCTTCACACTGGGACTTAATATAGGGCCATACAAAGACAGAGACACCAATAATCAATAATTGGGCCAATGAGCTAATTAGACATTTCTTTTTTTCTGCCACTATTTTATTTATTTATTCACTTTAATCCTGATTACAGTCCCCTCTCCTCCAAGTCCCTCCCTTACTCAGTCCCTCTCCCCATTCCTCCTTTCAGCTCTGAGAAGAGTGAGGTGCTCTGGGTATCAACCCACCTTGACACCTCAAGTCATAGCAGGACTAGGTACATTCTCTCCCATTGAGACCTGACAAGACAATCCAGTTAGGGGGCAGGACGCACAGGCAGTAAACAGAGTCAAGTTAAACCCTGCTCCAGTTTGCAGATACAAACAAAGCCCAAGCTGCATGACTGCTGCATATGTGCTGGGCCTTAGGTACAGCCATTGTTTGTTCTTTGGTTGTTAGTTCAGTCTCTGTCAGCCTCCAAGGGTCTAAGTTAGTTGACTTTGCTTGTCTTCCTATGGAGTCCCTATTCCCTCTGGGTTCCTTAATCCTTCCCCCACAAACCTTCCTGAGCTCCATTTAATGTTTGGATGTGGTGGTTCAATATATAGAAATCCATCAATGTAAGACACCATATAAACAAACTCAAATAAAAATAACCCACATGATTAACTCACTAGATTTTGAATAAGCCTTTGATGAAATCCAACATCTCTTCACTTTAAAAGTCTTAAGGAGGGTTGGGGATTTAGCAGGGATACAAGGCACATACTTAAATACAATAAAAGCAATTTAAAGCAAGCCAAGAACCAAAATCAAATTAATGAAGGGAACCTTAAAACAATCTCAGTAAAATCAAGGACAAGACAAGGCTGGCCACTTTCTCCCTTTCTCTTCGATATGTTATTTTAAGTTCCAGGCAGAGCAATAAGACAACTAAAGAATAAGGCAATACCAATTAGAAAAGGAGAAACAAAAGTACTGCTATTTGCAGATGACAGGATAGCATATATAAGTTATCTTATATTCTACCAGAGGACTCTTACAACTGACAATAGACTTCAGCAAAGTGGCTGGATACAAAATTAAATCAAGAACATTAGTAGCCCTCCTTTGTACCTATGATATGTAGGCTGAGCGAGAAATCATGGAACTAACACCCTTCACAATAGCTACAACTAATATGAAATATTATAGTGCAACTTTACCCAAGCACATGAAAATATTATATAAAAAATTTGTATGGATCTGAAGAGAGAAGATGGAGAAATCACCCATACTCACCAATCAGTAGGATTAATGTAGGGAAAATGACTATCTTACCAAAAGTAATCCTGAGATGCAAAGCACTTCTGATCAAAATTCTAAAAATTCTTTATTGACCTAGAGAGAACAATTCCCAACTTCATGTGGAAAAATAAAAAACTCAGGAAAGCAAAAACAAGCCTATACAAGAAAAGAAATTCTAGAGGTGTCTACATCTCTATTTCCAGCTGTACCATAGGCATTTCTTAGATGTAGAAATATAGGTGGTCATGATCACCATCCTTGGCCAGAATGTAAATGCAAATAAAATTACTTTTAGATTCTACCGCACTCCACAGTAACTGGCTCAAGAAAGGAGTGCTGCTGAAAGTGTGTTGTAGGAAAGAAGCCCTTACTCACTGTATTTGGGAGTAGAACTTGTGAGGACATCAAGGAAATCAAAGTGGAGAATTCTAAAACAACTGAAAATAGAATCAGCAAAAAGCAGCTACACCATTCTTGTGCATATCCCCCAAAGGACGGGATACCCTACTACAGTGATAGCTGCTTATCCAGGTTCATTGCTGTTCTAGGCACAATAACCAGAAAATGGAAGTACTCACACATCCATCAGCAAATAGAACACAATAGTGGATAAGAAAGAGCTAATTTAATGTGGTTCATATGCATAATAGGATGCTATTCAGATATAAAGAAAAGAGAAATTTATGAAATTTTTAGAAAAATGAATCAATAGAAATATTGAGATACTTCAGAGTCCTAAAATTTCTCTCTCTGCCTTCCCCCCCCTCTCTCTCTCTCTCACAAATACTAGCCTTCAATTGGATTTTAGGTGTAATTAACACACGTGGTGTGCATGCGTGTGTTCATGTGTGTGAAGTCTGTAGATGCTATAGACAGAAGAACTTTGTAGTCCTGTAATATTGAGTTATAAGACAGTATGAAGTGACATTCTGCTGTTGAACAGTTAGCCAAAGGGGCCACTCATTCATACATTCACACACATATGCCTGAATGAAAATACATAAACACCCTCACAAAATGTGGAAAAAGGAACATTGGGTGTTAAGTCATACTTGGGGTTTTAAGAGATGAGTGACAGGATCAGGCTTGGGAAAAATCAGCCAAATCGTTTATGAAAAAGATATAATAAATATTTATTTAAAAATAAACACCTTTTAAAATAAAATAATCATGCTTAAATGTTACCTAAAATGCAAAACAATTTATAGTGTATAGATTATGAAAATACATAGAGATAGGTATAGAAAAGTTCATGTGTTCTTTTAGAGAATTGATATTTATAGCATAGGGAAATTATTTTAGGGACATTGAAAATATTTGAGTTCTGGAAGCATTATAGTACTATAAATTCACTAAATACTACCTCATTATGCACTATAAAATGGTTAAAATTGTAGCTTCTTGGTTAGCTATATTTTACTATGACAAAATATGTATAGCAGACTTCCATTTTAAAACATAGATTTTAAAAGTTACAGGATCTGAAACTCAGATTACATTGTCTAGTGATATTTACCAGTTAACGTTTTGATGACTTCCTTTATTAAATCAAACTCTCAAGGAAATAGCTGAATGATCTGTATTAATGAAAACAAAATCAATTATTCTGCTAGTCAGTTGTAATTTGTTGTCCTCCACAGTTCATGCATCCTTCATTTTTTTATATTAACTTGAGATATTAATACAAAAATTGTGTATGGCTAAATATCACCACTGTAATGCCAACTACCTGTGAGAATTTAGCCATAAACATCTAAACATGTTGTATTCTGGTCAGTTCTCTGGGGTTTGTTTTATTTTGTTTTGTTTTGTCATTGTGTCAGAAACTAGAGACCCATGTGGGACAGAAGAGAACAACATTTAAGAATTGCCTAAGCAACATTTAGATTGGCCTGTGGGAATGACGAGGCAGTCTTTTGTTTAATGACTTGTATAGGAGGCATCGTACTGTAGGCAATACTGCTTGTGGACTGACAACTCTGTTTAATAGAAGTGAATTGGCTGAGTACACAGAAAGGCTGCAAGTCTTCCTCCACTCTTCCTACTTCTTCTGTGGTGTTCCTGTTCTGAGTGTTCTCAATGACGGACTGTGATTTGGTAGTCTAGTCAAATCAATCATTTCCTCCCCAGTTTGTTTCTGCATTGTGTTTTGTAATGGAAACAGAAAGCAAACTAGGACATGTAGTTTTGTTTCTACTGCATGGATACAGGTGAAGAATAGATAAAATTTATGAACATGTATGACAAATTGTAGTTTTCTTTTGGACACTGCAATGGCATCTGCCTATGTACTGGCCATGGGTAACATTCTGTTTCTTCCTTTGTCAACCACAGATCTTGGAATTAAAGGTTTTATTATCCAGGTATGATGTTGCAAGACTGTGATATCAGTACAGAGATGAAATCAGGAGGAGAGAAAGTCTATGGCCAGCCGCACTCTATAGAGATACCCTGTCATCTAATGCTGAATAAATAAATAAATAAATAAATAAATAAATAAATAAATAAATAAATAAATTAAATCTTATCAATGTTTGCTAATTTGCTGAGTATTTAGAGCTTTTATACTGTGATTCGGGTTCTTACTTTTTTAAATAACTTATGATACTGACCATTTAACTGTGTACTTGCTTTTAATTTATATAAATTCATTCATAAAATGCCTAGTAAAACAATGCATCATTTGAGTTTCATGGTTTCAAATATGAGTTGTAAGACTATATATTATGGTAATGGATGCCTTTTCAAATAGAGGGACAGCACCTATACTTAATGTTAACCTACATGTTTTCACTAGTAATTTTGAAGTCTTTAAAACATGTTGAGGAAAGATGTTTACTTGTCTTTTAAGCATTTTGCAATGATTACATCTAATAAATTGTCAGTTCCAAAGTCACATATTTTTGTATCATCCTCTCTAATCTTTGTATTTTCAGATGACGATGATAGTTCATCTCATGAGATTATAGTATCCATTATCTACTCTTCAAATGATTCCTGATGAAACGTCTTCTTCCCTTCCTCATTTCTTCTGTGCCTTGCACATTCACTACCCTTCTTTTTCTTCCTGTCTTTCCTTTATCCACTTCAATACAATATCTGTCTTTTCTTGGTCTACTTCAATACTTCTTTTTACTCCACATCCTTTTGTAGTTCTATTATAACACTTTTTTAAATACTGATACCTTAAAAAATATAATTTCCTCTTCCTTGGTTTATATCTCTGAACATGGATTTATACATTTCTCTAACAGATACATTTTCATCTCTAAATTTGTTAATTTAGACATTCCCCCCCCTTTAGTTAATTTTGCCAATCTTATTGATTTCTCAATGAAATACCTCTATTTCATTGATTCTATGTATTGTTTTGTGTTTGTTTGTTTTCGTTTTGTTGATTTTTAGCCTGGAGATTAATTATTTCTTTTATTTTGCTCCTTTCCAGTGTGATTTCTTGTTTTCGTTCTAAAGCTTTCAAATGTACTGTTAAGTTTTAAATGTATTTTTCAGGCGTATTTCAATATGTATTATTCTCTTGATGGCCATTTTTCAGAAACAAAATTTTGTAAATTGATGTCGTTTTAAATTTTTTCTTTATTATTTTAAGATTCAGGAGGGCATTCCTTCAGAAACGTTTGCATTGAGACTGACTTTAGTTCAAGATGAAAGTGCTGCTTTCCCAGTCCTCCTCCCAAAACTGTGCATTCTACCTTTCTACTCTGGCCAATGGAAGCCTGTGTTAGTGACCCTCATGTGAGCTCCAGATGTGTCCTTCTGCTTCCCTGGAGTTTCTCCTCTGGTTTCAAGAATGCATAAATCAATCAGCATCAGATGAAAGACTGAATGGAATCTCTGCAGATCTTTCCTTAGAAGTCATTCTCCTATCCTACCCAGCAAAAGTCTTGTTTCTTTGACTTCGCAAAGCTTGTTCTTGATTACCTTAATTGACCAATATCCTAAATGTTACAGAGGTAACCTTTCTTTATTGGCCTAGGAGCTATAGAGTTTTGGAGACAGGGCATAATTGAGAGCATGTTTGTCTCATTTCAGTAATAGAGATAATATTACTGTACTGTCTGTTGTCAAATGACTGAAAATTATATAACCTGTCCAGCATATTTTGTCTTAAATTGAAAAGGGATTTGTTATTCCATCCTAGTCAGATAATCTAGAATGCTGAGTTGAAGGTATTGCTAAGACATGTAACGGCAAATCAAAAGACTACTAATATATTTGTTATAGTTGTGTCTCATATGAAAGTTTCAAATATGTTTTGTAGCTGTCACAGCAGTGGAAGTAGGAACTTGAGCTGGGCTCAGTCATTAATATTGCTGGCAGCACCCTAGAGGACAAACTTTTGATTCCCCTCACTCACATAGTAGTTCACACCATCTGGAACTCCGTTCCGGGTGATCATTCAGCCTCCTCTGTCCTCCAACTGGAAGACATGCAGGTGTTGCCCAAACATAATTCAGGCAAAATAGCCATAGATATTAAAAATGAAAATACAATTAATAGTAATTGATGGTAAAAAAAATAGGCTCACTTGAAACAAGACAAAAGATAGATTCATAGAGAAATGTGCATAAGAAAAAAAAGCTAGAGCCTTGAAAAGCTAAAACAAAAAAAAGTAATTTTAGGGTAAAAGAAAAATGCTTTTTGTTACAAGCATTTTTATATACAACTCCTTGATTTGTCATTTTATGAAGAGTATTATTTTCCTATGATGTGAAAGCTGCATGGACCAATTATTCTTACTCTTGAAGTAGTTATGATGCCCATAAAGGAATAAGGATTCAAAGTATCTTTTCTTTTATTGAATAATTTCTTTTTTTACATTTCAGTGCTATCATCTTTCCATGTTTCCCCTCTGGAAATCCCTAACCCCATCCCCTCTACCTCCTTTCCCTGCTTTTATGTTTTACGAGGGTGTTCACACACACACACACACACACACACACACACATCCTCCCTACACTGGGCATTGAACCTTCACAGGACCAAGAGTCTCACCTCCCATTGATGCCCAACAGGGCCATCCTCTGCTACATGTGGCTGGAGCCATAGATCCCTCCTTTGTACTCTTTGATTGGCGGTTTAGTCCCTGGGAGCTCTGGGGAGTCTGGTTGGTTGATATTATTGTTCTTCCTGTGGGATTGCAAGCCTCTTCAGCTCTTTTAGTCCTTTTTCTAACTCTTCCATTGGGGACCCTGTGCACAGTCCAGTGGTTGCCTTGAAGCATCTGCTCTGGCATAGGAGCAGTATATTTATCAAGCTCTGGCATAGGAGTCAAAGTATCTAATAGGGGAAGGGCATCACCAACTTCCTTTTTGCTCACTACCATCAAGTTCTGCACAAGAAAACATACTTTTGTAACCAAAGACCTTTCTATGGCCACCCCAGTCTGTAATAATTACACAGACTTATATTTATTTAATAACTTTTAAGCCATTAAATAAATAGCTTTTATCTACTATTTTAAGCTAGGCTTTTTCTGAACTAGCTTATAACCCATTTGCAGTAACCTACATTTGGCCACATGGCTGTTTTCCTCTCCCCTGAGTTTCATTTGTCTGACTTCCTTGGCTTCGTGGTGGTGAATTTCCCATGCCGGACTTTTCTAGAGTTCCTCTTTCTCTGCTGGATGTCATGCCTTCTATTCTGCATTCTGCTATACGACATACGCTTTTTATTTTGACCAATCAAAGGGTCACTTAAGCAGGAAAGGAAGAACGGAGACTCATTCTCACATGATGCATAAAAATATTACCCCTACATTAGTAAATACTCAGAGGTTTCAAGAAAAACCACATCATACAGATGATAATACTTTGGCAAAGTAAACAGAATTTAACATGATTATATTGCTAAATAATCTGTGCTATTGGTCATGCATTTCTATGTGTTTGTAGTATGTGTGCATCTGTGTAGGTGTCTCTTCCTGAAACATGCCACTCAAATCCCAGCAAGCCATAGACTGGCCTCTTACTATATCCAGAATTCTGGAATTGCAGGTGGCCAATATACCTGCCTTGCTTTTGTCTGAGATTTGGGGATCTGTACTCCAGTCTCAGTTTGTGTTCTAGTGCTTCATCTAACGGTCCATCTCCCCTGTTCTCTACATTATTGGGATAATGACAAACTAAAAAACGAACAATAAAATCTCACTATTTTAATATACACATGCATCCATACATAAAATGGATGAAGTAATGTTAAATTAAATCAGGAGTCAAGCTATCTATCTCAACAGACAGATCAATTAAATATTACATAATACTTATCAAGATAAAAATACAAATGTCAAATCAAAATTATTTTACTATAATATAAAATACATTCCTAACTTTGATTGATAGTTCTTTTGATGAGGGAATATTGTAATAATCATAAATTTAAGCATTTGAATGATAATGAAAACTATTGAATTTTGGAGCTTTATATTGTCAGTCTTTAAATGACAAATGCCATATCGAACTGAAAATATTATTATATGAATATTATCCCATTTTAAACAATTTGCAAATGTCACAATGTGGATTATGAAATAGTTTGTCATTAATTATATACTATTGTAGATTTATTTTTATTCAAGCTTGTGTGTGTGTGCGTGTGTGTGTGCGTGTGTGGTATAGTATGTGTGTCTGTGTTTGTGTTTGTGTGTGTGTGTGTGTGTGTGTGCGTGTGTGTGTTTGTGTGTGTGTAGGGACCAGAAAAGGTCATAAGAGGAGATTAGATATTCTGTGGCAGAAAGTACAAATGGTCATGAGCCACCTAACCTAGTAGCTAGGAATCAAGCTCTGATCTTCAAGAGCAGCAGGCATTCTCAATCACTGACCTATGTTGCAAGCCCCAAGGTATTTTTATTAGCAAATTTAAAGTATCTAATAGATGCAAGAATAAGACCATTGGTGTTTATTTACTTATTCATTTATTGATGCATTATAGTTATATCAACTTATAAGTGAAGCTTTGTTACATCTCTTCACTAATTTATTATTTCCTTACGTCGCTTTCCAGTTACAGAGGACTTCAGTTGCACATTCACAAAAACTATCTACCGATCCAAACATTATATAGAGACAATGTAGTCTTTCCTTGAAATACTTTGCAATAAATGTACAATAATAATTAAAGATATATAATTTCATGCTCTTATTCCCCGAGGAATGACAGTGACAGCAATCTATGGGGCACTCTGATATAACCCGGGTGAATGTTTTAGAAAAATCTCATGTTTATATTCTTACAAAAACATCATAAATGCATTAATATAACTGACCACAGATCTACAGACCTATAATGACAAGATTTCAGAAACCAAGATTAAGGGGTTGTAAGATCTAGACTATATAGTGAGAACCTATCACAATGACAGATAATATATAAATAGGTACATATATATGCATATATACATATGTAGATACATAGATAAATGATAGATGACAGATAGATATATAATTCATGAATTAAATTAAGAGAAAAGGTCAAATACTTATCACCTATATAATATATAATTTAAATTATTGATGCTATGGTACCATATCATAGAACTATAAATTAAACAAGATTGCATGTGACTTAAAAATATAATTTAGATGAAAGAAAAAAGATATGAAGTAAATAAAATATAATTTATTTTTTAAAGTTCACACAAGGAAAATATAAACATAATTCATTAGAAAGGATACCAATAAAAATAATTTAAGAGCTAATATTCACTTATTAGTGAGTACACACCATATGTGTCCTTTTGTGTCTGAGTTACCTCACTTGGGATGCTGTATTCTACTTCCATTGAATTACCTTCAAATTTCATGAAGTCTCTACATTTTCTAGCTGAGTAGTACTCCATTGTGTAAATGTACCACATTTTCTGTATCCATTCTGTTGTTGCAGGACATCAGGGTTGTTTCCACTTCTGACTATTATAAATAAGGCTGCTGTGAACATAGTGGAGCATGTGTCCTTACAATGTGTTGGAGTGTCTTTTGGGTATGTGCCCAGTAGTAAGTATAGCTGGGCCTTCAGGTAGAACTATTTCCAATTTTCTGAGGAACTGGCAGATTGATTTTCAAAGTGGTTTTACCAGCTTGCAGTGCCACTAGGAGTGTACTTCTTTTTTCTCATCCTCACCATCATCTGCTGTCACCTGCCTTTTTGATCTTAGCCATTCTAATTGGTGTAAGGTGGAATATTAGGGTCATTCTGATTTGCATTTCCCTGATGACCAAGGATGTTTAATATTTCTTTAGGTGCTTCTCAGCCATTTGAGATTCCTCAGTTGAAAATTCTGTTTAGCTCTGTAGGACCCCATTGGATATTTTTTTTAATTTATATTGCAAATGTTAGTCCTGGTTTCCTGGACATAAGCCCCCTATACCATTCCTCTCCCCTTCTTCTATAAGGGTGTTCCCCTCCACATCACCCCCCTTCCCACCCCTTGACATTCCTCTACACTGAGGATCCAACCTTGGCTGGATCAAGGGTTTCTCCTTCCACTTGTACCCAACAAGGCCTTTCTATGCTACACATACAGTTGGAGCCTGGGTCAGTCCATGTTTAATCTTTGGATAGTGGTTTAGTCCCTGAAAGCTCTGGTTGGCATTGTTCTTATGGGGTTGCAAGCTCCTTCAGCTCTTTCAATCCTTTCTTTAATTCCTCCAACAGGGGTCCTGTTTTCAGGTCAGTGGTTTGCTGCTAACATTCACCTCTGTATTTGACATGCTCTGGCTGTGTCTCTCAGGAGACATCTATATCCGCTTCCTGTCAGCATGCACTTCTTTGCTTCATCAATCTCATCTAGTTTGGTGGCTGTATATGCATGGACCACATGTGGGGCAGGCTCTGAATGGCCATTCCTTAATCTCTGCTCCAAACTTTGCCTCCATATCCCCTCATATGAATATTTTTGTTCCCCCTTTTAAGAAGGAGAGAAGCATCTACATTTTGGTCATCCTTTTTCTTGAGCTTCATGTGGTCTATGGATTGTATCTTGGGTAATTCGAGCTTTTGGGCTAATAATCCACTTATCAGTGAGTTCATACCATGTGTGTGTTTCTGTGATTGGGTTACCTCACTCAGGATGATATTTTCTAGTTCAATACATTTGTCTATGAATTTCATGAAGTCATTGTTTTTGATAGCTGAGTAATACTCCACTGTGTATAGGCCATTTTTAATAGGGTTATTTGGTTTTCTGGAGTTTAACTTCCTAAGTTTAATATATTTTGAATATTGGATGAATGCTTGGTAAACATCTCTCCTGCTTCTGTGGGAGATTTTTTCCTATTGACAGTGTTTTTTGCCTTACAGAAGCTTTTCAATTTTGTGAGGTCCCATGTGTATTTAGTTCATCCTAAAACCTGAGAATTAGTGTTCTGTTCAGTAAAATTTCCCCTATGCCCATGTGTTTGAGGCTCTTTCCCTCTTTTCTATTACACTTAGTATATCTGGTTTTATGTGGAAGTCATTGATCCACTTGGATTTAAGCTTTGTACAAGAAGATAAGAATGGGTCAATTTGCATCTTCTACATTTCGACCACCACTAAAGCCAGCATCATTTGTTGAAAATAGTCTTTTTTCCACTGGATGGTTTTGGTTTCTTTGTCAAAGATAAAGTGATCAGAGGAGTGCTGATTTATTTCTGGTTCTTCAATTCATTTCCATTGATCTACTTCTCTTTCTCTGTACTAATACAATAAGATTTTTATCATTATTGCTTGAGATCTGGGATGTTGATTCCCCCAGAAGTTCTTATATTGTGGAGAACAGTTTTCATTATCCTGGGTTTTGTTTTTCCAGATGAATTTTAGAATTCTTCTTTCTATCTTTACGAAGAATTGAGTTGAAATTTTGATTGGGATGGAATTGGATCTGTAGATTGCTTTCAGTAAGATGGCATGGGGGTACTTTTTAATCTTCTGAGGACTTTTTCAATTTCTTTCTTCAGAGACTTGAAGTTCTTGTCATACAGATCTTTCACTTACTTGATTAGATTTACACCATGATATTTTTTATTATTTGTGACTATTGTGAAAGGTGTAATATCCCTAATTTCTTTCTCAGTCCATTTGTCCTTTGAGTAGAAGAAGGCTACTGATTTGTTAGAGTTTATTTTATATCTAGCCACTTTGCTGAAGTCGTTTATCAGTTGTATGGATTCTCTAGTAGAATGTTTGGGGTCACTTATAGTAAACCACCAACCAAATAGTACACATGGAGGGATCCATGGCTCCAGATACATATGTAGCAGAGGATGCTCTTATCTGACGTTAATGGGAAGGAAGACTCTTGGACCTATGGAGGCTTGATGCCTCAGCACAGGGGGATGCATGAGCAGTGAGGAAGGAGTGGATGAGTAGGTGGGAGAACAACCTCATAGAGGCTGGGGTAAGGGGAGATGGGATCAGGGGGTTCGTGAAGAATTAATCAGGAAAAGGGATATCATTTAAAATATAAACTAATAAAATGATGAATAAAAAGAAATCATGAAAAAGAATCATCACGATAAAATAAAAAGCATTCGCTGACAGTGAAAGAGTGGCTATTCAGCAAGGCCACGTAAAAGATTGTACAGCAAAGTAGAAGTCATTACGAAGTTACAAACTGCTGATGCTTACATACACATACTTCTAATAATTTGTAAAAGAATGAATTACCTGTAACACCCTTTTACCTTCTTTTTCATAGTTATATAAATAGTTGATTTTCTTTACCTCATTATTATAATTTGCTTTGCAAATGTTAAGCATTTCTCTTTACATTCTGAACAGATTAACTTTTTATATCATTCTCTTTATTTGAGAAAATATGTTTTAAGAACACAGGTGTGTCAATTTCCCCACTTGTTTTCAAATCTTACTGTGAATAGTTTTTCATTTTAAAAATAATGGGACTAACAAAATGTATTATTAATGTTTCATTTTTTATTTAATACATGAAATTCACTCTGCTTGTTAGAGGTTGTATCTTGCTATTATATGTAATCCATTTTTTTTACTTCATGGATAAAGAGATTACACCAGCTGTACTGAAAATAATATGTGAAGTGACTAATCATTCCTTAATTGAAATATAAGCTCTATAAATGAGATTTTTATACTTTATGTGACCAAAAGCAAGAATTATATGTGCTAGACAGAAAATTGACATGTAACCAATAAATATGAAATAATTGAAGATAAATGTCATAGAGAAGCAGAAACTTACTTTTTATGAAAGCCAATGTCTATGTCATAGACATAATGCCATACACAATAATGTCTGATACTCCACTGCACTAGCAATTCTTCTAGCGAAGCAATCCAAAGAGTCAGCTCCAGTCTACTTCCCCTTACTCTGTAAATTAGTCATCTTATACTTCACAAGGTTTTATTATGGCTTCTATATTTATGAATCTATGTTTGTGGTTGGATTGCCCATCACTTTGGTTATCCTGTGGCACAAAATAAGTAGAATCCAAGACTGGGTGAACAGAAATTTTGAAAGAAAAAAGAGAGATTAAATGAGGTTTCACTATCCTATTTGAGACGAAACCCCAATTTTAATCAATGACTATGTAAATTGTTCCACAAGTCTTCCTGGTTATACACTTAATACTGGGGCTTCTGGAATAGAAGTTTCAGGAGGGCCGAGATAGGTATAAAGGAGAACACCTGAAGGTGGTTGATAGGATTTATGTCCTTCTGTGAGCCTGCACACATCACAGGGCTCTATACACAGTAAACTATTAAAATAGCTGCACAGTATCAAACCATACAATGCAGACAAAGTGATTCTAAGAACAGAGTAGCTGTCCATAGAGACTACACAGACATGACATTTATTTCTCTAGAAATCTGAAGGTACAGTGTAATATAGCTAAATATTTCTGACTGAATAAAATTATAGTAGTTCATCTCAGCTTGAATAAATGTTGAATGATCAGTCTTTGTGTAATTTAAAAAAAAATGAGCTGATCCTAAGACTCCAATTATAAAAAAAATAAAGTGAATGTAGTTAATACTAATAGTTACATAACTTTGAAATGACTGAATTTGGTTTGGAAGTACTATCATACTTTTTAAGACCATTTGGATTTGTCTTATCTGAATCAGTAGTAGAAAAACTACACAGATTAAGAATGTCCATGCTTAGAATAGTTTTGTCAGAAAACAGGGTACATAGCACCATCGAGGAAAACAATGACTAGAATGCAAACATATTATGAATAAAAAATTAGCATGAATTTGGAATATATTGTTTTCCAAGATGTATAAATTCCTTCTGGGGATTTCTCATGGATAACAATGTACTCCCAAGTGCCTATGAGAATGAGCATATTTAAATGTGGAGAATAGGTTCTGAGAAAGAAATGGTTAAATAATACACAGACATATTTGTTAGAGTCTTAATTTTCAAGGCTGAAACGATGAAGAAAAGATGTGGGTACAGGAATTCAGAAGCACTGGAAGAGTTTAGACCCAGGGATCATTAGACACCTCTACATACCTGAAAAATGAAGGCTCCCTAGTGCCAAGCAGGACCTCTCCCTTTCCTTGCTCTATTTTTTTTCTTTGCTCTTGTTTTCCTCTGTAAAGAGATCTTTGAGGCTTAAAAACCCAAATCGTGAGAAATATTTCATCCTAGTTGTTGTTGTTGTTGTTGTTGTTGTTGTTGCTGCTGAAGAGTCATTTTTCTCTCTGTGAATGATTGAGCGTGGTAGCTTCAGTGCTCTAGTTCAGCCACCGTGGGTCACCTAACCACTCTTGACCTCATGTGAGGTGCGTGACTCAGATTGGTATGCAAAGTAGAAATACAGAATTGGAAGCTCGTAAGCAGGCAAAAGTGGCAGGTGACAATCACTTCTGAGTAGTAGTCAGATTTGAAAGATCAGCATAAAAGTAAAATACAAAACCAAAAATAAACAAGCCAGCAAAACTCGAAGTAGACATTAGAGAAATGTGGGGAAAGCAGGCGACAATGTTGTCTCAGAAGTGGAAAAAATAAGAAGAGCAGAGTCAAGAGTGTCAAGTACCTGGAGTAAATGTGTGTGAAAACAATCCTCCAGGTCTCATTCTGAAAGTCAATTGCTCTCACAAGGACAATCCACTGAAGGCACAAGTCAGATTTCTGAGAAAAATGATGCTAGGAAAGGTTTCTGGAGAGTTATAGAAAAGCAAGAATGGATCAAAAAGGACTCAGAAAAATTCAACTCACCATGATCAA